>NW_022170738.1:33255146-33297935 GCF_008802855.1 Photinus pyralis | reverse complement strand
AGAACATGCTTTTAAAAAAATTGAGTTTCATTGGTATATATAAGGCAAAATTTCAGAATGGGTATCACAAGCAGTTGATCGTTCTTTAAATAACTACTCCCAAAGTCAACTAACAACGATGTATTTTAAGGTAGGCAAATGCACTTGCTTTTCAAAACAAAAGTTTATTAATATTGAATTTGTTACGCTAGGTTGTATTCGTCTGCTGCTTTGCATTTTCGTCAGCTAAGGCCGGATTTTTAAACATTGGCCCAAATGTCGGCAATTTAGGTAATAACGGACACCCAAATGGCGATGCTTCTGGCGGAAGTTTTGGATTTCAACAGCAAGTCCCACTAACCCTAACCCCTGGACCAATCCCCCAATCTTCCGCAGCTCCAGCGCCCCATGCAGCAGCCGTTATCTCAACATCATTTTCCGCCCCAACTTCACAACAGTCACCTCAATCGTATCCGTAAGTCAGCATTCAATAATAATAAACATAAAATTTTAAACTCGCTACAGCTCGGGGCCAGCCGCAACCAGTTCTTCATACCGTCAGCAACATGTTAACTCCGTCCCAGCCACAATTACAACGCACGGGGTAGCAACAAGTTTTGTAGCAGTTCCTTCACACGGATTTTTTGGAAATAATGCCGGTGGAAATGCCAACAGCAATGCTAATGCAGGAAGTAGCGGTAGCAACAACGGATTAAACAACAACGGTTTAAACAACGGCGGATCGTCTGCTGGTAGTTATGGTTACGGTGGATACGGTTACTCGTTTTCTTCTGCTGGCGGTAACGCAGGTGGAAACTCTGGTAATAGCCAAGGAAATAACGCCGGTGGATATTTATTTGGCTACTCAGGAAATGGTGCATCTGGAAACAATAACGGATTTTCTGGTTAAACCCTTTGATAGTCGATTTGCAAATTGTATATTTTAAGTTTTTGTGTTTATTATCGACGAGGTGACATTACTTGTGGATAATGATCTTAATTTGCTTTATGTATGATCTGTCTTTAAATTAAATTGAATTTGCTGCACTTTGATGGTATTGTACAAAATAAGTTTTAAATAAATTGAAGTTCATAATTACAACAAATTTGGATGAAGTTACATCTTCAAAAAATGGTAAGTGTAGGGAAAAACGTTTCCAACGAAAGTATTATTTTCAGATGTAGAATAAGAATATTTAATAACAAGTTAAAAAGTAATCGTAAACGATTTACATAAAGCGCATTTCCACTTGCATTCATTTCCCATTTGTAAGATGCAAATTAAAATCGTAAAAATCTGGCCACAAATATGAAAGATAGTGTTGCACATGGGCAATCCATTTTTGACGGGCTACTTCAATTTCAGTTTATAAGAATTTCATTTCAATGCTTTTTTAAATAAGAAAGTTGGAACTGCGCATGCGCAAACCTAAATTTTGAATCTAATGTTAGATTTTCCTTTGTTCCAAGCGTCTAAGTATCAAATGCTTAAATGCTTCCATAAATAAAAAGTTGACACTGTGCATGCGCAACACCAAATTTCGAAACTGGCGTTTTTCCTTTACCTGAAACCGTCAAGAAAATCTAAATTTCAGGGCTATTTTTACACTAGAAAGTTGATCTTTACCTGACTAGTAGGTACTGTAATATTTTTGCCTGACTCCCATTACTGTCCTAGTACATGCAAAATAACAATTAGATCGTTCATTGAATAAGTTATTCAATCAACGATTGGATAATTATAACGCAGACTATGTGGGATATTTTTAAATATTAATATACCTACAGAAAGGATCATGGTTTTTTAATTACTAACAATTGGAATATGTGTGGAAGTATTATTCTTTTAGTTTTGTGCCAGTCATTGTTATTTTTACTATGAGTAGTATGGATTATTTTAAGTTTTGTGCTTTTTTTGTAAATTGCAAATGAACGACCAAACGCGAAAAAGTGAAATAAGTAAATGCAGACCGATGCAAACAGCGTAGGAGTTCTGATTAACTTTAGCCAGACTGCGAGAGATGTGTTTTGTTTCACGTAACCTAAAACTAAACGAGCACGGTGTTAAATGGTTAAGTAAAAACAAAAGCAAAAAGAAACCATTAATTATATTAAAGTATCGATAAGTATATAAAACTCGAACTTAAGTTTAATAAATTGATTGTTACTTTAGAGAGAACATTACTGTTTAGATTTCTGGATGGAAAAGTTCAATTCTTGTCTAGACATGGAAACATTGGGTAGCGACCCATGAGAAGAGCAAGGGATGGAAGTATGGCATCATAATGTTGCATATCGGATACGTCGGAGCACTACCTGAAGAGGATACTTGTTATTTTCGCGTGCCCGTAAAGCGAATGAGCCACAGAATGGGCGACGAAAGCTTCTGCTACTGCAACCGATCTACAGCCACCGAACTGTTTTAAGTTGAAGAACTCCACCAGCACTTGCTAATATTGTAGCGATCATACTTATGCCAAAAACAATGTCCGGTAATTAATTGTAATTGGCACATTTTAGAAATACATCTATTTTTTAGGGCTATCGTTTTGGACCTAACAGCTGTTTAGTGACTACCTGATTGGCTTTGGAGAATAAATCTCTCATTATTGACATCGTTACGCAGATTATAATACTAAATCTAAATCTGTAATCACAAATGATCGCTATACATTTTAGAATAATAAAACTGACATGGTCTTTAGGCATTAGCATAATACATGGCATTAGGTTTGAATGTGGATCACAACATTATGTAGGTAGGTCCTTCATAATGTGGATGATTTCTTTACCTTTACCTCGTTAAAATAAGCAAGTAAAACATGAAGTTTTACCTATACCCTTTCCTGTCCACCATTGTTCATTCACTTCAAAAATTCATTCGGGGAGTAAATTTTTTACTACGCTCAATTTCCCTTATTTGAGGGGATGTAGATTGAAATTCTTTAGTATGAGCATAGAGGAAATGTTGTGTGTATAATCAATGACCATATTTATAAATCACACTGATATCTTCAACCCATCAACAAACGCCCTGTATAATACTGGGAAAAAAGCAAACTGTGAGCACCTGGTATATTCGACGACTGTCGAATTCGACGTAACTGAATTTTGTCATTTCGAATTTTGTTTGTTGTTGATCATCAAAACATTAATAACAATTATGGCCTGTCTGTACTAACTTCTATAATTTCTTGTTTATTGCTTTTCAACGTTAACTTATATTATCGTACAATGGAATTTCGTTCTCAAGATTTTGCACAACTTGTTTTGGGTTAGTATTTGCTTGGCGGGAAAACGAAGTTTGCTTGCCCTACTAGCGTTTAACTTCTTTGCTATGGACCTCAAAACAAAATTCTTCCATCGTTCTTTTGTTGTAGGTTATTTAAAAGAAACTCGGTGCAAAAGAGCCTTCCTTGATCTGCTGTATCACTCGGAACATTTACGAGATCATGCAAACAATTATCGTAACCGTAGGTTTGTTGTCACACGTGTTGCTGGTATGAGTTTAGTCGAATATTTAAACGAATATGCTGCCATTTACACCATAGGTTAGTATTGTAACTCCATAATTGTTTTGTTTTGTGTCTAATACATAGGTATTCTCTTTCCCTACAATTTGCCAATTTACATTTGTAATGATTTTCTTTAGCTTTTTTCAACCAATCAAAACTTGAAACATTATTGATAGTAACTTGTTTTCTAATTTTATAATCCATATTGCTTTTTTTTGTTACTTTTTTCCTTTTTTCCCCATATTTTTTAGTAGTACTAGTATGACGTGTCTATATTTTGGTTGTCTGTCTTCTGTTCATTAATATTGTCATATAAATATTGCTGGTTTGCTATCAGCTCATTTCTTTTACATTCCATTTTAAGTGAGATTTTCACTGGTGTTTAGTTTACATAATTAACCTAGAATGTGGCGTATAGTACCAATAAATGTGTTATATAGAACGTAACTTTATTCTGTAATGTATTATAATATAGTGTAAAAGTACCATATGCTTTAAGGGTTGCCACTGAGTCTGATTGTTAAAAGTTCTTTTATTTGGTTGTCAGGGTACTTCTGCAAATACATACGGTCCACAACAGAACAAGTTCGATTGGCTGAAATGAAACATGCCACCATGTCAAACTGTATTAGAAAATATAATTAATAGAAAGAATACTGATAATTACCTACATATTCTAGGTAGTTCAAATTCGTGAATCGTGGCTTACCATTGGGATCTCTGTATCAGTGAGAGATTCAGTGTAGGTAAAATGGGGTCAAAGTTACCCCTTTTTGTGACTAAAAAACACATTTGAAATTTTTGAAAAATCTTTGAAAATAACAGACATCACCGAAAATGGCAAATTTCGTTTTGATTTTCCGTACCTTAAAGGTCGTAAATGGAAAGTCCTCAATTTCAATTTCAATTTAATACATGCTAGATGTAGAAGCTACAAGCTCTGTATTTCTTATGATTCGGATTTTTCAGGAATGAGACAGAGGAGTAAGAAACAAACATAATATCGTGTCACACTCTATACTTTTACATAAATTTATAGAAAAATTTCAAAATCAAATGTTTTACATTTATTTCTCAACAAAACATCTGCTGGTAACTGGAACTTGCTGAATCAACACGGCTATGATGGCGATGCATTCAATGAATTTCTTTTTTGTCCTCTCTAAGTCTATCTATGTTAGATATAGTTGGCAACACGGAATAGAAGGTCAAGAAGAACACATGTATGTTAATCGAAGTTGGTGTCCAAGTTAATGAAGTTAATATAAGTTAAAATAACCTGTGTCTAATAAGAAGTATCCTGAAGCCGGAACAACATAAAACAATCTCATTCTGTAAAAATCCAATACAGCGTCCATAAGAAATAAGAAAGCGTACTTAGCCTGTAGCATGTTACAGATTCAGATTCTCCCGACGATTCTCCTAAAAAGTGCCCATAGAAGGTGCTAACAGGAAACGCCCATTTCCTACCGCTTTAAGGTAGGGAAAATGAAAAACATTTTTAGTTTTTCGGTGATATCTCTGTTATTTTCAGAGTTTTCAAACATTTCAAATGCGTTTTTTTAGTCACAAAAACAGCAACTTTGTCCTCATATACACTGTATCTCTCACGGTTACGGAGATCCCATTGGTCAGCCACGAATTTGAACTACCCTGTACAATAAATTAACACTAAACTAATATTATTATTATGTGGAAAAACCAACATTACTGTCAGTTAAAATACGCCATTATCACCTTCATTTGTTTTCCAAAACATACTTTTTTCTTGGTGATAAATCAATGCTCTTATACTTCAATTAACTGTATAATTAATGTATAATTATGTATGTTTTCTATAATATGTAAAGAAAAACTTCACACGGTAGGATGTTTAATTTCATGGCACTAAAACCCTCCGCAATATGAACTTTCTTAACTAAGCCCAAAAAGAAAGTTAAACCATATCAGGCCGTATTTAAAAAAAAGTTGATGATGGTTCCACAACACATAACCTCGGATTTAAACAAATTAACAACCCCACCTAAAGAGCTTTAAAAGTTGCTGTGGAGAAGTGTCATTGGTTTGCTCTAGCTCAAATATCGCGAATAAGAAAGTTATGGGGCATTAAAGAAAATCGACTAAATTCGAGAAACGTCCCCTAGTGGCCAAACGAATAGAGATAGCTGAGTTCTGTTTGCGCCAGTGATTTTCAACGTAAAATTGGGCTAGGTTCATTTTTTTCTTAAAAAGAAGGACGATTCCTTAAGAAAGTGCCCAATTTGGACCATCCTGTACAAATCGAGGTAGAAAATATACAGGGTGTCCCATTAATGCGATGTGGAGTGATGTCTCTTGACAAGGTGATGCCTCTGGTGATGCTACAAAAAAAAGTTAAAATACAACATTGTTTAATATGAATAATACAAATGTAATGTGGTATGAGACACAACTTTGTTATTTTAAATGAAACACTTTCGATTTTATTACAATAATGGATTGTTCTAAAAATGTGGCATATTTTTTGTTAAGGATCACATTATACACTTTTTCAAAAATTCACTGCATGTGCTATCAAAAACAAATATTTCATTCATTTAAAATGCTTAATTATAATAAAAAGCTAATTTTTTGTAGATGTGCCCCATAACTTTCTTATTAGCGTACACTTACACTTAGGTACTTTAGGAACCTTCGAAAATTTGACAATATTCTACAATGTGTTTGCAATACCAGAAAACCAGGAACTTGAAACAATCATATCTCATTCTTGCAAGTGGAGTTTATCTTACATTTTGCACTAAGCATTAAACTTTCTTTTTTATCCTATTCTTTATGCTCCTCCAACATTTTATTTTCAAGATATTCGTTTCTACCTCCCCAATTGAGATGTCTTGTCCAGACGATTCATTTGACCTCTGAGTACCCTTCTCTGACACAGTTTGTGATATTCCCACTTAAAGTTTTGACATCACCAATGGATATGTTTTTTTCCACATGTTCCACATCATCCAATCACGCTCCGCTGTTGAGATATTAGGAATTATAACCAATCACGATAAGGGGCCGTGGAGGAGGGGGGGATGTTTGGTAAACATTAATTTCTTTCATTGACACCTTTCAGTAAAGTACTATAAAGGATGAGTTCCTATCCGCTCCTCTCCCAAACTCTCAGATTTTGATAAGGGGTAAGGGAGAAAGGTAGTGGTTGGTACAAGATCATTCCTTTTGCTGAAAGCTTTTAGTGGAATATCATGAAAGATAAAAACGGTTAAAAAATGTTGAAAGTTGGATAGACATATAATCCTTTCGATCCTGTAGTAATTCATTAATAACTTTAGGGTAATTTGGTCATTTACACGAGAATTTACAATAATTTGATTTACTCGAGTGCCCCCGAGACGCTCCCGAATATTCTAGAATGTTCTTGAACAAACACGTCATATTCCCCGGAAAGATTGCGTCACATCCACCTTCGTTTTTTATCATTGATGATCTTTCATGGCGCCTCTATGTCTATCTGGGTTTCTGGAATATTCGCTACAGTATTATGGGTCCTCTAGGCTGATTTGAACATTCCAAATATGGTCATGAGAACACAATTGCGCCAATTGGTTTAGAGCTTTAGACACTAGAATCGAGCCTAGACTAACATCAGCCGGCCCGTGTGGCGCAGTTCAGTTGAAGCTGGACTGTGGTGCTAGGGTCCCTGGTTCGAATCCGGGTTCGGGCATGGATATTTGTAAATGTATAGTGGGTTGGGTTGGTAGAGCAGCCTTGGCTGAAACCCCGCCCACTCAAAAATAAAGGCAAAATAAAATAAAAAAATAAAATAAAATAAATAAAAAAGATAGTTTGTCGCTGTTTAGAATTCTGGTCTTTCAGCAAATAATTGCAAGTTTTTCCATATTCTAGTTCAAGAACGTTTGGAGGCGACTGATTTTTATAAAGAAAATTGTTCACGCTCTTCCTTAATGAAACAAGTTTTATATTTATTTGACAAATTTGATATTCATTCGAGGACTAGCACACCAATACAAGAGTAAGTACTTAAGCACACTAAACAAAACAATTTTACGAACAGATTTTGCAGAATTGCAACTGTAAATTCGCATAACGCGAGCACCAACACCGAACCGTGTGATGTGCAAAATATATCTGACATTGGCCACAGGTCATTCGATCACCTATCCATAAGTACAACGCCCAAGAATACCTTTGAAGATGATCCCATACAAAAGTCGCACGATAAATCAAGAGAAACCACCTCGACATGTGATAAATCTACTACCACTGACAACGAGGCAGAGGTCAAAGAGAAATCGCACGAACAATGCGAAGAGGTAATATGAGTGTGTTACACAATTCTAAAATGAGTAGGTACTTTTTTCAGATATTTACAAACACCTTTTTAGAAAATATAGAACTGATCGAGAAATTGGCCGACAATATTAATAAGGAAGTTTCATCAAAATCAAGTGCAGAATTGGACAGTTTAGCAATTCAAAGCATTGTACAAAGGACAGAATCGGATCCTATCTTAGTTCAACTAATATCGGAAATAATAGGTACTGATGAGGGTATTGTAACATTTCAATATAGCTAATTAATTAATTTAATATATTTAATAGATACAGAAAATGCAACGGATAAAGAAGCCAGTTCCAATCAATGTGAGCAACCACTAACATGTGAAAATACTCTAAAGTAAGTATTCATTCCTACGTTGTATGAATTTTAGGTTTTAAGTTAAAAACACTGTAAGTAACTATGAGCAATATTTGCAAATGAACGCAATGTTAATTACCTCAGTACTTTGATGAAAAAAGTATATAAACTCAAGTTTATGAAAAAAATTAAAGAAGAAACACGAATTTTGGGTCTTTTGGAGGAGTAGCTCTAAAAAACCGTTTTTAACCTGGTGTGTTTGGTATAAATATTCGCTTTCGTCCTTTGTACCATTCACTTTTTTACATACTTGTATGTCACACTGTGTATACCTATATTTTGAATTTTGTAACAAAATATACAGGGTGTATTTTAGGATGGGCCATACGACAATGTAAAGACGTTGAGTTATTTAAAATGGGCCATGGGAAATTTATATTGCGCCAATAAAATTGTTCTCAAATCTTGGCCTTGCGTTTAGTTATTTCACTGACAGTTCTTCTTCTTCTGTGTGATATGGCTCATATGGCACACAGCATGCTAGATTTTGTAAGTTTTCTAAATATTGAATCACAAATTTCATACTTATACATATTTTATATTGCCGTATAATTGAATGCTCTTTTAAGTATATTAAAAAAAACAGGCATTGCATTTGAAAAGCAAAAGTTGCATAGGTTTCCTGTTTAACCGGAAGTTTCAATATAATAATAATAATAGATTTATTCTGCAGTGTAGGTACACAATGAAATTACATATTACATAAAATAAATAACAATAACTCTAGCAGAAAGGGTCAGCAATCAGTTGTGCAGGTAAGCAACCCCCTGCAGAACTGGTCTTCCCTGCCACCCAACTTACAATTATAACACAAAACAAAGAACGTGCTCAGCTCAGTTTATAACAAAATTATAACTATAAGTAAATATAACAGCAAATTATAATAATGACGTATCTCATACAACGATCGCGATGGTGTTTGATCCAAGCAATAATATCCAACATGATTTTATATTTTAATGGAAAACGTAATGTTCTCCCTTAAAAATATTTTGACTTTAAGCACAGAGTCCAATGCATTCTGTAACATGAAATTAATAACCTTTGACGCAACATATGTATAGGATCCCCGAAATTGCATTGTCCTATGCATCGGAGTGACAGCAAGTACTTTACCGCGCGTATTTCTATTGTGAATTTCTCCCTGGTAATGAATTTTATTATGCAAGTAAGTTGGGGTACTATTATTTACAATTCCTAGACACAATCGAGAGTAATGTAAAGTTCGCCGCTGTCTTCTAGAGTACCTATTTAACCACCCAAGTGAATGTAAACACCCCGTGACATGGTCTCGTCGTCGCAGGCCACAAACCAACCTAACGCAGGCATTCTGAACTCTTTGTAATCTGGTTCGGTTGTACTCAGTCAAACAGGGCCCATACACTACATCGCAATAGTTCATGTGCGATAACACTAATGCATCGCAGAGCATACTTTTAGTTTTATAGTTTAACATACTGCGACTGCAGTATATAAGCCTCAATCCCGCATACGCATTTTTAATAATATCATTAACATGTACATCAAAACGCAACTCCGAATCCAGATACAGCCCAAGATTCTTGGTAACATCCGTATACATAATGTACTCGTTATTTATACATATTTTAATTTCCGAAATGCATTTTTGTCGAGTATTTTTTCGACCGAAAAGCATAACGCGAGACTTTGAAGGATTTAACGATAAACAATAATTATGTGACAACTCATATAACGAATTTAAATCGAAGTTGATACGATAATTAGATTGCAATATTTCATCTTTATGGCATGATAGATATACTTGGGTGTCGTCTATAGAAATGACTTTTAGTATACTTTAGGCATTTATGAAAGGATGACGTATATATTATAAATAAAAGAGGTCCTAAGATTGAACCTTGTGGGACCCCGCTAATGCATCTGAGAGGAATGGAATAGTTCTGGTTGTATTTAACCAGCTGAATTCTATCACAGAGGTAGCTCTTCATCAAGTTCAAGGCGTCTGGCTGAAATCCAATATTGTGAAGAATTGCAACCATCAATTGGTGGTTAATTCTATCAAAGGCCTTCGAATAGTCTAATAGAACAAGTGTGGTAACCATATCGTTATCATTTGCTGCCAAAATATCATCAACAATTGTTAATAGTGCCGTGGCGCAACCGTAATTTTGCCTGAACCCGGACTGGTTTGACGGAATAATTGAATTGTCATTTAAATGTGCTTTAATTTGCTTACATAAAACTTTTTCAAAAATCTTCGAAAGCGCGGGTAAGATGCTGATTGGTCGGAGATCCTTGATTTCGGTTGGATTTTTAATTTTAGGTAAAGGTATAATATGACCGATTTTCCATTCATTTGGAAAAGTACTGACCTCAATAGAATAATTTATTATGTGAGTTATGTATTTGACAATATGCGAAGAGCACCTCAGCAGCATCTCAATACTAATTCCATCGGCACCAATCCGCAATCGGATAGATACATGGTAATGTCACATAAAATTATATTTGACTCATTTTTCGTATCTCACCAAATAAAAGAAATATTGAGGTGACCTTCGTATCTTGATCGCACTGTATACTTGTAGTACAAGATCCCATATAAGGTCAACCTTCGCTTATCTGACATATCTTACTATGTAAACAAACACATTACAAATGGTTGCCTTAAAAATTAAGTCAAGACCACCCTTCAGTAATTAAAATTAATGCAAATTAATATTTATGTCTGCTTCTATTACATGGAGAGAGCGCCGATGCGTACACCACATTCAGCTGTTACGTTGCGTCCTTCTCTCAAACAGAATAATGCACATGTTTTTTTCTCGCGCGCTACGACGCAGCGTACCAGCTGATCGTGGTGTACGCATCGGCGCTCTCTCCATGTGATAGAAGCAGACAGAAATATTAATTACAGTAATTTCAATTAAGGGTACTCTAGACTTAATTTTTTTAGGCAACCCTTTTCCAATGTGTTTATTTACATCTTAAGTTTTTAAGATTGCTAAGAAATGTATTTCACTCAGTCAAGACATGGGCGAAGGTTGACCTTATGTGGGATCTTAGACTATCCAGGAACTTTTGTTTTAATGGTCCCCAAATCATAAACTTTATTGTGTATTATGTTGAATACTGTTATTAAGCGGCAGAGCAAAGCGATGCAAGCTTTATAGGGGAGTCGATGGTGTCCGTCTGTTTGTGAACACGATAACTGTCAAACGCTTGGACCGATTTGGTTCAAATTTTGCACAGTTGACCTATATGCCACATGTAATAAGCCTATTGAAAATGGGTGAAATCCAGTGACCCCGTGGGGTCACGCCTCTCTGTTTCTGGCAAACGCTTGAACCTATTCGGTTGCAACTTTGCACAGTTAATATACAGGTTGAGTTTTTTTTCATTTTAAACATTAGGATCTCGGAAACCGTAAAACATAGAGATTCGGTTAAATGAGGAAAGAGTTGTCCTTTTAAGATATGCTTTTGTTTTTTGAAAAAAATCTACAGTTTACTAAATATGAGCGAAAAACAGATTTAGTGATTTTTCTTTTGAATGTTGTAGAATCGTTATAGTACCTATTAGAAATACAGAAATATGCAAAGAACAAAAATTGTAGATATTTTTCCGCTTAATAAGATACATTTATTTATATTTATTCTTCTTTTATAATTTTCGAGTTATAACGCAACCTTACATTTTTTTAAATGGTAATCATAGTTGGCTGTGACATTTTTAAAAGGTGCATTTTTTCTGTTTACAATGATATAAGGATCATTGTACTTATCGACAAATAAACACGATAAAGAACTGTTTCTATTATTAAGAGTAGTGAAAACAGATTTTGCCATGGGAAACATTTTTGTTCTCTTAATTACTATAGTAAAATGAGTAAGTTCGCATATCGAATTAGCGCTTATATTCACAGCGCGCATGAGGTTATACATCTTTCCTTATTTAAAACATGACATTTGAGGTAGAGGGCAAGTGCGTATCTAGTTTTACGAACCGCGGGCGGTGTAACTAATTACACTGGACGTTACAGACGTTTAAAATGGAGGTTGTTGCAGCAAAAAGAGAAAGCAATAGTTAAGGTATGTTGGTCTCGGAATGGGAAACACCCACTTAAAAGCGTCAAGCCAGTCGCTTTTAAGTGGGTGTTGCCCATTCCGAGACCAACATACCTTAACTATTGCTTTCTCTTTTTGCTGCAACAACCTCCATTTTAAACGTCTGTAACGTCCAGTGTAATTCTTAGTTCACCGCCCGTGGTTCGTAAAACTAGATACGCACTTGCCCTCTACCTCAAATGTCATGTTTTAAATAAGGAAAGATGTATAACCTCATGCGCGCTGTGAATATAAGCGCTAATCCGATATGCGAACTTACTAATTTTACTGACTTTATCTCCAAAACGCTTTGTCGGAAGAAATCGCATTCGAATAGTAAAAGACTATGGATGCGCTTTCATCAAGTTGAACTTCACACACAAACAATAAGGTCGACTACTTTGATTTAACCTGAGAACTTGATGGCGTATTTAAATTTTCAACACACACACATACACCCTCTCACACACCCTCAGACGTCAAGCTAAAATTTACTTTTTTGGGGTCTGTGTGCTTCAAAACGTCCAGAAAAGGAAATATCGGCACATCGAAAATTTATCACGATTACAATAATCCCGAATATCATTAATTAAAAAAAATAGGCAAACTTGCGAAGTAATGCGCCTATTTTTAAATCGTCATTGTTCAGAGCGAGAACCATGCCATTATAATTTACATCTTTCTGGCAGCGTTGTTCTTCTAAAATCCTAAAATCAGTAATTTCCAAACTATAACCTATATCGAAATGAATATGGTAAGTTGAACATCCCCCACCACATTTTGTGACGTTAGAAGGTTATGATCTTGAGATTTTCCCGACATGACAAGGATATTGCGTTTTCCCAAAGTCATGACCACGGTCTTGGATTCTGGATCAAGGTCATGGCCTTGCGTTTTGGATTTTGCGATTTCCCCGATTGTGTAACTAAGTTAACCTTGTTTATGGACCGAGATTGTGGCCTTGGTTTTTATAGTGCGCTATTATTGCAATCTATGAGATGAGCGAACACAGCAAACATGTTCAATAAATAAAAATAAGATGAGAGAAAGATGCTGTATTGCAAAACCTAAGCTACTCTTAAAAAATGACAAATTATGCTATTCTAATTTTACGAGGAGGAAAAGCCAAGCGTCAAGCAAAACAATAAATAAATAACGGTTCTGTACTTACATGTATAGCGTCTTTCTAGTTCTTGTTTGGAAATCCTTTTCCAAGTCTACACACTTTATTATTCACGCGCGAGAGAAATGTACAGTTAGTAATATTACTATAATTACGTAAAACTGAGAGATTAATAAAACTGGTAATACGCTAATCTTAACGGTGCATCAAGGTAACCGAATACTACTGGAATTAGGAAGTATTACAATGCAAACGCATTCGGAAAACAAATTAGTCTTGAATAATCAAATGACCTTGGAAATACCTATAGAGTGGCCTTGTTTTGTGGTACAAGGACGTACCAGGATATTTCCCCAGTGTAAAAATCTGATCAGATGCGTCTTACGGTGACCTAAGGTCAGGACCTTGGATTTTGACCTCGTGGATTTTTCCAAGGTCATAGTGTATCCCCCCAAGGTCATGGCCGCTTAATCAGTTAATCAGTAAAATATAATTTTTCAAAAGATTTGGAAATAACTATTACACGCAACTGTAAACGATCTGCTGGTCAGATTGCGAATGCTCATGTTTCTTTATCACGCACCTAGCTACTTGAGCTACATATAGTGAAACTCAATACCGCTTATCTCATGTGCTAAAATTAATCTGCTTACTTTGATGTTTACACTGTTACAACAAAATACTTATACTGAACTGTTAGTTACTGTAACCTAAGTCATTAAGTGTAACAGTTATTTGTGCAACTAGTTAGTAAAAGCACTATTTTTTGTAAGTGAATAATAATAGAACCAGTTCTTCCTAACAAGCAGTGTAAATAACCTTGCGCACCGAGACCCATTATAAGATACCATTACAAAATAACACCCTTCCGCGGTGCGGTAGAACTAATGGACCACTCTTAATTATAACCTTCCATTATAGCATATTGTACAATATAATTATAGGTATAAAGGAAAAGGAACTCGTACATTACCACCTAAATTAGGTGGTAATGACTCGTAGCTGCTACCATTGAATTCAATGCTGCTACCAAATACGGTACAATAGTATGAATGAAGTCTATTGTCTACCTCTACCATAACGTGACGGCAAAGCAACCCGCAATACACATCAGTTTAAAAGTCTATTATTTCAGAATTACGCACAATGTATTGAATAAAAAATTACGATTCTATAGTGTATCTATCATTGACTAATACCGCTGAGTGAAACTCAACGCTAATACCCTCCCATAATAGTCAATAATTAGTCTATGGTGATATTGCGAATCGAGCTTTTATATTATACACCTAGTTGAAAAGCAGACATAGCCATTTCTTCACAAGATTTGTTAATAAACAATAGTACCTACACTTAACGACCTAAGGAAATGCAATACGATTTCTGTTTGTCTCTTTGTACTGAAAGTTTTTCAGTTTAATCTCTTAATTATTGCTGCTCGCAGGTAAAATCGTATTAAAACAACACAAAAACTTTAGGAAATAAAAGCACTCGGTAAACTAAATTGGCCATATCGTACCTACGTCAACAAAATGAACGAAGTATTGGATTTCGAGGAGATTTACAATGGCGTTTCTACGCTCAATTTTAATCAACAAGCATTCGTTTCAATTACTACCATTGGCTAGAGGGTTGACTACGTAATCTATCTAATTAGAACATAGGCATTGTCCACTCCGGCTGTCCAATTAAATGTCAGGAAGATTCAGACATTGTGTCACTTTATGTAAAGCTTCAGAGAAATTTCGTCAGTTTAAATTCTAACCCATTCAAATAGAAGCACCCTTTCGCTTAAAATTAATTAAAATGTTAACTTTGTGTGGCAAATTGTTGAGTGTCTGTCAATTGCTTCGGAAAACTGTAGCTCAATTAAGAAATCAAGACTTTATAGTTCAATAACTTTGCGTTGTGTGTATTTATTTAAACTTTTGGTTCAACAATACAAAATAAAATTCCAATTCCTGGCTCGTCATCTAATTAATTATCTAGAATTAATACTTGTAATTAATCCAACGCCTGGAACATTTTCCTATTTAAAAGATTTACACACCTCTGGATGCTAACTAATATTTAACCCACACAAAAAAATGGTTCAATGAACATAAAATTCTACTTTACAATTAATGAGAAAAAATCACCAAAATCTATTGTTTGGGTTCGCTTGTCATTCATAAAAAATATACAAATCTGCTCACAGAATAAACTTCCGAGAATCGACCTCTTCAGAAATGTTGATAAGGAAATAACTTAGATATATTTATCGATATGTCCAAATCTTCTCCAAATTTTAATCGATTTTCTCCTTTTGGAAGGTAGCATCAATTCGGAAAATTGGGTGGTGGCCCGCCTTGTGCAATACAATTGGACCTTTTGTACAGGCTGGTAAATTTGACTACTCGTTGAAAGAGAATTTTGAACGATGGAAATTTAGTAGTTGAAATTTTGTTTACCCAATGAAATAATTTACCAAGGTTCCGCAGTATATGGAAATGTCAATTTTCCCCTTGTATACTTAGGGTTTTAACAGGCAGCAAAAACCCTAATTAATCGTCTTTAAACTTTTTACCGGTTACCGTTTAAATTAAAATCTTATTATCACCCAGTATAAACAAGAGAGGTGCACAAATTTAATTTGTAAACTTGTTTTTTATTATAACTAACCACTGCAAGTATAAACACGCGGCAATAATTTCGTCGCATTGTCGGCACACACAAGAATACAATCTCAGGGCGTACTATTGTCGTACGGATAATAACTGCCTACTTCATTAATGGTCCGTGGCACTACACTAAATAAAGAGAGGAAAAATTAGAGCCAAGGAGTTTTGTCGACTAACGGCGAAAACTAAAAGAAAAGAAAATAGGACACCAAAGGAAAATTTTAATTCTTCATAATAAATGTTCAATAAAACAACAACGTACCTATGCATTATTTTCTTAGATTCATTCGTATAAAAACTGAACATTAGGAGAAACCGCCCAATCTGGCCATCTGTTTGGTGGAAACATGTGTAATTTACATACCGTCTGAAGGTTTGACAATGCGTCGGTGCATGTTATTCAAATGATCTTCTTTTAATTAAAAGGATTGTTCTTTTCCTAGGGACAAAACGCAAAGACACAAAAACAGCTAAGAGATGATGACTGGTCGGTTGAGGAAAGATGATGGACGGGATGGAGATACCATGAAGAGGAGCTGAAAGATTTGAACCCGGTTGGTGGATTGATTTCTATTCATTTCTTGCCACAGTAGGAGCACGGTTCCCAACTGGTGTTTTCCGCGGAAAACCCTGGGGTTTCCGGTTCCGCGAAGATTCACGGGGGTTCCATGGGTAACAGGCAGCACAACTACAATTTTTCAAGTTTAAAAAGCACACTTTAATTATTTGGGATTACAATATACTGCTAGCTAGTTTATTTCCCCTTCAAAAGGCTGCCCTTTAATAGTGTGATACTTGCTCACTATACCGAAAAATTTTGCACTGCGGATGGTTTGACGCGCACTGGAATCTTAAAGCCGTCTTACACTGTACAATTTCTTGCACAAGATATATTGCACAAATTAAATTGCATAGTATCATACAGGAAATTGCATGCAAAATTACATTGCAACAAGTTATTGCATCAAAAATAGAACAGGTGCTATTTTTTTATGCAAGTTTCAATGCAATTTTATAATGCGCGTGTGCCGCGCCTTGAACATGTGTTTTCAGATCAGCTGTTTGGCGTTTTTGTTTGACAAAATGTCAATTCCTTCATTTAATTATTTGTGCTTCATTTCTTGCACAAGAAATTGTGCAATTTCTTGCGCAACAAATTGCATAGTGTAAGACGGCTTTTATCTTAGATTTGCAGTACTTAACTGGCCTGTTACCTAAAACGAGCATATCTACAAATTTTTATTAATTTTGTTTTATTTAATACTAGAAATACCAGCCCCCACGGGTTTGTGTGACATCCTACGTCAACGATCAGAAATAGTCTGCCGAAATGTAGAAATATAAAATTAAAAAAATTTGCATCGACCGGGAATCGAACCCGGGCCGCCCGCGTGGCAGCTACAACGAACGACGACTACTACAGGATTTGTTCATTGCAACTGGGATGTCCCATCCAGTAGTTTACCATTGTGCAAGTTCAGCAACTTTACCAATGTCTTCTGCTTAGGTTGTGCAGCGGTGAGTAGGAGGTCAGATCTGAGGGCTTGGTCCATTTCGATTTTCCCTTCCGAGCCTTAGCATTTGGAGTGTAACGTACAACATATCCTCTCAAAAACAAGTTCCTTTTGATCCTTGCTCCAACGTCCGCAGCGGTGACAGATACACTGTCACCGAACAACAGACCATGGACGCTGTAGAATATCCATTTCACCGACGACGATCCAACAACCTACGAACCCGTCCGCACCGAAATTTGTTCCGGAGTTATAAACATATTATCCAAGCAGGACTAGGTGGTAACTGAATCAAGAATCCCAAAAAAACACAGCTCCTGGACTAGACCGAAATTCATGGCATGATTGTAAGGACTACTGTATAGGTTATTTTCCTATCAGTCGAAACACTGGCAAATTGGTGATAACTGCCCCGTGAGTATACTGGTGATCTTCCTAATCTGGTTTCTATCCAGTTTTAGAAGCTTAGAACCACTGTGCCTGGAATTGACTGATCTTTAATCTTGGCCCACACAACGGAGAGAGAAATTCCTACGGTAGGCTATGGCCCGATGAAAACCCAAACATTGCTTTCGCGAGTCATCTAGTTCGCCCCCCATTCCGCTGCTACCCAGATCAAGCCTCCCTATTACTTGCTTCGGTGATATTAGACAGGTCATGCCGGCTAACATCTCAGCCTGAAACACGATGTTATGCTAACCAAAGGAGAGGCTGATGTCAGCTCTCGGTTGATCACCACATATACCCATGAGCGGTTAGGGATCGACTCGTCTGGAAACCACACGAATACCCCAGGTCTGAGGAATGGGCGATCTGAGTTCACCCACTGCTCTCTGTCCAGGAGAGTGACTGTATTCCGCCTTGGCCTTAATAAAACAGCCCGGATCACATCTCTTCTTGCGAGGATGGGATCGGACCTAAGGGTTTCCTCTGCCAGGTCAGTCTGTCCATACGCAGGGTTTACTCGTCCCATTCGTTTAGCCGTATGGAAGCCTTCCGGGCCTCTGCTCTAGAAATGCCTCCATGGGCAAAGTTGGCGTGGTGTTCATGGCTCCAGTGCCTCCAGTGGCTCTCAGGCAGACGAGCCTCTGCACCTTACCTAGCTGCTTCCTGTGGGTTGCCCTACGCATGGCAAGCCACCATGCAAGTACACGTTACAGTATTATTAGTCTTATCACTACACTAGCCGAGGATTCAAGCCCCATGTAGCGGGTGACCCAATAAGACTGTTCCTCGGCCATATCTCGGGAACCGTTCGTCGTATGGCTTAGGGGTAAAAAAATTATTGGGTAAATCGGTTTTGAAGAATCGATGGAAAATATTTTCAAGTTCTAAAAATGACCAACAGAGGGCGTGACTGCCATCTTACATTTTAAAATTGCATTTTCTTTAAATTTCGCATAATAAACTAAACATTATTTTTTCACATTTTTAAAGAGAACCAGTTTATCTATCATTTTCGTAAAAATAAAAACTCAGTTATTTCAAAAACAAAGATCTTGTGGGGCGTTTAAATGTTTTTGCAATAACCTGCTTTAACTTCTTAACGGTTTGACCGATTTCAACAAATTTGGTATCGTTGAAAAGAGCATTCCTTGGGCAACAAGAATCAACCATAGTCATAATCAAATATAGTTGATTTAG
This sequence comes from Photinus pyralis, assembly GCF_008802855.1. Taxonomy (NCBI): domain Eukaryota; kingdom Metazoa; phylum Arthropoda; class Insecta; order Coleoptera; family Lampyridae; genus Photinus; species Photinus pyralis. The sequence goes on along the minus strand of NW_022170738.1, from coordinate 33,278,705 downwards.
TGGAATCCTTCTCCGCCAGGGGGCTATACTTTTGACACTATGATCCAAAATCCTAAAAAAATCAAACGGAATGATATGAGTCTTTCTTTATAAAAAAAGTAGCCAAATAACACCTAAAGAGGCCAGTGAAAACCGTTTTTCAAAATATCGTCCCTAACCTCAAATATTGGGAAAATGAGATTAATTAATTAATGCTTAAATTGTGTCTTATTTTGATTACTATTTGACGTATTTCCGGTATTTGTCGATGGCGCGAAAGATTGTTTGAAAAAGAACCCTAGACTTTTAGGTAGGCCTTGAAAAATTAAACAAATGAAACACGATGCATTAAAAAATAATAACAGCCGTAATTTGTAAATTATTCTGCATTCAGAAAGTGCAGTTTTTTGAATTTGTAATCTTTTCTAAAATGCCGATTTCTAACCTAGAAGCATTTAATATGATGGCGCCGATGGTTCGTGGTCGATTCGGATAACGCAAATAGAAGATGCGGGCAGCGATGGTCGCATTTTGAAAATACTCAAAATATATCGCCAGCATATTAAATGCTTCTTGGGTATAAATCGGCATTTTAGAAAAGATTGCAAATTCAAAAAACTGCACTTTCTGAATGTAAAAACAGCAGAATAATTTACAAGTTACGGCTGTTATTAGGCAATTTATAATGCATCGTGTTTCATTTGTTTAACTTTTCAAGGCCTACCTAAAAGTGTAGGATGCTTTTCTTTCGCGTCATTTTAATTAATTGATTAATTAATTTCATTTTTCCAATATTTGAGGTTAGGAACGAGATTTTGAAAAACGGTTTTCATTGGCCCCTTTGGATGTTATTTGGCTACTTTTTCATAAAGAAAAAATCATATCATTCCATTTGATTTTTAGCGCATTTCCACAAAAATAAAAAAAAAATGCGCTATTGTGGCCACTTTGTCCGTCCGTCCGTCCGTCCGCTAACTTTGCGACGCTACTAGTTTTTTATCTTAAGAGCTATTGTTCTACTTTTTTTGCTATTTGGTTCGTTATGGTGTCGAGTCTTGTACCAAGGAAGGAATTTTTTCTGTACCGCTTACAAAAAAAGTTATTGTAAAAAAACAAAAAAACCGTTTTTTACATGTTCCATAATTTTACACTTTTGCCGTTTATTAACGATCCTAGAGATCGTTTATAATTTTGCATTGCTATCTCTCGCCTGCCGGTTGATCTCTCCGTCTGTTCCTTTGTCTGTCCATCTATCTGTCCGTGTGAACGATAACTTTGTTTAGAAATGTTCGATCGCTTTTACATCTCCGTTAGTTATGAACTGAATTGCATGAAATTCAATATGGGCATAGCTTTAGCCACATAATACGCAATGCCAAAAGTTGAATCGAATCGATTCAAAATTCACAGTGCCCTTTTCGCATCTCGACCATTTATAAGCCGAATTGCAAACTTTTTTACTTATAAAAGTATTTGAATGAAATTTGATACATAGGCACTTGGGATAAAGGAAAATCAAACGCAATTTCAAAATTTGGTTTTGCGCATGCGCAGTGCCAACTTTTTTATTTATGGAAGAATTTAAACGAAATTTGATACATAAGCACTTCGAATAAAGGGAAATCAAACGCCAATTTCAAAATTTGGTTTTGCGCATGCGCAGTGCAAACTTTTTTATTTATGGAAGAATTTAAACGAAATTTGATACATAGGCACTTGGGATAAAGGAAAATCAAACGCCAATTTCAAAATTTGGTTTTGCGCATGCGCAGTCCCAACTTTTTTATTTATGGAAGAATTTAAACGAAATTTGATACATAGGCACTTGGGATAAAGGAAAATCAAACGCCAATTTCAAATTTGGTTTTGCGCATGCGCAGTGCCAACTTTTTTATTTATGGAAGAATTTAAACGAAATTTGATACATAGGCACTTGGGCTAAAGGAAAATCAAACGCCAATTTCAAAATTTAGTTTTGCGCATGCGCAGTGCCAACTTTTTTATTTATGGAAGAATTTAAATGAAATGTGATACATAGGCACTTGGAATAAAGGAAAATCTAGTTTCAAAATTTTATTTTGCGCATGCGCAGTGCCAACTTTTTTATCTATGGAACTATTTAAGTGAAATTTGATACTTAGGCGCTTGGAACAAAGGAAAATCTAACATTAGTTTTAAAATTTAGGTTTGTGCATGCGCAGTTCCAACTTTCTTATTTAGAAAAGCATTGAAATGAAATTCTTCTCATAAACTGAAATTGAAGTAGCACGTCAACAATGGATTGCCCATGTGCAACGTTATCTTTTATATTTGTGGCGATTTTACGATTTTAACAGAAGTTGCATCTTACAAATGGGAAATGAATGCAAGTGGAAATGCGCTTTATGTAAATCGTTTACGATTACTTTTTAACTTGTTTTATTTTTTTAGGGTTTTGAGTCATAGTGTCAAAACTAACCCCCTGGCGGAGAAGGATTCAACTAAATTTACTATATTTTTGATTCTCATTGTCCAAGGAATGCTCTTTTCAACCATACCAAATTTGTTAAAATCGGTCAAACGGTTGAGAAGTTAAAGCAAGTTATTGCAAAAACAATCGAACGCCCCACACCATCTTTGTTTTTGAAATAACTGAGTTTTTGTTTTTATGAAAATGATAGATAAACTGGTTCTCTTTAAAAATGTGAAAACAATTTTTTTAGTTTATGCGAAATTTAAAGAAAATCCAGTTTTAAAATTTAAGATGGCAGTTACGCCCCCTGTTGGTCAATTTTAAAACTTGAAAATATTTTCCAGCGATTCTTCATGACCGATTTACCCAATAATTTTTTTACTCCTAAGTCATATAACGAACGGTTCTCGAGATATGGTCGAGGAACAATCTTATTGGGTTACCCGGTACAGTCATAAGCCCTTCTACATGCCCATAGAAATATGATCTTTTTGCGTATTCGCTCAATGTACCCCCTTACCGGTCCAGCGGGAGTTTATGATGACCTGCTCAGACGCAGTTGACGTCCTCGAAGAGTGAGCCCATCAAGGTCAGCTCTTCTTCTCTTCCTAAATGGAGCAACCTCGGTCTTTTCCGGGTTAACGGCCATGGCTACTGCATCACCTCTGCATGACCTCTTTTACGGTGTTCGGAAACTTTCGAGTTATGACGATCGCGAGATCCTCCGCATATCCTTATGTATACGATCCATCTTCCTTCAGAGTGCGGAGGAACCCGTCTAGCACCAGGCACCACAACAGTAGAGACAACACTCCACCCTGTGGACATCCTCTCTAATGACCGAGGAGCTCATCTCCGTTGTCCCGATTGACGATATAATGACTCTGCTTCCGCACATGGCCCGGATCCATCTTACGATCGAACCATATCAATGCCATCCTTCAGCAGCAGCTTCACTAATAGAATCGAACGTGGTGTTGATAAACGCGATCCTCCTTGCGATCCTATCCAAAGTCTGAGTTCCACCAAGGTGTTCGTTTCTTGAAAAGTCCGCAGTTTACAGCTGTCTTCATAGGCGTCGTTTACTAATGCGACGCCCTCTTTCACCTGCTCTGCTTTCCGACAGAGCAAAGGTGGCTCGTCGAACCGCTCTGACAGTTTCGTCACACAGCCGTCCCCAGTCAGTGGATAGGGAATTCCTAAACCTAGATGACCTGCAGCGAGATGCCAGATTTAATTCGAAAAAAATGTGCCTGTGGTCTGAAAGCGATGATTCATCAGACACCATCCTACTCATCCACCAATGATGTACTAGAACTAGGTTTTCCCCTCCCGTAGTGACGTCGATAAGTCAAGTGACGTCACATGCTGAAACTAAATTCTTTTTCCAAGCGCAAATTTAAAATCTTGGAACTTTTTCATTTGTGGAGGTATTGTAATGATTATTTCGTGTTTTTGTTTCTTCGCCATTCAATCTGATAGTCATGTCCCCCACTACCTCGGGTCGTAATGTTTCATGCGAATTCCTGGAGATTGTGACCAAAGTGGACGTTATGACAAAAAGGAAACGAAGAATTGGATGTTCGGATTTACACCGGTGGCGGTGGGAGATATATTAATAATAATAATAATAATAATAATAATAAATGCCTTTATTCACTAGGAATGGGCGAGGTTCAGCAATGACATGTATGCCATGTGCTGCTCTTCCACCTAACCCGATATAACATGTAGAAATTAATATTGATATGGCCACAGATAAAACATAAACATGTAAAAAATTAAAGAAAGAATATCTCCAGTGAACACTAAGGTACATAATTATTTATATACATATATAGGTAGGTATATTATTGGAATTAATGGGACACGAAAACAAGCAAAGATTCAACTGAAGGGAGCAATTAAGTGTATAAAAATTAATTTTTATATAAGAAATGCATTCTCAGCCTTTTTTTTAAAATTAACTTGGCTTAATGTTTTAAAATCAGATGGTATCTTGTTATACAGATGTGCAATTTGGTAACTAAAGGATCTCTTGAAAAATTCATGTTTGTGCGACGGAGAAGTTAATATTCCTCTGTAACGTAAATTCAGATGATGTACATCTGTCCTGAAAGTTATTTTTTTATATAAGTATGCTGGACAAGCATCTTTTATAATTTTGTGATACAAACAAGCAGCATGGAATATCCTGCGATCATTCATGCTTAACCATTTCACCGTTTCCAACGTATGCGAAATGTGACTGTATTTCCTGATTCCAAAAATTAATCTTAAACAAGCATTTTGCAAGATTTGAATTTTTTTATTTCTATGCTTTTTAATGACGGACCATACACAACATCACAATAATCTAAGCTCGACAGGACCAAAGATTCGCACAGTACCACTTTAGTCTTTATATTTAAAATATCGCGATTAATATAAATAGCTTTTAAAGCAGCATAACCCCGTTGGATGTTTTTTGATATTTGCTGAGTGAATCGCAGTTCACTATCTATGATTACACCGAGATTCTTAGCAGATCTTTGAATTACTAGTTTATGACCACCTACATATATATTCGTTTGAGCAGACAAAATCTCCAAATCACTAGAATTTGCAAATAACATAACAACTGATTTTCTCATGTTTATGTTGAGGCAATGGTTTGTAGATGTTTCAAAAATGTTTTGTAGGTCACTATTTACAGTTTCACACGCCTTCACTATGTCTCTTGGAAAAAACGAAAAATATATCTGAGTATCGTCAGCATATAGGTGATATTGGCAATCTTTTAGAACAGAAGGGATAGCATGTGTGTAAATTAAATACAGTAAAGGCCCTAATATGGATCCCTGAGGGACCCCTCTTTTGATATTTAAGTACTTTGATGCCTGACCATTGCAAAATACTGATTGCTGACGATTATTCAGATAACTATTAATTAGTGAAATCCCAGATTGCGAAGCCCCAATATAATGTAGTATAGCCAGCAATACCTCATGCGAGATCGTATCGAACGCTATTCACCTAAAGGTCACCTAAAGTAGTAAACCTTATGACCAAATCCAGATTGGTGAACGTTGTGACCATCGTTGGACGTCTTAGATCCAATAGTAACGTGAAAACGAATCAGATACACAGTAATTATTAATTAATTATTAACCAAACATTTTGATTATTTCTTTTTAAATTCATGAGAAAACCAAGGCCTAAAATAAGTGCAATCGTCTTCTTTAGCAGGAGCATAAGCAAAAAAACAATCTCGAAAATTAGGGGTGGGCAACTCGTACGAAAAAGTAGAAGGAAAAAACTCCCGAGCTTCGTTGATTGCCACCTGTTTCACTTGACGATAGTAAATATTCTCCTTGGTAGCGGCCTACAAATCATTGCAAAAATAAGCATACCAAAAACTTACGGCATCGCAACGTACAATTTTCCGGACACTATAAGCGTGCGCCCAAGTGTACTGCCTTGCTTTTTGTGTAGACATGTCCAATCTAGCTCCTGCCGTAATGCTTCTATCGCAGTAAATCAAGTGGTTCCAATGGCGCATACTTTCCTCATAAAAAGTTAAACGGTCCTCTTGTGTCCAATATCTGCGACACCGCATGTCCATCCACAACCTGAAGATCGGCAAACTCCAACTGTCGGGCAATTTTGCTAGGGGAAACCCATCGTCCGCCATTATACGAAGTGCTGTCTAAATTTAACTTTGAGCTAATGATGTTTAGTTGGGCTGTCACCTTTAGGATGTTCATCTGATCGTCGTAATTCGACGGCATTTTGTTTAAAATGATAAACCTATATAAATCTGACATTTCGGAATCGCTTTCTGGTTCGTCCTCAATTTTTCCACAGGCCTCGTCGCAAACCGGTGGCGGCTTAGTGCAGATGCATGTAGCTTGTATAGCATCCCCCGTCAGGTAAATGATTGAATTACTGCACGGATCTTCACCTCCGCACTCGCATTTAGGCACGTTTGCAGCACCACTTTCGATTGCGAGTTGAACATCTTCGCCCCCATTTACAATGGTTGATCTTACAGTCGAGCACATTTGCATCGTCGTTTGGTCTTCAGGTTTGGATTCCTCAACTTGTTCCTCTATCTAAAATCAATTACATAATTCGACTGGACAAGTGGCTAGCATTACCGCGGGTAGTTCAGCTTCTTGAAACCTGGGATCATTTGTAAGTTCTTCTTGAGCCCTGGGATCATTTGTAATTTCTTCTTGAAACCTGGGATCATTTGTCATTTCCAACATATACTCGTGAACGTCTATCCGCATCTTCTCTAAGTACTTTTGGTAGACTTCCAAACATTGAACGTGTCGTTCTTGGTATGCTTTGAAAAGCTTCATGCATGTGCAATCTTCTGTGGGAACAGCGCTTGATACTACAAAGACGTTCCCTTTGTCTGTTGATTGTACTCCGGATATGACATATTTTTGCTTTCCTAAAGGAATGGTAGGCATATTTGCGCGTCTTTGCTCTTCCAGAAGTTGATCTCGTTGAATTGCTGCACAACAGCATTCTAGCTCTGGAGCAACCCCTGACAACATATACACTGGCTGCCCATCGTAGGTGTAAGTAATACCGCCTACCACATATGGCTTTGGCATCGATATCAAACCTTGTTGGGCATCAAACCTTTGCTTCAATTTTTCATAAATTTGCAATTTCGTTTCATACACCGCCATACACTTACAAGTTCCAGTAGACAATTCCTGCCTGCGGGCAGTGCACTGTGCGCAATGGCATAGGTTAGTCTTAATGCTTTCTTCCACGTCTTCTTTGCAAGTGCAACCAAGTGAGGGTACCCTTGCAACCACCAACATTTCACCTTCCGGCACGCTCTTCGGCTGCTCAATTGATTCGTCTGGAACGATCAAAACCTCACTCGTAATCTTTTCAGGTTCTATCTGTTGCTCCTCCATCCCACATAATTCATCACATGGGGGGTCTTCGAACGCGATTGGAATTGACAAATCCTTTTGCTCTAGCTCGGTTTCTTCGTGTCCCATCGCCAACTCTTCCGGAAGCTTCGCTACATGATCGCAAGGAATGTAAATAGATGGTTTTAGTAGGTACGGGACGGGTTCGAAATCTACCAACGATTCGTATATCTTCTGGGCGGACTTTAATTCCGCCAATATTTCCTTTTGTTGGTCCACTGTTATGCCGGATTCTGCAACACAATATGAAATCGCACATCGCGCAATCGTAACATACGTTTTCTCTGGATATACGTCTTCCTTTTCTCGTCATTTTCAAATGCTCTCTCTTGCTTCTAAAATTATGCATGTTACCTACTTAAAACATTTTGAGATTAAAAAGGTACCAATTCGGTGATATAAGCAAAATATGGGCTCTCCGGGTGTTGTACGTGTTTATTTTTGTACACTCCTGTGTACTTTCTAGGACATGGAACAAAATCGAAGGTTGCCAAATATGGAGATTTATAGCGAGGTTTTGGTGGTTGCTCGAGCACTGGGTTTGGTTTTCTTGGCGAGCGTGGAGGCGACGGTATGCGAATGTGTAACTCCTTAAGCGTCTCTCTCATTGTTAAATGCGCAACCGCAGACAAAAGCAGACGATCGTTGATAGAGTATTCGGTACCTGAAATTTATCACAGAGTAAGTTGGACTAATCGGAAGCCAACTTACGTTTCTGGTTCATTAGTTGGTACAAAATTAATAAAAATTCCACTGGACATTCGCAGCAGTTATTTAATGCTTTCTTTATATGCCGTTGATTTGGTCGAAGTACCAGGCCAAGCTCTCCAATATTATCCTTGGTGTAGGTAATGCATTTGTACCTTTTATCTTTGAGAATACAATTTTTTAAGTTATCTGCCGCTTTTAGTTGGTTTGGGGAAAGTTCTTGGAACCAATCGGGGCCCACCAATGCCATAAGTTCATTGTGACCCGCGGCAACTTGAAACAAAACGCTGTTGCACTACGATACAAACTATCTCCATGTGGAGAATTATACCAAAAAATATAGAAAAAGATGAACCAACATAACCTTACGAAACAATTCGATCTGGATCTAATCTTGATTCTACCTTGTTGTCATCAAGAGGCTTTTAAATGAAGTCAAAGAAAAAGACAGTGCTCTAGAACGTATCACCTACCTTGCCTTTTCATAAACTTCTTATTTTCAATTTGCAACGTCCTGAGATTTTCTCGATATTTTTCCTGCTTTTTCTCCAGACCTTTCCGCCATATCTCATCCGCAAAGCTATAAACAGGTGGTCCGCCTGAAAAGTACTTAACTACCTCAGCTTGCTGGACAGTACGATCTTCGGCATATCCTAGTAGAGAAAAAACGTAACTCGTTCTGGTTTACAACAAGTACATTTTTGCCATACCACCCTTTAAACGTTTTGGATTTTTCGCGACAGTTTCTTCAATTTGATTCTGGGAAATACTTTTAGACTTGAATCGGCGTTCGTTAGAGATGTTTGATTTCGCGTTAACAATAGAATTTGTCGCGGGAGTTTCACTTATTTTCGTTTCCTGGCATTGCTCGGGCAAATCGCCCCTCGTTCGAGAAGCACCTTCATTGCCAGCATTTAGAGTTGCCTTTTGATTTTTGCACATTGTTTCAAAATTGCACACAAATCCTTACAAGAAATTTTTGGCGTCAGCTTTCAAATTATGACATGACAAATATTTAGTACGTATTTTGTTTTTAAGTACCGAGTATATAGGGGTTGGGTGGAAAACCTTACCAAAAAGAGCACTAAAATCGACGTTAAATCTTCAACCATTAAAACCTGAACTGATAGCGTCGGGTAATAGCTAATATAAAACTTGAAGCCAACATCTGCAGCACCATCACTGGGTATGACTAAACATGGAACTAAATCTGAGGCGCTAAATTTGAAATTTGCAAGGGCAAGTATATCCACACAAAATATTAATACGATAACTGTTTAACTTTATACCTGATGAATTAATTTATATAATAAATAAATTTGAAGTAGATGTAATTTTTGGATAATGATACCAATAGATCGTGGAATAAGCTTTTATTTAAAAAATATACATGTTTATTGCAGCGTCTACGCAATCTCCAGGATAACGTGTATAACATGACGGTGAGGGTGTTACACAACGATTAAGATTCATATTTTGATGACCAGCGAAAGTGTTTACATCTGTTTACATTTTCATCTAATGTAATTTCTTCAACTTGTTCTTGGTCGGAGAAACTATTTTCATTTGATGTATTTGGGAAAATTGAAGGAACCGAATTAGCCTTTTACTTACGCGAAAAACGTTTCTGTTTTAACGTGTGATAATCCACCCTGATGGTTAGGCAACACACGTTTACATCTGAAACAAAAATATAATATGCTCTGTATATAACCAACGACCGTTTTGCGCAGATGCCGAATACTAGGGGATTTTGGTAACGAAGCTAGGGGAGAATGAAGAAGATGGCGACGAGGTCGACGGAAGGCATACGCTTTCCCGTTTTTTTTTTTTATTTCTTGATTATTTTGGTGTTGTTGTTTTGAAGGTGTATTTACAGGTAGTAACCATTTTATTCCTTCCTTGTACATACTAGCGATTTAATCATTGAATTTCTTGCCACAATTTGATACTATTTACATTTTGCTGATTTTGCATAAACTACGATAATCTGAATCATGGCGTACTCCATGCCTTGGTTTTGAGTACCGTTAGATGAATCGTGTGTGTTATACTGTACAGATGATTATGTCATTATTTTGTTTAATTAAGTATTTATTTCTGCTATTCACGAGAGTTGATTACCAGTGCGATGTTGCTCTGTCCGATCGATGCGTAACTATTCCGTTAAGTAAGTACTTAATACGTTTGATTGTTCGCTGTATCTGTTACTTTCTGATTCGTGGCGCTGCAGTTCTTGTGCGTTAGCTATACGGGGCTCTTTTATTTGATGTTTCGATGTTTGTGTGTGCGAGTGGGTCATTCTGTCTCCGTGGAGTAAGTAGGTACCTAATGCAGTTCGATCTTTCGCTGTATCTGTTGCCTACTCGTCTCGTGCGGATTGTAGTTCTTAACATCTTAGCAATACGAGTGGGGGCCCTCTCATTAACATTTCCTCTATTTAAAATATGTTCTGCTTGAGCGATAATCGATTTTCACATGAACACTTGCTATTTGCATTCTCACATGTACTTTTCGTGTTAAATTAAATTATGTTAATGAAGGTTGGAGTCGAGCCACACCATTTTGATGTTTCCTATGTACATGCAATTTATTATTTTACGAGTTGTGTTATCTCAATTGATCGTACAGGTATTTTGATGTGTTTTTGAATTGATTTATCATGTTTTCCACTGCATCTATGATGTCTTATGTATTTTGTTTTTATGAACTTGTTTAATTGCCTATGATTTGATTATCTGATTTTTATCATATAATTTGAGATGTTTTATTTATGTGTATTTTCTCTTGCCTTTATTGCTGTAGGTGATTTATTTCATGTATTTGTGTGGCCTATGCCGGGGTTTTAGTCCCGTAGAAGGTTTCCCTGGCATGGTCTTGTGTGTGCGTAATATATTTATTTGTTCTTGTCATTTCTTATGCACAAAAGTTCTGTCTTTTATTTAATTCCCTTACCGATTATGTCTCACGTCCCAACACATAAAGAACCGATTACACAACGTAGGAGTTCATTCGTGCCACCCATATCGAGCCGACTGCCATCCAAACTCAACAGTGCCGCGGAACGTCCATCGTTTCGACTTGAAAAGTAGGTGGCTCTGCTAGTAGTTCTTGCCAGAGTTGCCAACGGTAAGTATAGGGTAAGTCAACGTTTTCAGTGTCGGCTTGATAGACCCCTAGGAACATTACAACCTCCTTGTTTTGAAGGTTATAAACTGCATCACATTTTTTTACGAAACAACGTCACCGTCTCATTTTTAATTAATTATGTAAAAGTAGCACAACTAACGCACACAAATTTACATAAACACTTAAAATTAAATCTCGGAACATTGACGTGTGTCAAATTTCGTTTCACAAAACGCACACGACTTTGCTAGCCATCCAGTTATTTTTCATCCAAGCGTTAAACCACGAGACGTGGATCTAGTCCCTGATGACTTTTCGCTCTCAAAGATTGATACGAGTATTATCTAAAACTCGCAATTGAAACAAATCGAACACGTTTAGGTGCTAAACAGGTATGATGATCTTAGAGGTCCTCCAATCCAGCACTGTTATTTTGACTCGCGTTATACTTGCAGTTGGTAACATTTGGGAAAAAATTACATGCAGAGCCATCCTGTCAAACAAATTTAGGTCCCGTTAACAGTCGATCTGCTTATATAGCAAACGCCCCCTCTTTCTCGAAATATCCGAACGCTTCCGAAAACTTTCGAGTTCTTCTAGAATGTTCTCAAACAAATACGTCATATCTCTCGGAATGATTACGCCACATCCGCCATCATTATTTATCACCGATTAATAATCTTTCATGGCGCCTCGATGTCTATCGAAATTTCTGGAATGTTCGCTACACATAGACGACGATGGTGGCGAAGACAGAGTCCCAGTCCCAGGCAACTCTGGTTCTATATCGCGTTGCCGCGATGATGGCGGTACCCATTCTTAAAGAAAAAGCAATCCACCGTTTTATGAATCGGTTGCGGGGTTCCTCTGGAGTTCAAGCAACAGAACAATATTTTCACACCGGTGCCCTGGAGGCCCACCTCCCGAATGTTGCGCACAACGCGCCAGTCTAACCTACCAAGACGCTACTTATAATCGATAGTCGCTCAAAGTGACCTGCGGTATTTATAATGAATAACACTAATGGGGAGGCTACAGTGGAAAAGTTTAGAGAATGTTTTGGAAGGTAGGACATTGTTATACGCTTAGATACCAATAAAATCAGTAGGTATGGTTTTCTTATGGAATGGAAAGATTTATACCTACTTATTTTAAATTAAATATAATAAACAAACATTTACATTTATCTACTCTAACTCATAATTTTCCTAATTTTCTTCGTTTTGCTGGTACCTTTTCTTCCCTAGAAGTAATTTCCAATGGACTGTCATTGGTTTTCAACAGCTGCGTCGGTATCGCTATAAAATAAAGTTATAAGATAATTTTGAACAATTCGGCACACTATAGCTTACCGTCTGGCTTTAATTTTTTTCTGCACGGAAGATTAAGGAGCTCGGCTTTTAAATTTCTTTCGAAATGGATTGGTAGGAAATGTAAACTGCAAATACGTGCAAATTGTGGATTGAAAATGTCTGTCCTGTTACATTTGTTGATCCATTCTGATTGTCTTTGTGAGTCTTTGGGAAACGAAAAAAAAGATAAATCTCCGTTTTTCTCATCTTGACTTTTACAGCTCGCTACGCTGCAGCGTTTACCACCGCCCATTTTTCCAGCAGGTAATCTGAAATGCATTTGGTTTTCGAATATCTACTTATAGATAGGTACTCCACTAAAAATAGGATTTTTCAGAAATTTAGTTCCTGGAAAATTGAGAAACTTTTCGTGTAACATCACAATAAAGAAATTTGAAGTTTTTTCTTTTTATCTCATTGTTAGTGAGATTCAGACGTGACACCACTCTAAATTCCTTTAATTTATTAGATAGATAGGTATAAAACCGAGTATAAAACAAAGTGAACATTGTTTACAGCTATCCAGGAATTAACTGGTAAGAATCACCCTTTTTTAGTTTACTACACTCTATTTTTTAACTAGAAGACAGATTTAAAAGTTCCGTCAAAAATCTTAGTTTCTATGATTTTTGTGTCCATTTGCCTAAATTTTAACAAAAAAATCAGTCCTTTTGAGAACTAAACTTGATATTTCGCGACTTCGTGTCCTGAGTATACTTGCATTAGTGATAGATTCATGCATCCAATGGCATTATACTTTTACTTTTATTCGAGGTGCCTACACACAAAATTTTATATAATTTTAACCAATAAAAAAAGTCAAAACACATTTTTTGGTTCAGTATTCTTTTTACTTTTATTCGAGGTGTCTACATACAAAATTTCATGCAATTCGGTTCATAACTAACAGAGATGTCAAAAGGGTCTTCGTTATTTTTTGGCCTACATTGTCAATTCACGAATTCCGAACTACAAACAATCCATCTGCAAAATTTAATCGCACAATCGGTCCACCCGTTCTCTTTTAAAATCCATGCACATGAAGCCTGCGACCGGCGAGCGATCGGACGATTGGGAGAAAGCATAACAGTCTCGTTTAAAATTCGACGCTAAAACGAGGAACTCGTAATTCCTACCAAATAATACCATAAAGGCATACATTAAACGCCGTGTCCCGTTAAACCTTCGTCCAACGCTGATCCTCGTCATAGGATTTTTGTATGTTTGCTTTTGTTTAAAAAAATGTTTTTTTCTCCAACCACCTGAATAAGACACTATTTTGTGACAGTGTTCGGTACGTAAAATGGACGTTTTGCGGATTAATCGCTTTCACCATGGCAACTGTACAAAAAGTGGATACTTTTTGTCCTAGTACCAAAAAGAAATTGACCTTGAAAGTTGGCCAATTAAAAAATTACAATCACGGAAGTAGAATACCGACACTTTATCCCCCCCCGGTGGGACACCTTTTACCCCCCCCGGTTTAGTCACGGCTCGTGGGTGGGTATTTTTCCGTGGCCTTGTTTTTGTTTGTGTTTGTTTTGGATGCCTGAGGCTATGTGCGTAATGGTGAAAGCCTAATTGATTTGGTTTTTGAATGCCCGAGGATGTGAATGTAGTTTTTTGAATGTCCTAAATGACGTGTTTTGTGTGTAATAGGAAAACTTGCGACGTAACTAACGAGGGGCTTTGTTTGTATTGGTATTTTTTGGATACCTGCGGCATGCGTGTAATAGGAAAAGTCTGTGTAATTATGAAAGGAAGGCCTAATTGTTGTGTTTTTGAAAGTATGATGATGACTTTGTCACGATTAATGGTTGTTTTTTGTTTGTATTTCTCTTTAGATGCTTGAGGCTATGTGCGTAATGGTAAAAGGCTAATTGATTTGGGTTTTGTATGACTGAGGTTGTGAAAGTAGTTTTTTGAATGTCCTAAATGACGTGTTTGTGTAATAGGAAAACTTGCGACGTAACTAACGAGGGGTTTTGTTTGTATTGGTATTTTTTTTTGATACCTGCGGCATGCGTGTAATAGGAAAACTTTGTGTAATTATGAAAGGAAGACCTAATTTGTGTTGTTATTTGTATGTGACTGTTACATAAAGTGTAGATTGCGAATGTGTAATTCCAATGATAATAGATGCATTGATAAAAATTCAGTATTGTTAGATGTGTGCAATTTGTAAATGTAAATTAAGATTGAACTATAGTATGTATCGCGCGGAATTGTTTGAACTCTTTTTTTAATGAAAAATTACAATTAAACACGTTATCTGAGTGTAAGTGAGACAGAGATAAAAAAAATATTCCAAACGTAAGATACTAACATTACAAGTTACGCATTTCAAATTGACCAAAGAGGAGTTGTTGTTGAAGCTCCTTATTATTTTTCGAAAAAAAAAATGCACAAACATTCACAGGCGATATATAAGTACTAGTAATAGATAACCTGATGGAAATTTTAGGGTGATTCTGCTTTTGTACGTGAAAACCCAAAAATGAAAAGAAAAAAGGTTGTTGCAATGAATTTAATTTTTTCGACATGCGTTGCAAATAGAATCACGAAAAATTGTAAAGTGCTTTCAAAAATAGAATGAGAGTGAGATGTAATTTTGCAAAATCTAAGATGCCTTTAAGAAAAAATAACAAATCAAGTGAGTATTTCAAATTAACTAAATGGAAGGTGTAGGTATAGCAAAGCAAAGCAACCAAAAAAAAACAAGCGTTTAAGAATAAATACTTACTTACCATATCCATTTAAGATATACACACACACACACAGGGTGTTGCACTGAGGTCACTACTAAGAAGCTGTATAAATCTAATGGCAATAATACGAATACGTTCGATGTGAATTTCTCAACTATTGTCGCCATACTAAGCGAAATTAGAAAGGAATTGAAAAAAATGCAATTAAGAAGGTATTTGCCTTGGTGCATTGGAAAAACAAATTAAGCTGTACATACTATTAGAAATTCTACTTTTAGTCAGCGTCATAATGCTAGTGAAGAAGTGTTGTTTTCTGTAATCAAGCGTGTGATTCAGGAAATTCTTTGGAGCTAAAAGTTATAATATAAATTTACGGGCTATGAGATTGTGAGATTAATTTGGTTAGTTTTGATTATGAGTTGAGATTAAGGATTTAGGAATTTTTAACATAATGCTAAGGCAAAAATACGAAAAGAAAAAACGGCTGTCCCTGGTTTAATAATGTGCGAGAACGCCAGCCACTACACTCTTGCTTTATTTTGTTATTACTTAGTATAAGCAAAAAAAAAAAAGTTTGGTGGAACTTTTAATCAGTTTTTCCGTGTCGATGGTGTTATAGGAAGTCAAACGGTTTAGTAACTATAGTTTGGTACAATAAGTACACGTTAAAACACGCCACAAAATTAGAATTTTTTTTCCCTACTAATAGATTGTCGTCGAGGCAAAATTCCATAGGTATCCCAAATGTCAACTGTTTATCAGAAAAAAGATTTTATTGATTATTGAAGTGCAATCTTACAAAATCTGACATTAATCAGTAAAGAACACGAACATGAAGCATCTCGGTCTCATCATTATATCATTATTATGTTCTTACAGTGTTAATAAATGGTTTCAAGATTCTGGTACTAATTAGTCTTGATAATATTCAATAAAATTTTTAAATGAAAGGTAAAAAAGCATGACTCGATTTTATTGTTTTATACTGACTATTTAAACACATAAGTACCTACAAAATTTAAAAACGTTAAAGGAAGTTTAGTTCTTTTTAACAGCCCACATATTGTGTATTTTGCACTTATAGTTTAAGGCTATTTCTTGTTTGCGACATATAACAGAAAACAGCATCTTCTATAATTGAAGCGTTTTCATTAATATTTAACGAGTGCAAATAAATTATTTAAATTTTCGTGCAATCACTGATCGACATTGAAATGCTGCTCTAACATTTTCAACTTATGACAAATTGTTGTTACAAAAGTCAATTTTTGAGATAGAAACAGAACAAAGGATAAACGGTTATACATTTTACATAAAGGCTATCTTACGTTAACAAATGTCAAATATCGATGATAATCAACACATATAAATTTTACTTATTCAAAATTGCCCAAAAACCAGCTTAATGTTATTGTTGTTGTTCGTCACCGTGGCGATGCTGTAGAATTTCGGTTATAGCGAAAAATTGAAAGAGTTATATAGGAATATACCTACATAGGACACTCTTATATGAGAAAAGAAACTAAGTTCTTTATACAAAAGGAAGAACCTCTAATGATTTAATTTATAATTATCTAAGTGCAATGCTGCAAAATAAGTCGAGTGTCTTGTTGTGCCATTGAATCTAACACTTTTCAATTTACAAAGTCTTTATATCTTAGGTAGCAGTATAATTTCAATTTCGTATATCAGTACCGACCGACTTAGAAAAAAGAATTAGTAATATAATTAATGAAACTTAGAGAGAAGAGAATCATTTTTTTTGAGATATCTGAAAAATAATGCAAGGCACGTTGCTTCTGTTAAGCCTAGTTTTCATTATAGGTACCTATACGATTTTCATATTTTCCCCAACGAATTTGTACTTAAGAAATTTCGTATATCCAGATGGCAAGATTTTTAATTAATTAGAAATTGGATGATGGCCTCTTCTGTATCAATTTTTAGAACTTGTAATACACTAATGATTGAACAAGTTGATTGAAAGAAAAGTTCAACACAATACACAGCTGTAAAACCTCTGATAAAATACAAAGGTTTTGATTGGAAATTATATGATTTTGGATTTTTCAGAAAAGGCGAATAGTTCAAATTGAATAAAATGAGAAACGTCTAGCAAAGATTCAAAAAGATGAATTTTGCGTATTACTGTTTTCAAGAAATAATAGGTACTTAACTGAAAACTTCGAACCCCGAAATAGCTAACGATACGAACTCGTTCATTTATTATATAACATTTTAAAGACAAAAATACGAAAGCACAACAAAATTATTTAAGGTTTGCCCTGCCTTAAATAAAAATCTTCGAGTTTAATTTTATAGATTCATATTCGAAATACGTTTCAGAACTTGTAACGTATAAGTGTCGTTCTTAAGTAAGACTACTACTCATGAAAAAATGTCTTTAACAAGGTGTGTACTCATAATGCCTCGGAATACAGAAACAGTCCGAGCATGTACGCTCAAGTTGAAAATTTCAAAATGTCCCTGATAAAACTTTAAAAAATGCCTCCGGGCGATTTAATCACATACAAAATTTAAAAGCTTTAAAACTTTTAAAGGAATTTACAGACAACAACAACTAACGCTACCTAATTTTTATATAAATTAGAACATGATCAACGCAAAAATAAAACAAATGGAACTGACCAAATAGAAACCATTTTCAGTTCATTTGATAGCATATACAATCACAAGTATTAGATGATAGTAAAACGCAATTCAATGAATGTAATGGTTTTGAAGACTGATACTTCGAAATCATTGCGTATGTTGAGAATTTATTAACTCATAAAGATCATCATCATCATATAAGTGATGTCCAAGCTCATATAGATTCCAATTAAAAAAATTACATTATCAACAATTTTATTTAGAGGAAAAAACATGAAGATAATACATATACATTTTTTTTGCGATATTGTACTTTCGATAACTTAATAAAAAAACAATTACAAAGGAATAGTCAATATTTAACATTCTACGTACAAGTTGAAAGCAAAAAAAGTGGTTGTTGTGATTCAAGTTTGTTACGGTAATTATGCACCTAATTGCTTGCTGTTATTTAATTTGTAGGTAGTAGAGTAGTGTCAATATAAAAAAAGAGCATACTTTGTCTGTCTATGTAAATTGGTTTTTTATCATTATTCATTATATACGGTTTTAATGGAAGACCTAGTACGCGTATTGAATTTATCTGTAAGTGTAAAAAATTTGGAAAAATTAAACGAAAAATACAATTTAAATATTGAAGAGTTGTCAATGTGTTATAGTGCCATAAATCAATTGAGTCTGTCCTTTTTGGAAAACTTTGTCTTCAAAAGTCAATCTTTTTGGTGTAGCATAGATACAATGCTAGAACGTGCCGTCGTTCCCGTACCAAATGACACGTTGTACAATTTGCTAAAAAAAATGCTGCGGAGACCTTCTGAATGGATTAATTTACCAATCGATATCCAAACGGAATTGTCGTGGAAAAAGAAGAAGCTAGATGATCTCGGTAGAGACCTACTACATCTTGAAAAAGAAACGGACGCAGAGTTAGTTAGACGAGTGAGAGACATAAATAGTTATTTAATTTCCAGTCAAGAACTTGTAGATATTCTAATAGGTAGTTTAAATAAAGTTAAGGATGATATAGATATTGAGTTGTTTAATAATAGTTATTTTGTAGATGTTAGTTTTAATTACTTAAACTTTTAGGAAAGGATTTGTATAAATACTGTTAGTATGTTTGATTGTTATAGACAGTATTATAGTAGATATAAGGACTTAATTTACAATTGGTCATTTACATATAATAAACAGATTTAACGAGGGGTATAAACAATTTTTTCTTGTTCAAGTTTAATTTTATGTCGATAAAAAAAAAGGTTAATTAAAATCTCTCTGTCTTTACTTTGAATTTTCTGATTGTCTCGATTTACAAAACATCCAAAAACTCGTAACAAAAATTTGCAAGTTCTGAGGAAATGGTACAGGATCATTACCCACTACTTGGCTGCAAGAAAAAAACTATGAAAATTAAACAAGTTAATTAAATAAAATGTAACTCGATTTTTTTTTACAAGCTCTATCTTGAAACATATAACACACACGTGCTATCTTCCATTAATACATATAAAAGTTCCATATCAGAAAAAAGCAATCGCTTTTAAAATTGAATAATAATTTGAACTTAGCGAAAATTAACATTTTGTACCTCATCTCCTCATTTTTATATAATTCAACCTACTCTACTTTTTCTGAAAAAAGACCATCACATAACTTCTAATCAAAATTTTTGTGTTTTAATTTTATTCCATCAACATGTTCAATTTCTTTGAATATTGGCAAAAAGTTGAAAAAAAATTACAACTACAAAACGATTTTCGCGCGTATCGTACAAAAACTTTGGTAAGTAGATAAACTTGACACCCAGTTTTTCACAAACATTCAAGACTACTACGTTTCGGTTTACAATCAGAATATCGCCCCAGGCATATAGCCCCGAGCAAAATATCCGATTAATATGCTTGTAGGACGTGGCTGAAGTGTATCTTGAAGAGAAGCCTATTATGTACTCGTTTTATTACAATACTCGTTTGCAATTCCCCGTTTGACATTGTCTTCTTATTGTACCTTTGTAGCAAAGTACCTAATTAGTAATTAGCATTACATGAATTGTATTTTTTTTTATTCATTGAAGTGAACACTTTCATTTTTCAAAATTTTGTTTAAGTGTGATTCTTTCGGTATAAACTACTCATCATTTACAACGAAATGCTCTTAAGACTACATCGATAGTAAATACAACTTTGCTCACCGCGCCTGAACGTGGAGTACATGAAAGGACCTATTTGATTGTATAGTAGTAACACCTTCTACATTTTATGATTGAGTGTCAAAATTGTCGTGAGGAAAGTAACATCATTACATCAATTACATCATTTTACACTTAGTTCAATTATTTGTGCATGGTTTAGCTTTTTAGCTTAGCAGCAAAAATAATTCAGATTACTTATGTCGAGTTACTTGGATTTTCTGATCGTTTCGCTTTGCAAATGGAATATCGCCCCGGGCAGAATATCATCCATCATCTTCAAAAAGATGCTCGTTGATCTGAAACAGCCTGTTCATGTGTGTTGTTTAGTGAGGTCAATACAAAAGGCCCGTATGCATAGGTTAGGTTGGAATGGGCGCGCCCATTCCACCCTAACCTATGCATACGGGCCTTTTGTATTGACCTCATTAAACAACACACATGAACAGGCTGTTTCAGATAAACGAGCATCTTTTTGAAGATGATGGATGATATTCTGCCCGGGGCGATATTCCATTTGCAAAGCGAAACGATCAGAAAATCCAAGTAACTCGGCATAAGTAATCTGAATTATTTTTGCTGCTAAGCTAAAAAGCTAAACCATGCACAAATAATTGAACTAAGTGTAAAATGATGTAATTGATGTAATGATGTTACTTTTCCTCACGACAATTTTGACACTCAATCATAAAATGTAGAAGGTATTATTAGGTACTATAAAATTAAATAGGTCCTTTTATGTACTCCACGTTCAGGCGCGGTGGGCAAAGTTGTATTTCCTATCGATTTACTCTTAAGAGCATTTCGTTGTAAATGATGAGTAGTTTATACCGAAAGAATCACACTTAAACAAAATTTTGAAAAATGAAAGTGTTCACTTCAATGAATAAAAAAAAATACAATTCATGTAATGCTAATTACTAATTAGGTACTTTGCTACAAAGGTACAATAAGAAGACAATGTCAAACGGGGAATTGCAAACGAGTATTGTAATAAAACGAGTACATAATAGGCTTCTCTTCAAGATACACTTCAGCCACGTCCTACAAGCATATTAATCGGATATTTTGCTCGGGGCTATATGCCTGGGGCTATATTCTGATTGTAAACCGAAACGTAGTAGTCTTGAATGTTTGTGAAAAACTGGGTGTCAAGTTTATCTACTTACCAAAGTTTTGTACGATACGCGCGAAAATCGTTTTGTAGTTGTAATTTTTTTTTCAACTTTTTGCGAATTATCAAAGAAATTGAACATGTTGATGGAATAAAATTAAAACACAAAAGTTTTGATTAGAAGTTATGTGATGGTCTTTTTTCAGAAAAAGTAGAGTAGTTTGAATTATATAAAAATGAGGAGATGAGGTACAAAATGTTAATTTTCGCTAAGTTCAAATTATTATTCAATTTTAAAAGCGATTGCTTTTTTCTGATATGGAACTTTTATATGTATTAATGGAAGATAGCACGTGTGTGTTATATGTTTCAAGATAGAGCTTGTAAAAAAAAATCGAGTTACATTTTATTTAATTAACTTGTTTAATTTTCATAGTTTTTTTCTTGCAGCCAAGTAGTGGGTAATGATCCTGTACCATTTCCTCAGAACTTGCAAATTTTTGTTACGAGTTTTTGGATGTTTTGTAAATCGAGACAATCAGAAAATTCAAAGTAAAGACAGAGAGATTTTAATTAACCTTTTTTTTTATCGACATAAAATTAAACTTGAACAAGAAAAAATTGTTTATACCCCTCGTTAAATCTGTTTATTATATGTAAATGACCAATTGTAAATTAAGTCCTTATATCTACTATAATACTGTCTATAACAATCAAACATACTAACAGTATTTATACAAATCCTTTCGTATAAGTAATTAAGTAATTAAAACTAACATCTACAAAATAACTATTATTAAACAACTCAATATCTATATCATCCTTAACTTTATTTAAACTACCTATTAGAATATCTACAAGTTCTTGACTGGAAATTAAATAACTATTTATGTCTCTCACTCGTCTAACTAACTCTGCGTCCGTTTCTTTTTCAAGATGTAGTAGGTCTCTACCGAGATCATCTAGCTTCTTCTTTTTCCACGACAATTCCGTTTGGATATCGATTGGTAAATTAATCCATTCAGAAGGTCTCCGCAGCATTTTTTTAGCAAATTGTACAACGTGTCATTTGGTACGGGAACGACGGCACGTTCTAGCATTGTATCTATGCTACACCAAAAAGATTGACTTTTGAAGACAAAGTTTTCCAAAAAGGACACACTCCATTGATTTATGGCACTATAACACATTGCCAACTCTTCAATATTTAAATTGTATTTTTCGTTTAATTTTTCCAAATTTTTTACACTTACAGATAAATTCAATAGGCGTACTAGGTCTTCAATTATAACCGTATATTATGATAAAAACCAATTTACATAGACAGACAAGTATGCTCTTTTCTTTATATTGACACTACCCTACTATCTACAAATTAAATAACAGCAAGCAATTACTAAAAATAGCATAATTACCGTAACAAACTTGAATTACAACAACCACTTTTTTTTACTTTCAACTTGTAAGCAGAATGTTAAATATTGACTATTCCTTTGTAATTGTTTTTTTATTAATTAAGTTATCGAAAGTACAATATCGCAAAAAATTTACCTATATGTATTATCTTAATGTTTTTTCCTCTAAATAAAATTGTTGATAATGTAATTTTTTTAATTGGAATCTATATATGAGCTTGGACATCACTTACATGATGATGATGATCTTTATGAGTTAATAAATTCTCAACATACGCAATGATTTCGAAGTATCAGTCTTCAAAACCATTACATTCATTGAATTGCGCTTTACTATCATCTAATACTTGTGATTGTATATGCTATCAAATGAACTGAAAATGGTTTCTATTTGGTCAGTTCCAATTGTTTTATTTTTGCGTGGATCATGTTCTAATTTATATAAAAATTAGGTAGCGTTAGATGTTGTTGTCTGTAAATTCCTTCAAAAGGTTTAAAGCTTTTAAATTTTGTATGTGATTAAATCGCCCGGAGGCATTTTTTAAAGTTTTATCAGGGACATTTTGAAATTTTCAACTTGAGCGTACATGCTCGTACTGGTTCTGTATCCCGAGGTATTATGAATACACACCTTGTTAAAGACATTTTTTCATGAGTAGTCTTAAGAACGGCACTTATACGATACAAGTTCTGAAACGTATTTCGAATACCTACCTTCCTTCCTAATCTTTTTTTTATGAATCTATAAATTAAACTCGAAGATTTTTTATTTAAGGCAGAGCAAACTCTAAATAATTTTGTTTTGCTTTCGTATTTTTGTCTTTAAAATGTTATAAAATAAATGAACGAGTTCGTATCGTTAGCTATTTCGGGGTGCGAAGTTTTCAGTTTAAGTACTTATTATTTTTTGGAAACAGTAATACGCAAAATTCATCTTTTGAATCTTTGTTAGCCGTTTCTC
>NW_022170738.1:33247685-33255046 GCF_008802855.1 Photinus pyralis | reverse complement strand
TAGTCCAGTCAAATTACGGTTTGGGCTGGATGTTGTCACTTCACTCAACGACACCAAGCGCATCCTATGTAAAAAAAATTCGCTGAATCCGAAAATCATAGTCCCCCTGGCCGGAAACGCCCGGAACATATTGTTATAAACAAAAAACGAAGAAAAAATGGGAAAATGTCGTGTTTTTTCACATTTGACTTCGAATATCTCGTTAACTATTGCTCTGAGGGAAAAAATGAATAGAAATGAACTTGTTTAGAATAAAATTTTCTATAAGATACCGGAACGCTAATTTTCAACTGTTATTGTTTTTTAGGGAAAAATGTAAAAACAGTAATCTCTAAAATTAACAGTTTGTTATTACTAAGTAAAATTCATTCGATCTTTTTGAAAATCCGTATTTATAGTAACTACTTTTCATAACAAAATATGACAATATGACAAACCAGATCACCGTAGGTTTCATACTCATTGATTCATTAGATAAACAAGTAGAAAAAGAGATGCTTTGTCTTTCAAACTGGGGGAGTACAAGAGTGTTCTCAATTTTTTTATACATATTATAACCCTAAAACAATCTTTTCCAGTAATTGTCCCGATGATTCCTGCAAATCGACGGACTGTGCAATTTTTTTTTCAAAATCCGAAGAATTTTCTTAGTTAACAAATGGAATAACTCCCGAAATATAACCAAAAAAATATAACTCTATAATAGGCGAATGTAAAGCTCTCGGAAAGCCGTACATTAAAAAAAATACGTATATTTCGGGAGTTATTCCATTTGTTAACTAAGAAAATTCTTCGGATTTTGAAAAAAAAATTGCACCGTCCGTCGATTTGCAGGAATCATCGGGACAATTACTGAAAAGATTGTTTTAGGGTTATAATATGTATAAAAAAATTGAGAACACTCTTGTACTCCCCCAGTTTGAAAGACAAAGCATCTCTTTTTCTACTTGTTTATCTAATGAATCAATGAGTATGAAACCTACGGTGATCTGGTTTGTCATATTGTCATATTTTGTTATGAAAAGTAGTTACTATAAATACGGATTTTCAAAAAGATCGAATGAATTTTACTTAGTAATAACAAACTGTTAATTTTAGAGATTACTGTTTTTACATTTTTCCCTAAAAAACAATAACAGTTGAAAATTAGCGTTCCGGTATCTTATAGAAAATTTTATTCTAAACAAGTTCATTTCTATTCATTTTTTCCCTCAGAGCAATAGTTAACGAGATATCCGAAGTAAAATGTGAAAACACACAACATTTTCCCATTTTTTCTTCGTTTTTTGTTTATAACAATATGTTCCGGGCGTTTCCGGCCGGGGGGGGACTATGATTTTCCGATTCAGCGGATTTTTTTACATAGAATACGCTTGGTTTTGTTCAGTGAAGTGACAACATCCAGTTTATACTACTTTTGGAGCTAATTTGACTGGACTACATGGATATTTGTAAATGTATGGTGGGTTGGGTTGGTAGAGCAGCGTTGGCTGAAAACCCACCTCCTCAAAAATAAAGGCAAAATAAAAAAAGAACACCGTACGAGGCATGACGCACAGGGTTGGATTGCCTCGTTCGCGCTCGTGCTCGAGCTGCGTACCGACTTGAGGCAGAACGCGAATGACGCAAGCTGAGGCCGTGTGAGTCTGGACTTTTTTTTACCTTACAACTTCTACAAGTTTTATTTACTCACGTGATGTTGTTGTAACGGTAGCACCGCATTCAGGCCTAATCTTCACAACATTTGAAGGGAAATCGCATTTTAGTTTTGCGGAGTTGAACATTAACATTGGACCACAAGTTCTGCCTGTCAGTTCGCCTCCATCCGCGGTTGCCTCACAACGGTAGTAAAGGTAACAGTCCGAAGGATGAGGTTTATTTGGCTGAGATGTGTCACACACGGCGTGTACTATTGGTTCTGTAGGAAAATGGTCATTAAAGGTTGGTAAGCATACAGCTGATGCTGACAAACCATCATGACACTCCGGTCTGATGAATAAAACATGTTCGGCAAAATCGCATTGCATAGTAATCGGATTAAACATGAATTCTGGGTAGCAAGTTTTCGTAACGACCTGCAAGCCATTCTCCCTCTCTTCACAGTGGTAGTATTTGTAACAGTCGCTGTGATCCATTTCGTTTTCTCCGTGGACATCGCACAATGGAGAAGTGGTTGTTGCAACTGTACACAAATATTAATTGTTTAAAAATCTTCCTATTTGGTTCCTACCTGATTCGCCAGTAGTAGTGACGGTGGTAGACTCAATCACGGCACATTCCGGTCTTACTTTAGCAACGTCTAATGGGAAATCACATTTTAAAGTCATCGGATTAAACATCAGCATGGAACCGCAAGTTTTTTGCGCCAAGTCATTTCCAACTTCCGTTTCTTCACAGACGTAGTAGATGTGGCAGTCGGACACGTGTGGCAGTTTGGCGTCCGTCATCTCGCAAATTGCAGTCACGGTAGCTTCTAATGAGAAATCAATTTTAAAGCGGAAAATATCAATCGATGGTTTTACCTGTGCTTGTAGAGGTAACACCTGCACATTCGGGTCTGACTTTGGCAACGTTGTGGGGGAAATCACACTTAAGTTTCGCAGAGTTGAACATCAACATCGGCCCGCAGGTCCTTCCAATGAGCTCACCGCCGGTTTCGGTCTCTTCGCAACGGTAGTACAGGTAACAATCAGAGGGATGCGGTTTATTGGGGACGCTAACGTCGCATGTCGGTTTCACGGTTGGAATGACTGAAAAATATACCTCGTTAGTTCAGGATACGATTGATCAACTTTGCTTTCACCTTCTATACATTCCTCTTTAATTACACCAACGTTGTCTGGGAAATCGCACTGCAGCGTTTCCGGATTGAACATGAATTCCGGTTTACATGATTTTTGAACTTCAACAGCAACGCCGTCTCTTTCCTCGCAACGGTGGTAAGTGTAACAATCAGCTCCTGGTCTGTTGGGTTCGGAAACGTCGCATTGTTGCGTGGTTGGCAGCCTTGTCCTCCAAATTTCGCACTCCGGTTTGATTTCCGCGACATTGTCCGGGGAATCGCATTCCAAACTTACAGGATTGAACATTAAATCGTCGGCGCAAGTCTTCTTGACCAACAAAATTCCGTCCTCCGTGTCTTCACACTTGAGGTACTGATAGCAGTCGGTGGGGTCGGCTCGGTTTGGTTCGTTCATATCACATTGAGGTTTAGTGATTTTACATTCGGGTTTGACCTTAGCAACGTTGCCTGGGGAATCGCATTTAAGAGTAGCGGGATTGAACATCAGCATCGGTCCACATGTTCTTCCAACCAGCACCGATCCCTCCTCTTTCTCCTCGCAACGATAATACAAGAAACAATCCGAAGGGTGAGGCTTATTGGGTTCTGATGCGTCGCAGACTGGAGAAATTGGCACCTCTGTTAAAAAAAATGAGTAGTTTTGGATGGAGAGGGTTGAAGGCAACTTACCTATCTCACATTCTGGTCTCACTACTGCCACTTGCTCAGGAAACTCGCATTTTAGCGAGACAGTGTCAAACATAAACTCGGGGTAACAAGTTTTGGTAACCATTTCGACTCCACTTTCCCTGTCCTCACATCGGTAGAATTTGTAACAGTCTGTGAGGTCTGGCACATTGGGTCCATCAACGTTACACGCTACAGTAGTCGATGGTGCTAAAACAGCTAGTGTCAGTGCGTCATTTGCTAGCGAAACCCTTACCACGTGTCGTTGAAGGAACACACTCCGGTCGGACTTGCCCTACAGACTCTTCAGAATCACATTGCAAACTGATGGGATTAAACATCAATCCTGACTCGCAAATCTTTTCGACTAGATCGTTTCCTTCCTCGGTCTTCTCGCATTTGTAGTACGCGGAGCAGTCGTGAGCGTGTGGACGATTCGGCTCATCCATTGCACACACTTCGGTAGCTGGCTCTACAACATCAAGCGTCACTCACTTAATACAACGCTCATATTACATACTAATGGTGAATACACATTCCGGTCTAACTTGGCCGACGTTTTCCGGAAAATCGCATTTCAGCTTTGCGGGATTAAACATTAAGTTCGGTCCGCAGTTTTGTCCGACTAATTCCGCCCCCTTGTTCTCTTTCTCGATGCAGCTGTAATACAGATAACAGTCCGACGAGTGGGGTTTGCTGGGTTCGCCGACGTCGCAGGCTTCGGTAACGGCTAAAAACTACCGTTGGTCGCCGACTTACTTCGCGATCATACTTACTCTCGTGACATTCGGGTCGCAACTCGCCGACTTTCATCGAGAAGTCGCACTGAAGCGTTTCCGTGTTAAACATAAAGTCGGGGTAGCACGTTTTTCGCACAAGCTCGTACCCATTGTCCGTCTGTTCGCAACGGTAATAGAGGTAGCAGTCGGATGGATCGGCGATATTCGGCCCGTGTACGTCGCACGCCGGAGTTGTAACTGGGGCTGAAAGTGGAGCGTGAGAAAAAGCCGTGTAAAAGCGACCTTACCAGTAGTTGAAACTTCGCATTCCGGTTTAACGAGTATGACTTTGGACGGAAAATCGCACTTGAGCTTCTTGGGATTGAACATCAAATCTGGTCCGCAAGTTTTGACAACCAGCGAGTTTCCGTCGTCGGTTTTGTCGCAACCGTGATATAAGTAGCAGTCGCCAACGTGAGCTTCCAAAGGCTGTGATGGATCGCACGATACGGTCACCGTTTCTTCTGCAATAGGAATAGCAGGTGAAACGGAGATGTGCATGTGAACTTACTGCATTGGCATTTGACTCGAATTTCAAAATCGGGACACTCGTCCTCGTCCTGTCTAGACGTGCAGACTAAACCGCGCTCCAAGCTGCATTCGACATCCAGTCCGGTTTCTTTTGGAGTCAGGTGCGTGTCTACCGTTCTGCATTGGATGTCGGCGATCATGTCAGATTCGCATCGGCTTCCCGGTAACTCCGCCTGAAACGATTTTGAATTACTAACCCAAAATTGTTCCTTAATACTACCATTATAATGGAAGTTGGCAGTGGTTCAAAGTCAGAGTCCTTGGGACCGGGTTTGGAGTTTACATTAATCCACGTGGTCCAACCGGGCTTGCACTGCACGGTCTCGGTATTAGGCTCCGTACGAGTTTCTTCCGTCTAAAACAGGCGTTAAAGTGGTTACAGCTTAAGGCTCCTCTGTAGACAATTTGTATTTCAGTGTTATTGCAATTGGTTAGATCACCAACAATACACACTGCTACATGATCTCCTTGAGTGAAACCAACGATGTGTCAGTTTTGCATATTCTCTTCATTTATTGTTAAACACAATAGACCATGTATAATGATCAAGGACTAATTATGTAAACAAGTTTATCGAAAAGCTGTACAATATTTGACTGGAGATGCACAAATACCTATTTCTGTTACCGTTGAATAAATTATTTATTCAATGCATTTACTGCATTTTTCTATAATGACACCTTCTGTAAATTACGTGGTTTTCATGTAATTAGTGGACTAGATTAGCATTGTTTGTTTATAACATTTTTAAATTTCCCATTATTTCTTGTGATTTGTTCTAATCATTTTTACTGATTTATAGATTTTTATAGTTATTAGGTACATGTGCATGAATGAATTCACTTAGGTATGGTAGATCCTAAAAAAACCGGCACTTCGAACACCTAAAATAAATCTTTCTTTACTTATATACAAGGGTGAACAACAACAAAAATTGTATGTTTTTCATAAAAATGGTAGCTAACATTTAAAATTCTGTTACAATGATTAAAAGTATAACATTTATACTGATTCTAAATAAATCCTTATCTTTTCAAAAATTAATAACAATTGTACATTTAGCGTATTACTTATTTATATCTATGCACGACCCATGGAGAATTTTTCCGAACATCTTTTGTGCGGTAAGATTACTTCACTTTCTTGCCCTGAATTCAATGGTAAAAATAAAATTTACTTGATCCTCCTATTTTTTGAGGGACAAATATTCCTGTTGATAAAGTTGATCAGTCCATATTGAAAAAAGAAGTAGGTAGTAGTAAAAAATTTACCGGTTTCGGTCGCTACATAGTATTGGAAATTTGAAAAAAATTCGCCAAGTTGATGTGAAGTTTGTGGGACTCCATCAAAAGGTATTCTCAAACGGAAAGATAAATAGACGAATTTTTTTAAAAGTGCAAGAATTTTTTTATATCCCCCACTTTCACTAACTTGACTTAACATGAGCAAAACAGTGACACTTTGTTTTAAATAAAATTGTCAGTGTCGGTCATTAGTTATCGTATCCCGCCTAGGAATTTAACTAAAAAGGGGAATTGTATTTATATGGGTAGCGTTTCTTTTATATAACATACAACGACGTTTCCTATCTTTATGTTTCGCTAATAAGCGAAAAAATGCCTATGTGTCATTTGTTATCTATTGGGCGCAACTTTATGGAAAGCAAAGGGCATGTGCATCTTTTGCTTTTGGTCGCATTTCTCGAAATAGATAATTTTCACGTTTTAGTACCTATCAAATTGACGTTTATTTTATTTAACGCCTCTTGAGAATTACCGAATAATTAGCTAAACATTACATGGTGGCATACGGTAAAGAACGTTAAAAAACGTGTTGGGTGCTAGGTAAACGAATCTGTTAAAAAGCGGGGTCTAACGGGTTTACGTTGGAGAAAGACGAACAAACAAAAATAAGGTTTTACTTATTCGAGGAATGTCTAAAATGTCTGATGCATTATGTCCTGGTTCAATGAGCTTTAAAGGTAACTTAGCTGCAAATTGGCGCTTATGGGAACAAAAATTTAATCTGTACATGCTTGCTAGTGGAAAAAATGCAAAAGTGGACAATGTTAAAGTGGCAATAGCAATACTGTTAAATTTCTTGGGCGATGAAGGGCTCGAAATTTTTAATACATTCGAATTTGAGAGCGAAGATGACAGCAAAAAATTATCGGTCGTGCTTGACAAATTCAGGAACTATTGCGAGCCGGTTAAAAACTTGATTTTTGAACATTTTAAGTTCTTCAAACGGGAACAACAGCAAGGAGAAACATTTGATCAGTTTGTGACGGCTTTAAAACAGTTATCCCTTTCTTGTGAATTTAAAGAAAAAGACGTAATGATTCTTGACCGTATAGTGCTCGGAATACGCGATACGCGCACACAGGAAAAATTATTACAAGAAGACAAACTAACCCTCGAAAAAGCTGTGTCGTTATGTAATGCTATCGAAAGTAGTGCAGTGCAACATAAACAGATTTCACGCGATGCTAAAAGTGAATTTCTAGCCGTAAATACGGTACATTCGGAGCATAAACATAAAAATAACTTTCGAAATAATAATTATAGTGCAAATGATCAGGG
>NW_022170738.1:33192735-33247585 GCF_008802855.1 Photinus pyralis | reverse complement strand
GATTCTACAGGCCACATTCTATAAGAAAATTTTCTTTCCGGGTCGATCTGAGACAATTTTTTTTTCGTGGCTCAAAAAAAGGCAGTGTATAACCTTCCTTTTTTACCAAAAATCGACTACACCAAAATTTCTCGGGAAAACACTTTTCTTATTAATTTTGGTGCGTAGAATCCAAAACAATTCGTACTTTTTCGATCAGACTTCTCAATCAAAAGTTATAGACTAGAAACCAATTCGAAAGAAAATTCAAAGGGCTGTAACTTTTGAACTAGTAGCCCAATCTTGGAACTGTTTGAAATTATGGATTCTACAGGCCACATTCTATAAGAAAATTTTTTCCGGGTCGATCTGAGACAATTTTTTTTTGGGGCCTCAAAAGAGGCAGTGTATAACCTTCCTTTTTTACCAAAAATCGACTACACCAAAATTTCTCTGGAAAACACTTTTTCTTATTAATTTTGGTGCGTAGAATCCAAAACGAGTCGTACTTTTTCGTTTAGACTTCTCAATCAAAAGTTATGGACTAAAATCCAATTTCGAAAGAAAATTCAAAGGGCTGTAACCCTGGTTAAAACCTATAGTACGTCCCTTTTTAAAAAAATGAGGTTAGGCACGTTAACTTTTTTATCCAACCCCGTATACTTATTTGGAAAATTGTCGGTTATTCGGTAATCATTATAAAGAAACTACGGATATACCCTATAAAAGTGTCGAAAATGGGACACCCTATACATTAATGCACAAGACAATTTTTTTAAATTCGAACATCACAAATTTATTTCTTTACATGCAATTTCTGATAGAAATTAACCGATACACGAACACGGATAAAATTGTTTTAAAATGGCAACAAAAAAGTGAGCTCAAACTCGCCTTTCAGTACAAGAGCTTAAAAATACAGGGACATAACAAATTTAATACCAAGAACTTGATCTACTTGCAGCGAATGTGACGGCGGTAATTGGGGATGTCGTACAGCCAAGTTTGATGAGGTCGGTAAATACCCGATTAAGCTGGACGGCAAGTGCGACGATGACAAAAACGAACAATTCACACTATGCGAAGCTACAGAAGTGAAAACTTGCAAGGTGATTTGCCTATACCTTTCATTGAACGTGTTAGCACAGAATATTTGCAGAATATGGATACCTTCGTCGGTCCGACCACAAGTCCCATAGTTTGCCACACTGGCTGTCAGTGTAAGGAGGGGTATGTCTTAGATACTGCGACCAAGACGTGCGTGCTTCCCAAAGATTGCCCGTGCCACCACGCGGGCATTAGCTACAAGGATGGCGACGTGGTTCCTAGTGACTGCAACCTCTGGTGAGACCTTCCAAATCTCAATTGAGTTTCATTTCTTTTGGTTTAGTACATGTAATGGAGGAAAGTGGGACTGCACGGACAAAGAATGCGTGGGAGAGTGTAGTGCCTGGGGAGACTCGCACTACAAGACGTTTGATGGTAGAACATACAATTTCCAAGGCCAGTGCGACTACTTACTGGCGCGGGGTACTAACGACAATGGATTCAAGTTTGACATCTCCATCCAGAACGTTCCCTGTAGTACTCTGAGCGTCAGCTGCTCGAAATCGGTAACCATTCGAGCGGGCTTTCCTCCGGACCAAGAATCGCTTACGTTATCTCAAGACAATACTATACCAGATTTTACGCTGATGAAGCATATTATTGTTAAGCAAAAGGGCCATTTTATCGTTGTGGAAATTCCGGAAATCAAGTTAAACGTTCTTTGGGATAAAGGCACCCGGGTGTACGTACAACTCAATTCGAAATGGAAGAACAAAGTGCAGGGATTGTGTGGTAACTACAACGGCGATCAAATGGACGATTTCCAAACACCTTCCGGTGGCATTCCCGAAATTTCGCCGCTCGTATTTGGCGACTCGTGGCGTTTGCAGCCGGTTTGTGCTAACAGCGTTGAGGTGGTGGTAAGTGAGCCGCAAGAACAAGTAGACCGATGTGTAAAATTGTGTCGTAGGATACTTGTAGCCTAAGACCGGAGCGGAAAATGTGGTCCATGAAGGAATGCGGCGTGTTGAAATCGTCAGTCTTCGAGCCTTGCCACGCGGAAGTGCCGGTCGAACCTTATTTGGAACTTTGCATTTTTGATGCGTGCGCCTGCGATCAAGGAGGCGATTGCCACTGTCTGTGTACCGCACTAGCGGCGTACGCTCACGAATGTAACCTTAAGGGCATCCCCATAAAGTGGAGAACTCCCGATTTATGTCGTACGTAATAGGCCTAATGGTACGCTTGGGGCGTTCATTTTTGAATTTTAGCAATGCAATGTGATGAAAACTGTGGGCACTATGATCCTTGCATTTCTGTCTGTCCACTTGAAACTTGCGACAATATGTTAGTGTATGGGAAGTTGATGGGGTCATGTGCCGAAAGCGTCTGTATCGAGGGTTGCCACGTGAAACCATGTCCTGATGGACAAGTTTATAAGAATTCTTCCTTACTTGATTGTGTTCCAAAACCAGCGTGTAACCCCATTTGTCTAGAAGTTGGCACAACCATCTACTATGAAGGTGATCTAATGGAGAAGGATGATTGTCACAGTTGCTATTGTTCTAAAGGCCGTCAAGTTTGTCAAGGAGTCCCTTGCACATCTTCAACTGTTACGGTAAGCACCTTAAGGCTCCTCTGTAGTCAATCCGCCATATTGGAAACATAACTTAACTTTCTTATGAAATGCTGCTTTTGTAGTTGAAGTCTAACAAATTCTCGATAGTGGATATTCTTTGCAATGATGAAAAGAATGGCGGTACTTAAAAAAAGTTGAAATATCGGTCTTAGTTTTTTAGGAAGATCGATGAATAGAAAAATGGTTTTTTTGTAAATAACAGCCGTTGTAATGAGGGTAGAAAAACGTACAGCACCAATTTGGAAATCCGACAGTATTTCTTACGGCGGTACTTAAAGATATTATTTCCACCTATTATGATAAGGCATATATTTAAAAAAATATGTTTCGCGATCTTCAGAAAAAAATCAAAACGCTAACGTAAGGATAGGCAACTCAAAGTGCACTTATAACGCCTGAGGCGACAACTCATTACTTGAAAGGGAAAACAAAAGAAACTACCTGGTATTACCCTACACATTGTTACGCCGTTCCTAATGATATGGATTAGATAAATTACTATTTATTATTTATTTATTTGAATGCTGTTGATTTGTAAATCATAATGCCACATATTCCCAAGACGAAAAATGGATATCCTATTATAGGTACATTGGAAATAATTTTTTATTTCTAAAACCTTTTGCATCCCATCAGGATGCTTCAAGAAATAAAAAAAAACCCTATAATGAGGCTCCCTTTGACGGGGCGGGGGTACGTACAATACTAGGTACTTCACATATTATATCATAAGTAGTGCTGAATATGAACTCTGTTTTATAACAATGCTTTCAAACTACCAGAAGCGTTAGCACTTTGTTTAGTTAGATCAAATCAAATATGACTAAATTACACGTTTGTGTATATTTCCCATCTAAAATTATCAGTTTCCTCAGATCCTCAGTATGCGGAGCAATCAGAAGGGCCGATTCCTGCAAAATGTGGTGTAAACGATTTTAACGTTTTAAATGGCCCATTTGGGTCCAAATAACATGTATTTGAAGAGTGCACACCAATTTTTTCCCGGCACAACTTTTGGCAGCCAAAAAACCTCAAAACGTTCGGACTTTTTTCAGTTTTTCGCTTAAAACTCGAAAACGGTCCATATTTTATGAATAACACTTCTTTAGTAAATTAAAGAAAAAATTCTGCGTCGATAAAAAAAACAAACAAAATTGGTCCAATAGAAACATTCTTACAAGCGATCAAAAAACGCCCATTTTTTCCAACTTTTCTAAAGAACTGAGTTAACCTTTTTTTTAATGCGTTGTGGCTCCTAAAGGAACGATAAAATCCACTACTCCCCCCCTACCTAAATGTTGTAGAACATCAATCAGAGAGGTCAAAAAGTACCATCAATTTAAAATTGGACCAATTTTTGAAATTCGTTGGATAAAATGGGCGTGTTTTGATCGCTTGTAAGAATGTTTCTATTGGACCGATTTTGTTTGTTTTTTTTGATCGACGCATAATTTTGTTTTCTTTCATTTACTAAAGAAGTGTTATTCATAAAATATGGACCGTTTTCGAGTTTTAAGCGAAAAACTAAAAAAATGCCAAACATTTTGAGATTTTTTGGCTGCCAAAAGTTGTGCCGGGAAAAAATTTGTGCGCACTCTTCAAATACATGTTATTTAAACCCAAATGGACCATTTAAAACAATAAAATCTTTTACACCACCTTTTGTAGGTCAAAATTGTAATGTTTAGCTAATTATTCGGTAATTCTCAAGAGGCGTTAAATAAAATAAAAACGTCAATTTGATAGGTACTAAAACACGACTGGCTTTATTAGTAGGCTGACTCAATGCCTTCTACAAATGGTAACTAATATGCAAATCAAGTAATACATAACACGTCCTACCTTTAACAAAATTAAAAATAACTAAACAAATTAGAACACAAACTAATAAACGATAAATAATTACATATCAAACTTTTTAGGTGGTTTTACAACACGACCACAACGAGTTACTAATCTGCTTTCTCTGGTATTTCCATATTGATCATTGCCTTTTCCAACATATTCATCACTATCATCTTCTTTTGTTACAAAAGAGTCATTAAAAGGAAGATAATTGGAAGTCGATGATTGAGTATCTTGCTCAAAACTATCTTGTGTCTCTGTGTTTTTGTGATCCAATTTTTGATTTATTTTAAGTGGTTTTAGGAATCTTCGATTTCTTCTGTACACAGCGTCGTTCAGATTAACCAAATAATCATAGGGTCCTGATTCTTAAATCACTGTTGCAGGTTTCCAGTCTCTCATTCCTTGTTGCATCAAAATTAAAAGTTTTTTACATTTTTTGTCATAGTGTACTTTTTGTTTATGTTGTTTGCACTTTCATGCTTGTTTAACCTTTTTTGCTGAATATTTTGGATTCAAAATACTGTTGGCAACGGGCAGTGTTGATCTTAATCGTCTTCCCATTAACAAAATACTGGGAGATGGAAAATCTTGCTTCGGAGTAATGTTATAATTTAACACCGCGAGAAACGGATCAGTGCCTTCTTCAAATGCTTTGGTAAGTAAACCCTTAACAGTTTGAATAGCTCTCTCAATCATTCCATTTGATGCAGCGTATGTTGGACTCGAGGTCGTTAATTTAATGTCATATTGTTGAGCAAAATTAAAAAATTCTTTTGAATTAAATGGAGGTCCGTTATCTGACATAATTTCCTGTGGTAGACCAATAATAGCAAAAACGTTTTTAAGAGAGCTTATCACACTTTCTCCCGTTTTGTTTGGTAATTTGTTGACTACCACGAATTTGCTAAAGTAATCAACAATAACAATCAAATTTAGAGGACCCAGGCTTTTAAAATCAATTCCAATTTTTTGCCAAGGCAAATCTGGAACCTTGTGTGGTTGTAGGGGTTCTCGTGTGTTGGCTTTTGAATATTTTTGGCAAATCAAGCAGGACAATACTAAATTTTCTATGTCTGTTGTTAAGCCAGGCCAATAAACGGATTCTTGGACAAGCAGTTTGGTAGAAACTACTCCCTGGTGAGACTTATGCAACAATGTTAAAAATTCATGTTGCAAAGTTTTTGGTACAATAATCCTTTTCTTGTAAAAAAGTATGTTTTTGTGAAGATAAATGTCTTCTTTTATTTGCCAAAATATTTTGAGTGATGGTGGTAGGTTACACTTGTGGGACGGCCAACCATTTCGAACATAGTACTTGATTTTTTGTAGGTCACAGTCTTGATCAATTTCATTTTGCAGGCGCTTTTCGTTCTCAGCTAAAGTTGTAATTACCGAAAACATTCTTAGATTTTCTTCAAGGTAATTTGTATCAATGTGGTCTTTTAAAGGTTCTCGGCTTAAAGTATCAGCTATTTGTTGATTTTTTCCCGCAACATACTTGAGACCGAAAAAATACCTTAGTAATCTATGTGCCAACCTTTGGATTCGAGGAGACATCTCATCGAGAGGTTTTTCAGTAATCCTATTAAAGGTCTGTGATCACTTTCAATCAAAAATTTTCTGCCAAACAGGTAGTAATGAAAACGTTCGCAACCAAAAACTAGAGCTAAAAGCTCTTTGTCTATGTGATTATAATGTTGTTGGGTTGAAGTAAGTGATATTGAAGCGTATTCTATTGGATGTCCTTCCTGCATAATAACAGCTCCAATACCGAAAGGACTTGCATCGACAGATAATACAGTGTCTTTATTTGGATCAAAATTGCTAAGGGTTGGTGATGACGTCACTAGCTGTTTCAGACGATCAAAAACTCTTTGTTCATTAGCAGACCATTGCCATTCCACACTATTTGAAAGTAATTTTCTTAAAATTACAGTCTCAGTTGAAAGATTCGGTATATATTTTGACAAATAGACAATCATACCCAGAAAGCGTTGTAGATCTTTTTTGTTGCTGGGTGGTTTCATTTCTAAAATGGCTTTAGTTTTACTGTTGTCAACTTCAATGCCTTGTGAACTAATATAGTGCCCCAAAAATTTTACTTTTGTAACACCAATCTTAGATTCTTGTAAATTTAAAGTTAATCCAGATTTTGCAATTTTTTGCAGAGTTTTTTCCAAATTTAAATTATGTTCTTCGATTGTTTTTCCATAAACTAATATATCGTCAAAGTACGCTATTACTCCCTCAATGTCATTTAAGGTGTCATACATAAATTTCTGAAATATTTCCGGCGCAGAACTCAAGCCATATGGAAGTCTTAAATAGCGATAGCGTCCAAATGGCGTAGATATAGTGCATAATAAAGAGCTTTTATAATCCAACGGAATTTGCAGAAAAGCGCTGGAAGCATCTAACAATGAAAAATATTTTGCACCCGCCAACTCAGAAAATAAAGTATCTTGCGTAGGAATTTGAAAAAATTCTCTTTTGATATAGAGATTTAAAGATCGAGGATCCATACACACTCTTATATCACCATTTGACTTGGGGGCTATGACTATGGGATGTACCCAATCAGTTGATTCTGTTACAGGAACAATAATGTTTTCAGTTATCATTTCGTCAAGTTTTTGTTTTACTTTGTCTTCTAATGCTACAGGTATTTTTCTTGTAGCAGATATTTGAGGAATTGCATCTTCCCTTAGCGTAATGCTATATGTTGTCGAAACTTTACCGATTCCCGAGAAGACTTTTTGGTACTTGGAAACCACAGTGTTCGTACTTTCAATTTTAGTTGCACAAACCTTGAGACCCAAATTATATTTTACGATTTTTAATTCACTACTAGACTTTAGTCCTAAAATCGACGAATTTTTGCACTCAGTGAGCACGTGGAAATACAAATTTTTGGTTAACCCGTTATAAGTGCAATCTAAGTTTATTTGCCCTATAGTTTTAATATCATGACCCGAATAGGATGAAAGTTTTGTTCCAGTTTTGCTTAAGCTATAGCTACAAATTCCAAGTTTTTTAAAATCTGCATAGTTCAAAATATTAACTTCACTACCAGTGTCTATTTTAATTTTAATTTCAATGTTTTGAATGTAAATTTGTTCATACCACTCAATTGAATTTACTGTTTTGTGATTAGGTCCAGAAGATATCATCCAAACTATGTTTGAAGATTCATTACTGGAATCACAGTTACAACTATAATTGTGTGAACATTCACATTCATCAGAATCAGATGACTCAGTTTCTGATTCATTAATTGCGTTGATATACTTATTTTTACAAAATTTTGATAGTGCCCTTTTCTACGGCAGCGACTACAAACACGAAATAGCGCAGGGCACTTACCTTTTTTGTGTTCTAAACCACAGTTTTTGCATTCTGTTTTATATGATTTTTGTGATCCATAGGGTTTGTAATTCATCACTTGTCTACTACTGGTTCCCTGATCATTTGCACTATAATTATTATTTCGAAAGTTATTTTTATGTTTATGCTCCGAATGTACCGTATTTACGGCTAGAAATTCACTTTTAGCATCGCGTGAAATCTGTCTTTGTGGCACTGCACTACTTTCGATAGCATGACATAACGACACAGCTTTTTCGAGGGTTAGTTTGTCTTCTTGTAATAATTTTTCCTGTGTGCGCGTATCGCGTATTCCGAGCACTATACGGTCAAGAATCATTACGTCTTTTTCTTTAAATTCACACGAAAGGGATTACTGTTTTAAAGCCGTCACAAACTGATCAAATGTTTCTCCTTGCTGTTGTTCCCGTTTGAAGAACTTAAAATGTTCAAAAACCAAGTTTTTAACCGGCTCGCAATAGTTCCTGAATTTGTCAAGCACGACCGATAATTGTTTGCTGTCATCTTCGCTCTCAAATTCGAATGTATTAAAAATTTCGAGCCCTTCATCGCCCAAGAAATGTTGCCACTTTAACATTGTCCACTTTTGCATTTTTTCCACTAGCAAGCATGTACAGATTAAATTTTTGTTCCCATAAGCGCCAATTTGCAGCTACGTTACCTTTAAAGCTCATTGAACCAGGACATAATGCATCAGACATTTTAGACATTCCTCGAATAAGTAAAACCTTATTTTTGTTTGTTCTTCTTTCTCCAACGTAAACCCGTTAGACCGCGCTTTTTAACAGATTCGTTTACCTAGCACCCAACACGTTTTTTAACGTTTTTTACCGTATGCCACCATGTAATGTTTAGCTAATTATTCGGTAATTCTCAAGAGGCGTTAAATAAAATAAACGTCAATTTGATAGGTACTAAAACGTGAAAATTATCTATTTCGAGAAATGCGACCAAAAGCAAAAGATGCACATGCCCTTTGCTTTCCATAAAGTTGCGCCCAATAGATAACAAATGACACATAGGCATTTTTTCGCTTATTAGCGAAACATAAAGATAGGAAACGTCGTTGTATGTTATATAAAAGAAACGCTACCCATATAAATACAATTCCCCTTTTTAGTTAAATTCCTAGGCGGGATACGATAACTAATGACCGACACTGACAATTTTATTTAAAACAAAGTGTCACTGTTTTGCTCATGTTAAGTCAAGTTAGTGAAAGTGGGGGATATAAAAAAATTCTTGCACTTTTAAAAAAATTCGTCTATTTATCTTTCCGTTTGAGAATACCTTTTGATGGAGTCCCACAAACTTCACATCAACTTGGCGAATTTTTTTCAAATTTCCAATACTATGTAGCGACCGAAACCGGTAAATTTTTTACTACTACCTACTTCTTTTTTCAATATGGACTGATCAACTTTATCAACAGGAATATTTGTCCCTCAAAAAATAGGAGGATCAAGTAAATTTTATTTTTACCATTGAATTCAGGGCAAGAAAGTGAAGTAATCTTACCGCACAAAAGATGTTCGGAAAAATTCTCCATGGGTCGTGCATAGATATAAATAAGTAATACGCTAAATGTACAATTGTTATTAATTTTTGAAAAGATAAGGATTTATTTAGAATCAGTATAAATGTTATACTTTTAATCATTGCAACAGAATTTTAAATGTTAGTTACCATTTTTATGAAAAACATACAATTTTTGTTGTTGTTCACCCTTGTATATAAGTAAAGAAAGATTTATTTTAGGTGTTCGAAGTGCCGGTTTTTTTAGGATCTACCATACCTAAGTGAATTCATTCATGCACATGTACCTAATAACTATAAAAATCTATAAATCAGTAAAAATGATTAGAACAAATCACAAGAAATAATGGGAAATTTAAAAATGTTATAAACAAACAATGCTAATCTAGTCCACTAATTACATGAAAACCACGTAATTTACAGAAGGTGTCATTATAGAAAAATGCAGTAAATGCATTGAATAAATAATTTATTCAACGGTAACAGAAATAGGTATTTGTGCATCTCCAGTCAAATATTGTACAGCTTTTCGATAAACTTGTTTACATAATTAGTCCTTGATCATTATACATGGTCTATTGTGTTTAACAATAAATGAAGAGAATATGCAAAACTGACACATCGTTGGTTTCACTCAAGGAGATCATGTAGCAGTGTGTATTGTTGGTGATCTAACCAATTGCAATAACACTGAAATACAAATTGTCTACAGAGGAGCCTTAAGCTGTAACCACTTTAACGCCTGTTTTAGACGGAAGAAACTCGTACGGAGCCTAATACCGAGACCGTGCAGTGCAAGCCCGGTTGGACCACGTGGATTAATGTAAACTCCAAACCCGGTCCCAAGGACTCTGACTTTGAACCACTGCCAACTTCCATTATAATGGTAGTATTAAGGAACAATTTTGGGTTAGTAATTCAAAATCGTTTCAGGCGGAGTTACCGGGAAGCCGATGCGAATCTGACATGATCGCCGACATCCAATGCAGAACGGTAGACACGCACCTGACTCCAAAAGAAACCGGA
The DNA here is from genome assembly GCF_008802855.1 of Photinus pyralis. Classification (NCBI taxonomy): domain Eukaryota; kingdom Metazoa; phylum Arthropoda; class Insecta; order Coleoptera; family Lampyridae; genus Photinus; species Photinus pyralis. Next base: position 33,237,126 of record NW_022170738.1, on the reverse strand, counting down.
CTGGATGTCGAATGCAGCTTGGAGCGCGGTTTAGTCTGCACGTCTAGACAGGACGAGGACGAGTGTCCCGATTTTGAAATTCGAGTCAAATGCCAATGCAGTAAGTTCACATGCACATCTCCGTTTCACCTGCTATTCCTATTGCAGAAGAAACGGTGACCGTATCGTGCGATCCATCACAGCCTTTGGAAGCTCACGTTGGCGACTGCTACTTATATCACGGTTGCGACAAAACCGACGACGGAAACTCGCTGGTTGTCAAAACTTGCGGACCAGATTTGATGTTCAATCCCAAGAAGCTCAAGTGCGATTTTCCGTCCAAAGTCATACTCGTTAAACCGGAATGCGAAGTTTCAACTACTGGTAAGGTCGCTTTTACACGGCTTTTTCTCACGCTCCACTTTCAGCCCCAGTTACAACTCCGGCGTGCGACGTACACGGGCCGAATATCGCCGATCCATCCGACTGCTACCTCTATTACCGTTGCGAACAGACGGACAATGGGTACGAGCTTGTGCGAAAAACGTGCTACCCCGACTTTATGTTTAACACGGAAACGCTTCAGTGCGACTTCTCGATGAAAGTCGGCGAGTTGCGACCCGAATGTCACGAGAGTAAGTATGATCGCGAAGTAAGTCGGCGACCAACGGTAGTTTTTAGCCGTTACCGAAGCCTGCGACGTCGGCGAACCCAGCAAACCCCACTCGTCGGACTGTTATCTGTATTACAGCTGCATCGAGAAAGAGAACAAGGGGGCGGAATTAGTCGGACAAAACTGCGGACCGAACTTAATGTTTAATCCCGCAAAGCTGAAATGCGATTTTCCGGAAAACGTCGGCCAAGTTAGACCGGAATGTGTATTCACCATTAGTATGTAATATGAGCGTTGTATTAAGTGAGTGACGCTTGATGTTGTAGAGCCAGCTACCGAAGTGTGTGCAATGGATGAGCCGAATCGTCCACACGCTCACGACTGCTCCGCGTACTACAAATGCGAGAAGACCGAGGAAGGAAACGATCTAGTCGAAAAGATTTGCGAGTCAGGATTGATGTTTAATCCCATCAGTTTGCAATGTGATTCTGAAGAGTCTGTAGGGCAAGTCCGACCGGAGTGTGTTCCTTCAACGACACGTGGTAAGGGTTTCGCTAGCAAATGACGCACTGACACTAGCTGTTTTAGCACCATCGACTACTGTAGCGTGTAACGTTGATGGACCCAATGTGCCAGACCTCACAGACTGTTACAAATTCTACCGATGTGAGGACAGGGAAAGTGGAGTCGAAATGGTTACCAAAACTTGTTACCCCGAGTTTATGTTTGACACTGTCTCGCTAAAATGCGAGTTTCCTGAGCAAGTGGCAGTAGTGAGACCAGAATGTGAGATAGGTAAGTTGCCTTCAACCCTCTCCATCCAAAACTACTCATTTTTTTTAACAGAGGTGCCAATTTCTCCAGTCTGCGACGCATCAGAACCCAATAAGCCTCACCCTTCGGATTGTTTCTTGTATTATCGTTGCGAGGAGAAAGAGGAGGGATCGGTGCTGGTTGGAAGAACATGTGGACCGATGCTGATGTTCAATCCCGCTACTCTTAAATGCGATTCCCCAGGCAACGTTGCTAAGGTCAAACCCGAATGTAAAATCACTAAACCTCAATGTGATATGAACGAACCAAACCGAGCCGACCCCACCGACTGCTATCAGTACCTCAAGTGTGAAGACACGGAGGACGGAATTTTGTTGGTCAAGAAGACTTGCGCCGACGATTTAATGTTCAATCCTGTAAGTTTGGAATGCGATTCCCCGGACAATGTCGCGGAAATCAAACCGGAGTGCGAAATTTGGAGGACAAGGCTGCCAACCACGCAACAATGCGACGTTTCCGAACCCAACAGACCAGGAGCTGATTGTTACACTTACCACCGTTGCGAGGAAAGAGACGGCGTTGCTGTTGAAGTTCAAAAATCATGTAAACCGGAATTCATGTTCAATCCGGAAACGCTGCAGTGCGATTTCCCAGACAACGTTGGTGTAATTAAAGAGGAATGTATAGAAGGTGAAAGCAAAGTTGATCAATCGTATCCTGAACTAACGAGGTATATTTTTCAGTCATTCCAACCGTGAAACCGACATGCGACGTTAGCGTCCCCAATAAACCGCATCCCTCTGATTGTTACCTGTACTACCGTTGCGAAGAGACCGAAACCGGCGGTGAGCTCATTGGAAGGACCTGCGGGCCGATGTTGATGTTCAACTCTGCGAAACTTAAGTGTGATTTCCCCCACAACGTTGCCAAAGTCAGACCCGAATGTGCAGGTGTTACCTCTACAAGCACAGGTAAGACCATCGATTGATATTTTCCGATTTAAAATTGATTTCTCTTTAGAAGCTACTGTGACTGCAATTTGCGAGATGACGGACGCTAAACTGCCACACGTATCCGACTGCCATATCTACTACGTCTGTGAAGAAACGGAAGTTGGAAATGACTTGGTGCAAAAAACTTGCGGTTCCATGCTGATGTTTAATCCGATGACTTTAAAATGTGATTTCCCATTAGACGTTGCTAAAGTAAGACCGGAATGTGCCGTGATTGAGTCTACCACCGTCACTACTACTGGCGAATCAGGTAGGAACCAAATAGGAAGATTTTTAAACAATTAATATTTGTGTACAGTTGCAACAACCACTTCTCCATTGTGCGATGTCCACGGAGAAAACGAAATGGATCACAGCGACTGTTACAAATACTACCACTGTGAAGAGAGGGAGAATGGCTTGCAGGTCGTTACGAAAACTTGCTACCCAGAATTCATGTTTAATCCGATTACTATGCAATGCGATTTTGCCGAACATGTTTTATTCATCAGACCGGAGTGTCATGATGGTTTGTCAGCATCAGCTGTATGCTTACCAACCTTTAATGACCATTTTCCTACAGAACCAATAGTACACGCCGTGTGTGACACATCTCAGCCAAATAAACCTCATCCTTCGGACTGTTACCTTTACTACCGTTGTGAGGCAACCGCGGATGGAGGCGAACTGACAGGCAGAACTTGTGGTCCAATGTTAATGTTCAACTCCGCAAAACTAAAATGCGATTTCCCTTCAAATGTTGTGAAGATTAGGCCTGAATGCGGTGCTACCGTTACAACAACATCACGTGAGTAAATAAAACTTGTAGAAGTTGTAAGGTAAAAAAAAGTCCAGACTCACACGGCCTCAGCTTGCGTCATTCGCGTTCTGCCTCAAGTCGGTACGCAGCTCGAGCACGAGCGCGAACGAGGCAATCCAACCCTGTGCGTCATGCCTCGTACGGTGTTCTTTTTTTATTTTGCCTTTATTTTTGAGGAGGTGGGTTTTCAGCCAACGCTGCTCTACCAACCCAACCCACCATACATTTACAAATATCCATGTAGTCCAGTCAAATTAGCTCCAAAAGTAGTATAAACTGGATGTTGTCACTTCACTGAACAAAACCAAGCGTATTCTATGTAAAAAAATCCGCTGAATCGGAAAATCATAGTCCCCCCCCGGCCGGAAACGCCCGGAACATATTGTTATAAACAAAAAACGAAGAAAAAATGGGAAAATGTTGTGTGTTTTCACATTTTACTTCGGATATCTCGTTAACTATTGCTCTGAGGGAAAAAATGAATAGAAATGAACTTGTTTAGAATAAAATTTTCTATAAGATACCGGAACGCTAATTTTCAACTGTTATTGTTTTTTAGAGAAAAATGTAAAAACAGTAATCTCTAAAATTAACAGTTTGTTATTACTAAGTAAAATTCATTCGATCTTTTTGAAAATCCGTATTTATAGTAACTACTTTTCATAACAAAATATGACAATATGACAAACCAGATCACCGTAGGTTTCATACTCATTGATTCATTAGATAAACAAGTAGAAAAAGAGATGCTTTGTCTTTCAAACTGGGGGAGTACAAGAGTGTTCTCAATTTTTTTTATACATATTATAACCCTAAAACAATCTTTTACAGTAATTGTCCCGATGATTCCTGCAAATCGACGGACGGTGCAATTTTTTTTTCAAAATCCGAAGAATTTTCTTAGTTAACAAATGGAATAACTCCCAATTTCCACGCGATGGTATACAAACGGCGTTCTCAGACGAGGAAATAAGGGCGAACATGAGGACCGAACACATCACGCACATTTTACCCTCAAATAATTTGAAGGGAATTATCGTCGGTTAACGCTTAATAATTCAACTTTATGTTTCAAGTACTTCGAGCTTTTCAATATTGACAACAAATGATTAATACCGGTTGTAGTCTAGGCTATATAATATTTTTTGACAAAAAAAATTAGTTACCGGGCGAAACCGGGTTTTTCAGGAAGGTAAAATGAATACAAATTGGGAAAAAATAATTAAAACAGCTGAATTTTTCCGCGGGTGAAATCACGGGGGTTGAAAGGGTTGGAAAGTGGTGTTTTGCAAATTGTGGCAAAACTACTAATTTTAGCCGAAACTGTTAAATGTAAAAGTTATAGAGATTAAGAAATGAGCAACTTTTGTATCTGCACTATTTTCACATAACCTCCAATTTTCCTAGAAAAACCGGAAAAACGGCTTTTTTTCGTTTTTTATTCTTATTTTTGTGAAAAAATGTCGTAGGGGTTTGAAATTTGGCGCAAACATAGCTTGTTTTATGATAAAAAAGAATATAATTTTTTGGGCCTGTAAAGTTGAACCGTTTCCAAGATCTCACGATTTCTGAAAAAAAACACCTCTTTTTCGAGGGGATGAAAAATCTATTTTTTTTGTCGTACAGTGCGCGGGGTAGCAAAATTTTCGAGAAGACATATTTTAATAAACAAAAATAAAAAAATATTATTCTTATAGCAAAAATTCGAGAAAATCGACAAAAACTGGAAAAACAGTTTTAAGATATACCTACACGATTTTTGACCTGATAAATCAACATATTGGATGTTAATAAAGATTTTTTCGAAATCTTCTTGCTTCTTTAATGTTTGCCTAAATATTCTCTATTATTATCTTATGCTCAACTGTTTTAGTTAAAATATCTTTATTATTTCTTTTTTCTGCATTTTTACCGCAATAAAAGCAATTCGAAATAAAATCGGATTCACTGACTCTTCTTCCTGCCTGTTTTATAGCTGATGCAATTGCGTTGGGCCTGTTGAAAACTTGCAAAATCTGAAATAAGAACGTTAGTTTTACCGGCCATTGACCAAATCAAATGATTTGAGATGTAAAATCTGGTATAAACTTTATGAGGAGTTTATTCATAATTCCTGTAAAACGATCAACAGGGCCAGCTTAATCCCATCAGCTGTAAAACAGGCAGGAAGAAGAGTCAGTGAACAAAAAGAAATTGTTCAGGAAGCAAAAGAATTCGATTTTACTTCGAATTGCTTTTATTGCGGCAAAAATGCAGAAAAAAGAAATAATAACATTGTTCAATTAAGACAGTTGTGCACTAGGAAACAAAAGAACATATTTTAGCAACATTTCAAAAACTTTTTATTAGCGCGGATCCAGTACGTTAATTTATTTGCAAAAAAAAGCTATTTACCTACTGTTAAAAACGATATACCTTAAAAGTGTTCTCTCAGTTTTTGCCGCTTTTCTTAAAATGTTTCAATTGGAATAATATTTTTTATTTTTGATTATTAAAATGTAAGTCGTTACGAAAATTTTGCTACCCCGCGCACCTCTGTACGATGAAAAAAATAGATTTTTCATCCCCTTGAAAAATAGATGGTTTTTTTTTCAGAAATCGTGAGATCTTGGAAACGTTTCAACTTTACAGGCCCAAAAAATTATCTTCTTTTTTTATCATAAAACAAGCTATGTTTCCTCCAGTTTTTCCGGTTTTTCTAGGAAAATTGGAGGTTATGTGAAAATAGTGCAGATACAAAAGTTGCTCATTTTATTAATGTTAACTTTTATATTTAACATTTTCGTCTAAAATTAATAGTTTTGCCACAATTTGCAAAACACCAGTTTCCACCCCTTTCAACCACCGGGATTTCACCCGCGGAAAAATTCAGCTGTTTCAATTATTTTTTTCCCAATTTCTATTCATTTCACCTACCTGAAAAACCCGGTTTTGCTAGGTAACTAATTTTTTTTTAAATAAATTATTTTAGAGCTATTTAGCCTGGACTATTGCAGAAGTGTATTAATTTCTTGCAAACGAACTCAGAAGATTTGTCCCTATCAATTTGCACTGGCAAATAATTGTGTGTGGGGGGGGGGGGGGGAGTATCTGAAACCACCACCCTGTATAATTTAAGAATTATTTTCAAACTTTTAATTTAAAGTATTTACGGCTGAGTGGGTGATTAATTGTTATTTTCGCAGCGACGGTAACACCAAGTTGCAGCATGAAGGAGCCAAACCGCCCCCACGAACATGACTGTTACTTATATTATCAATGCGATGAAACCGAACATGGTCTCGATCTAGTGGAGAAGACGTGCGGAACGGAGCTGATGTTCAATCCCATGACATTAGAATGCGATTATCCTGATCAAGTGGCCGAAATCAAACCGGAGTGCGAGACCGAGCACACTAGAACTCCAATTACGGAAGAATGTGCCGTTTCCGATCCGAACCGAGCAATAACCGATGACTGTTACGATTACTATCGGTGCGAAGAGAAGGAAAATGTTCCGGCGTTTGTCCGAAAATCCTGCAAACCGGAGTTCATGTTCAATCCTGTTACGTTACAATGCGATTTCTCCGAAAATGTGGTGATTGTGGCTCCGAACTGTGAAGAAAATAGTAAGTTTCCTTTTCTTTATCTGGATTAGTTTAATGCGATTTTGTCGATCCAGTACCGACTGTCGCTCCGGTTTGTGACATGAGCCGACCGGTGAAACCACATCCGTCCGACTGTTACTTGTATTACAAATGCGAGGAGACCGAAGATGGTGCGGAACTAAAGGGAAGAACTTGCGGTCCGATGTTGATGTTTAATTCCGCTAAGCTCAAATGCGATTTCCCAGTCAACGTTGTTAAAGTCAGACCGGAATGTGCGAACGAAGCCACCACCACGACTGGTATGCAACTTTTTGGCTTCGGTTTCTCTTACCGACTTTCAAATTTCAGAAGCCACCACGGCGATCGAAATTTGTCAAATGACCGACGCTAAACGACCCCATATCTCCGATTGCTTTATCTACTACCAATGCGAAGAAACTGAGCACGGAAACGATTTAGTTGAACAGACTTGCGGTCCCACTTTGATGTTTAATCCCTTAACGTTGCAATGTGATTCGCCAACAAGCGTTGAGAAAGTGAAACCGGAGTGCGAGGTAGAAGAAAAAACAACAACTGTCAAGGGTAAGACTGTTTTTAAGTTTTCAAAGATGAAGGTCTACTGCCGTTCGTTTCAGAAACGGTGACAGTTGCGCCAGTGTGTGACGTTAACCAACCAAATGTGCCGGACCTTACAGATTGTTACAAATACTACCGATGCCAAGAAAAGGAAAATGGAGTTGAGATGGTTACCAAAACGTGTTATCCCGAGTTCATGTTTGACACTGTCTCGCTAAAATGCGAGTTTCCAGAGCAAGTGGCAGTAGTAAGACCAGAGTGTGAGATAGGTATGTTGTCTTTTCCCCTTCTGCACTGCAAAACTATCAATTTTCAGTAACAGAGGTGCCAGTTACTGCTGTCTGCGACTCATCACAACCCAACAAACCCCATGCTTCGGATTGCTACTTGTACTATCGTTGCGAGGAGAAAGAGGGAGGTACGGCGCTGGTTGGAAGAACTTGTGGACCGATGCTGATGTTCAATCCCGCTACGCTTAAATGCGATTTCCCAGTCAACGTTATTAAAGTCAAACCCGAGTGTGAGGAACCCAATGGTTACGACGAGTGTCGTGTGAGTGATCCATACCGTGCTGACCCTACCAACTGTTACCAATACGTCAAATGTGAAGATACGGAGGACGGATTTACGAAAGTAACGCACACGTGCGCTGATGATTTAATGTTCAATCCTGTAAGTTTGGAATGCGATTCCCCGGACAATGTCGCGGAAATCAAACCGGAGTGCGAAATTTGGAGGACAAGGCTGCCAACCACGCAACAATGCGACGTTTCCGAACCCAACAGACCAGGAGAGGATTGTTACACTTACCACCGTTGTGAGGAAAGAGACGGCGTTGCTGTTGAAGTTCAAAAATCATGTAAACCGGAATTCATGTTCAATCCGAAAACGCTGCAGTGCGATTTCCCAGACAACGTTGGTGTAATTAAAGAGGAATGTATAGAAGGTGAAAGCAAAGTTGATCAATCTTATACTGAACTAACGAGGTATATTTTTCAGTCATTCCAACCGTGAAACCGACATGCGACGTTAGCGTCCCCAATAAACCGCATCCCTCTGATTGTTATCTGTACTATCGTTGCGAAGAGACCGAAACCGGCGGTGAGCTCATTGGGAAGACCTGCGGACCGATGCTGATGTTCAATACTGCAACACTTAAGTGTGACTTCCCCTACAACGTTGCCAAAGTCAGACCCGAATGTGCAGGTGCTACCTCTACAAGCACAGGTAAGACCATCGATTGATATTTTCCGCTTTAAAATTGATTTCTCTTTAGAAGCTACCGTGACTGCAATTTGCGAGATGACGGACGCCAAACTGCCACACGTGTCCGACTGCCACATCTACTACGTCTGTGAAGAAACGGAGGATGGAAATGACTTGATCCAAGACACTTGCGGTCCCATGCAGATGTTTAATCCGATGTCCTTAAAATGTGATTTCCCAGTGAACGTTGGTAAAGTAAGACCGGAATGTGCCGAAGTGGAATCTACTACTAGCGAATCAGGTTTGTACCAAATTTGAACATTCTCAATCAGTGCTGATGTGTGTACAGTTACGACAGCCACTTCCCCATCGTGCGATGTCCACGGAGAAAACGAAATGGATCCCACCGACTGTTACAAATACTACCACTGCGAAGAGAGGGAGAATGGCCTGCAGGTCGTTACGAAAACTTGCTACCCAGAATTCATGTTTAATCCGATTACTATGCAATGTGATTTTGCCGAACATGTTTTATTCGTCAGACCGGAGTGTGAAGGTTTGTCAGCATGCGCTGTATTACCCCCCAACTATTTTAATGGGGATTTGTCTACAGAACCAACAGTACATGAAGTGTGCGACACAACCCAGCCAAATAAACCTCATGCTTCGGACTGTTACCTTTACTACCGTTGTGAGATAAAAGGGGATACAGGCGAACTGACAGGCAGAACTTGTGGTCCGATGTTAATGTTTAACCCCAAAACACTAAAATGCGATTTCCCTGTAAACGTTGTAAAAATTAGGCCTGAATGTGTGCCTACAACAGTCACAACTATCGGTGAGTAACTTGCGGGTATTTTTCTGTTTGGTTATTTTTGATAATTTAGAGCCGCGGGTTTGCGAATTGATGGACGCCAAACGACCTCACGCATCCGACTGCTACATCTACTATCAATGCAAAGAGACTGAGGACGGAAACGACATAGTGGAAGATACCTGTGGGCCTACGTTGATGTTTAACCCGGTGACTCTGAAATGCGATTTTCCCGCAAACGTGGGAAAAGTAAAGCCTCAATGCGCAGAAGAAAATCCGTGTGGTGAAGGGGAAGTTCTTGATAAATGCGCTATTGACTGCAGCAGATTGTGTCATTACTACGGATTCACGATAACGTCCAAAGAAGCTTGCGCTAATAACGAAGGATGTGTTGAAGGATGTGTCCCGTCCGACCAGCGGTGTGGACCTGGAATGTACTGGTCTGATGACAAAACGTGTGTGTCTAAAAAAGACTGCATGTGCTCCTCTAATGATGGGAAGCCTGTCCAGGTAACTGTTAAAGGTGCTTTCTCGAAAAATTCAACTTGTGTTTCAGCCCGGTGTCGTTGTGAAGGAATCCCACTGCAAGATTTGTCAATGTATCGATAATTTCTATACTTGTGATGAAAGCGCGTGTACCACCACTACTTATCGGCCAGCTACATCTACAAGATTCACTTTCCCAACGCAACCAGTCACTTATGGATCTACAACACTCAGTCCGCCATTAGCTTGCTTAGAGACTAGGTAAGTAGGAACACTGCAGTGTTGTATCTGAACCGCCCTCTACTTTAGCACGATAAACTTGATTGACGGAGATCGTCCCCTTCCTGGCACCTCGCTCACCGCAAGCAGTGAAAAAGATGAAACATTCGCGCCAGAGAACTCCAGATTCAGTATAAAAGATACAAAGGAATCTCCGGGCGTTTGGGTTCCGGATATCAATGACAAAAATCCATTCCTGGAGGTACACTTGGACAGCTATGAACCGATCTATGGAATTTCAATTAAGGGATCCCCCGTGCTCGATCAATACGTAACGAGTTACGAAGTAACTTACAGTTTTGACTTTGGCGTAACTTTTGAACCAATCTTGGATGATAACATCCAAAAACCGAAGGTTTTCCCTGGTCCGACAAACGCAAAAAAAACCTCAACCATCTATCTGACGGTACCTGTCGAAGCCACTAACATTCGGATTTATCCTCTTACATTTGAAAACGCTCCTGCACTGAAGGTGGAACTTATCGGATGTGCACAAGTAACCAGAGGATTGGAAGTCGTTACAGCTGTAGAACCCATATGTAAAGATAAAATGGGGGTTGATAACGGTGTATGGTCGGTAAATCAAATTACCGTAAGTTCCGCAATTGATGACAACCATGACAAAGAATCTCTTCCTTCGGGAGGCTCTTGGCAACCCAATACTAATAGCCCAACGGAATGGATACAGGTACATATCGTCATGTAACTTCCTAGTCACAATTCAGTTTTTAGTTCGACTTCCTTGAACCACGTACACTGACCGGTGTCGAGATACAAGGCGGCGACAACGGATGGGTTACCGAATATAAAATCATTTATTCGCATGACGGCAAAAACTGGAATCCAATCCAAGACACCCACGGGCAAGAACGCATTTTCGTCGGAAATGTGGATAATGACACGCCACAAACAAATTACCTAAAAGAACCGATTCGAGCCAGATACATTAGAATAATTCCATTGCACTGGCACGCCAATATTGACATGAGAGTAGAACCTCTCGGTTGCTTCGAGCCATATCGTATGTCATTGCATCTCATTTGAGAGTGTAGTAATTTGATTTTCTTACAGTTATACCTTTGGAGACAACCACCGAAACTGCCACAGTGAAAATATGTAACGTCTGCTCTGGAGTGGTACTGCCCGAGGACGAAAATTGTCCGTGCTCGAACAGTGAGTTGTGGGACGGAAAAGCTTGCGTTGAGCGCAATTATTGTCCGTGTGTTGATAATTCTGTTAGGTAAGCGTACCTAATCTACGATCTTTTCGTCATTCTCAGCCTTTCAGTTATCCAGTGGGTAGCATTTATGAAAACGAAGACTGTGAAGAATGCGTCTGTAAGCTGGGCGGATTTATTCACTGTAGCAAAAAGGTTTGCAGCCCATGCGCGGCCGACTTGAGGAGTGTCCTTACGAAAACGTGTACTTGCAATTGCGTGCCTTGCGAACCGGGAACTAGGCTCTGCCCCACAAGCGGTATTTGTATCAATCAAGAATACTGGTGCAACGGTATTAGGGACTGTCCAGACGACGAAACTGGATGCACAACCACAGTTGAAGCGACAGAACCGCCTTCGACAACCGAAACCGACATCGACGAGTTCTGTGGAATACCCGATTGCGTCGAAAGGTACCACCCGGTCAATGTAAGCGGATACGATTCAATACCGTGGAACCGGCTTACCGGATTTAGTAAAACGGTAGTTGAAGTTGCCGAGGAAGGTTCGATTAAGCAAATCAGCACAGGTAGTTATGCACCGCGAACTCTTATTGTTTGACATACTGTTTCCAGTGTGGGGAATTGCAATTATACGCAAACAATTGCTGAAAGAGAACACAATTGACGAAGAATGTTCCCTGTACGAATGCTGGCCCGAATTTCCAAACGAAAAGGAGTGCCCACAGATTGAATGTCCTCCCGGAAAAGTCGTGATACACGTCCTTACTATCCCGGAAACGAATTGCAAGAGATACAGATGCGTGGATAAACCCAAGGATGAAGTATGCAACGTTACAGGTAACGTCTTTACAACCTTCGACGATGTCCGTTACAAGTACGACATCTGCGATCACGTTTTGGTTCGTGATATGCTCGACGGAGCGTGGCTAATATCGAGTAAGGCACCCCCTTTTTTATTTGTCTCTTATTATCTGCAACGAATTTTTAGTGGCGAAAGATTGCACTGCGGACCGCTGCTCTCGACACATTGTAATCCACCATGATTCCGCTACAATCACCCTCAACGCAGACCTATCGGTTACGTACAACGGGCAAAAGTTCGGCAAGAACGATCTCAAAAAGTTGGAGTTTATCGCCCGTACTAGAGCTTTCGACGTCGTACTCTTGGGCGATTCCATTCTGTTCACGTCGAACAAGTACGGCTTTTGGATCATCTGGGATAATCAGCAGAACGTAAGGGTGGGAGTGAGTCCGAAATTGGAGTCGATGATAGACGGATTGTGCGGATACTTCAATCGGAACCCGTCGGACGATAAGATGACACCGGAAGGTGACGTTACGAAAACTACAATTGAATTTGGCGATAGCTGGAAGAATAAGGACACGTCGGTGGTTTGCGAGCCCGAGGTGTGCACAAAGGAGATGAAGGATGAAGCGGTCGTGCTGTGCCAGATTGTTAAGTAAGTTAAATGTCCCAATTTTTTGAAGGTGATTATTATATCGGATTCATGGCTCATTGGGTTATGAATCCGAAGGTCGGGTGTTCGAACCTGGGTTGAGGTGAATTTTTCATCTGCATTCTACCGGCTACTCCGAATTAGGTTTTCCTGCAGTTTTCCTAATTCGTAAGGTAAATACCGGAGTAGTATAGACCAACTTAAGACCTTCTGCAGAGGCACCTTCTAAATAGCATTATGCGGGTCACTCTGTAATTGGGCGCATGCCTGTTGAGGGCCCAAAACAAGAGAGGGATAATAATAATAATAAAGAAATTAAAAAAAATTCTACCAAAATTTAGAAAATACCGTATTCTTTTAGAAATACAGAGTTTAACCAACCACAATATTTCTTTCTACAAGCTTATATTTACAAAATGGATACAAGACTGAAGCTTAATTTTTATTGACAGTTTTTGACATACGTATACTTACTCGATAATTTTACATTCTCCCACAATTGACACCACAAGTTTCAATTCACGTTCAACTTCTATCTTCTGTGTATCAACTTCTGTTTTCCAACAATGACGTCATCAATGTAGTCCTCGAAGGGTTCACTTCCAATGGGTACAAATTTTGAATGGGTTTTGTTTGTAGTCCTACTTCTGTTTTCACTTTGACTACTCGAGCAATTCCATCTTTACCGTGGATCAATTCCATAACACGACCTAACGGCCAAAATACACGTTTCTTCCGGTCATCTCGAACAAGTATAATTTCATTTAATTCCAACTTACGAGATGGCTTCTGATTTATTCTACTTATGAGCTGGGACAAATATTCCTTTCGAAAACGTTGTCGTAACTCATCTCTCAGTTTCTTCATGTACTTCCATCGATAATTTAGATTTTCAGAATACATATCTCCTTCCGGGAACTTGAGTCCACATTCGTTTGACATAAACATGGAGGGAATTAGGGGTTCTAATTCGTCGTTATCTTCACTAACATACGTTAGCGGTCTCCCGTTGATCACCTCTTCCATAATAAGCAATGAATCATCTAATTCCTTCCTATTGAGAGTAGACTTTCCAATAGATCGTTTCATCATATCTTTCAGGATCCGGATGATACGTTCCCAATATCCACCCCACCACGGGGCGGCAGCAACATTGAATTTCCACTGAATTTTTTCTAAAAAAGTATCTTTTCCAATAACTTTCCAATCCAATGATTTGGAGAAGTTACTGCATCCTTGAAAGTTAGTTCCGTTGTCACTCATCACAAGTCTTGGTCTTCCTTCTAATCTAATAAATTGTTTGAAAGCTCCAATGAAGGCTTCCGTAGACAATGAATTGACAACTTCTAATCTGACAGCTCGAAACACTGCACAAGTGAATATGATGATCCATACTTTCTTTTGATTTTTTAGATATAAGGGGCCTGTTGCATCCACTCCAACTATTTCAAATACTTTATTAGCTTCTAGTCGTTCCAAAGGTAGAGGTGAGGGTAACACAGTAACATTTTTAGCACCAACTTTTCTACATTTTACACATCCGAAAATAACAGATTGTACCGTTCGTCGTGCTTTCATGACCCAATATTTTTCTCTCAATTTAGTCATCACAATTCCGACTCCAGCGTGGTATAACTTCTTATGTACATCAAAAATCAACTGTTGAACTAATGGATTTTTTCCATGAAGAATGGCAGGGAACTTGAAACTTTCTACATCTTCCAATAAAACAATCTTAGTTTTAACTCTCATAATCCCAAATTGGTCTACACAAATATCGAGTCTACGTAGGGTTTTCTCATCCAACGGATGATCATCTTGAATATATTTAATTAAGATAATTTCTACTTTCTCTAGCTCTTCAAATGTCAATTCACCATCTACTTTAGGTTTATTCCTTACTTTTTTTTAGCAAATTACCAATGAAGCGATATACCCATCCAAATATCTTGACATGTGTCATAAAAGTACAGAGTGAGCAACAAAGATTGAAGCGTGCCGCTTCAGCTAAATTGGCAATGTGCCGCTCATAGCATATGCTGATTTGATACAAGATACGAAATACGAATAGACGCACGTCACTGTGACAGCGCAGAACGTCATTTTCGTATACAACTCCATACAAAGAAGGTAGTTTTGATATTAATAGGAACAAGCGGTGATGACGCACGCTTCAATCATTGTTGCTCACACTGTATAAACTTCTTAGTACAATTTTGCACAGTCAATGACATACTGACTCCTACATTTTCTGTCTTTTTCAATTCAGAATTTACTAAATCTTCAGCAACTTCTTCATTAGACCTAGGCGAGACTTAGCAGAAATCAGGTGTATTGAAACTCCTCCCACATGTTCCACGCGGAGAAAAATCACAGCACCATACGCCAAACCACTTGCATCCGTAAAAACGTGAAATGACCATTTACTTCGATCAAATTCACCTCCAGTTACACATCTAGGAATTCTGACTTGACTTAACAAATGTAGTTGTTCATACCATTCCGTCAATTTATTTTTCTCTAATAATTCTCTAATGTAAACTTGAAGTAGTAAATCTTCATTCCCGTATCTTCGTTTAAGAGCTTCAATTACCTTAGGATAGTTTTCATTTGACTGGGGATAGCTACTTGCTATCTCATGTGCATCGGTTCCAGGTAAAAGTGACTGAAGTAAATACTGAAACTTATCACTGCCGTGCAAAGAACTATCTTGGTCAATTTTTTCAAATTGAGCCCAATATCCTAACCAATCCTTGAACTCTCCTGAAAATTTCTTCAACTCGATCTTGGGTAATCGAAATCCTCTTGCTCCACCTTCAGATCCAAATGTAATACTGGATGGGGGCAATACGACTGGTACCAAAGATTCTATGATTTCTTCAGCTTTAAAACAAGTTGTCATTATTTGCTGTCTCATTTCTATAATAGCTTCATATTCCGTGTCTTGATCCGTTTCGTCAACTCCATCATCCACCATCTGACCTAAAATCTTCTGGTCTAACTCTGCTAAGTTAATCTGTTCCTCATTCAGTGTCTTCAGTACAAACTGAATCCTTTCCTTCGAAATTGGTTCCACTTGGAACAGTCTGTTTAACTCAGCGATCCTCTTTTTAGCTCCATTCCGAACTGGTCGTCTGGCTCTCTGAAGGGCATCCATGGTAGATACGTTTCAACATTTCGGGGTCACCAAATATTCTTTTAGAAATACAGAGTTTAACCAACCACAATATTTCTTTCTAAATCTAAATCTAAGTCAAATACATCAACAACAACATCATCCACTCATGGAAACGCAGAAGAAGGAACAATGGTCGAAAAAAGCGCTACACGGCAAACATTACAATATCATGCAGAATCCGCAAATAGATAAACAGCTATCATATGAATGGCTTAAAAAAGGTCAACTTTTCCCAGAAACCGAAGGATTCATACTAGCCATACAAGACAACGTTATAGCAACACGTAACTATAGAAAATATATAATCAAGGAAGCATTAGAAACAGACACATGCAGAAAATGCCAACAAACATCAGAGACCATAGAACACATCACGGGGGGATGTAAACTATTAGGGGGTACAGAATACACCGAAAGACACAACACGGCTGCCAAAATAATACATCAAGAACTAGCATACAAACACAAACTCATTGAAACAGAAATACCCTATTACAGATACACACCACAAAATGTACTTGAAAACAAAACACACAAACTCTACTAGGACAGGACAGTACATACGGACAGAACAGTGACTAGTAATCGACCAGACATCACACTGATAGACAAAGTACACCAAGAAACATTTATAATAGATGTTGCAATACCAAACGACACCAATGTAATAACAAAGGAGCAGGAAAAGATTACAAAGTACTTACCATTGGCCATAGAAGTAAAAGAACTCTGGCAACAGCATAAGGCAACAATAGTTCCACTCATCATCTCAGTCACAGGAGTTACTAGCAAAAACTTTTTGCAACATTTTAAAAAACTTGACATTCACCCATACTTACACACAAAAATACAAAAAGCAGTACTTCTGAAAACGGCATCCATAACTCGAACATTTCTACAGCAATAGATATACTCTACTTTTGACTTGGTAATTACCCGTCATCTGTAGGTCAACCGCATAAAGCGAGAAAAAGCTAAAATAATAATAATAATAATAACCGATTGCAGGGAGGAAGCTTTCATTGAATGCGCAGAATCCGTGAACGTAGACGTATTTTTGGCGGAGTGCATTGAAAACACTTGCAATTGCGTAAATGGAGGAAAAAGCAAAGACGAATGTCTCTGCCAAGCATTGGAAAATTTCGTTGTTCAATGCGAAGCGCATAATCCACTAATAGAGCTTTGGGATTGGAGAACAAAGTATCATTGTCGTAAGTGCTCAGCCCCTTTGCTGCCGGCGGCGTATAAAAATGCTTCTTCTAGCGACGATCTGCGAACCCCCCTCTGTACATTACGACTGTTACAACAAGATTTGCGAACCGACCTGTGGCAACATTTACAGTTGTCCTAAAGTAGACGAGTTCTGCTTCCCGGGATGTTACTGTCCACCGGGCTACGTGCGAAAAGGCAAAGAGTGCGTGGTGCCAAACGACTGTGAAGACTGTGTTTGCCACGTGTTACCCCACTTGAAGTATATTACATACGACAAGGGATCATTTACTATTGATGGCGAATGTGAGTACATAGTGACTCAGGATATACCCGACGAACAAGGCGAAAATACCTTCACTGTAAGTATCAAAATATTCTCACACTATCTCCACATTTAACATCCGGCAGGTCCTCGCGAAGAATGCCAAGTGCACTTATGACAAAACCCAAATTTGCGTTGAACACATCAGAATCGTGTACGAAGACAAAGAAATTAAGGTTCAAAAGAACGATCTCGTCGATAAGCCCGATATCTTGGTGAACGGCGTCTCTGTATCGGACTTCAATACGGATTGGGCTAAGATAGAAACCGAGCCCAACAAAAACGTCCAAGTTAGACTACCAGAAGTACCGGCCAAGGTAGGTATACCGTCGCATGCTACTCATTCGTCTAATACCTCCCGTCTCAGGTCACCATATTCTATCCCTCGCTCTCCATCACCGTTGCGCTTCCGTCGGTTAAGTACGGCGGCAAACTGGAGGGCTTGTGTGGAAACTGCAACGAAAACCCACACGACGACTTCGTTATGCCCAACAGGACTATCGCCGAGACGAACGAGCAGTTTGGCGAGAGCTGGCTTTCCGATCAGAACAAGGAGGCGGACTGCAAAATTGTGCCACCGGTCGTTTGCGAAAACACCGGTGACGTTACGTGCAAAATTTTGGTATCCGACAGATTCCAAGAGGTAAGTAAGCGCAACAGAACGCGCAATGCTACAGAACTGAGCTTGAGGATTATTTGATTTAAGTGATGCGATTAGTGTGTCTCTTAACCGTTTCCCTCAGATCTGCACCACATGCTACAAGAGCCGGTAAGGGAACGTGAATGACTTTCAGGAGCAGCTTTGACATCCTTTGACCCTTCAAGTGTTTTCTAATGGTGTAACGTCTTAGTTAGGGTTTTGACAGCTAGCAAAAAGCACTAATTAATTGTCTTTAGACTTTTTATCAGGTGGCGTTTAATTCAGAATCTTATTATCGCCCCATATAAACAAGAGAGGCGCACAATTTTGGTTAATAAACTTGTTTTTTTTATCGTACCACTGCAAGTATAAACGCAATGAAACACTTTGTACTTTTGACCCCTATACTTTCGTGATAAAATTTAATTAAGCGTTAATACTATATTTTCGTCGAATTAGCGGCACAGTTTTCCCTTGTAATTCGTCAATTAACCTCAACTTTCGCAATAAAAGTCTCCCGTATGATTGCGGGCTGTTAAATCTTCCGTATAGTTCGATTATGCGAATTCGGCTTGAAACTTTCCGTCGAAAATACATGCTCCGCTATCTATAATGCCACGCTCGACTTACATAGGTTCGCTTTTAAGGTTCAGGGAAAAGTCTCTCTCTCTCCCTCGCACCCAATTTTTGCTAATATAGTCGCCGAGCCCAAAAACCTAAATGGACCCAACGAAAACCAAGAATCGGTCACGTTTTTAGCGCATTTTCCGATTTTAATTCGATTCGATAGTGGCACCTGAGCCAAGGAAAATCGATTAAACTGCGCATGCGCAGGTTGCGCAATATCAACTTTTTTACTTATTAATATATTTTGTTGAAATTTTAACCACAGATACTTCTAGTAGAGGTAAATATATTGCATATAGGAAAAATCAGATGTGCAAACTTTCTTCTTTATGGAGATATTTCTTTGAAATTTTAACCGAAGATGCTTTTAGTAAAAACAAACGTATCGCATGTTGTAAATATCAGATAAATATCAACTGTCCTATTTATCGAGATATCTTTTTGAAATTTTAATCACAAATGTTTCTGTTAAAGACAAACATATCTGATATTGCGATCATTAGCTGGGCGCATACGTAGTCAGTGCCAACTTCCTTATTTCTTTGAAATTTTAACCATAGATGCTTCTAGTAAAGAAAAACATATCACATGTAGTAAGCATCGAAAACTACAAATGTCATTAGCAAAGACAAACACATCGCACACAGTAAAAATCAAATGCGCGCATGCCAACTTTTTCACTTATGAAGATCTCTCTCTGTCTCTCTCTAACCATAGACGCTTCTAATAAAAATAGTAAACATCGCATTCCTTTTCAATTGTTTATACATGCAAGGGTATAGCAGAAAATCCGTCCCTCTTTCCCCCTAAGAACCGTCTTTTAGAACCGGCATCACTGTGACGCCTTGAGTCCTATCTGCGTGCACACTCGCGTCTCACCTGAAAGCGCTTCATTCTGGTGCATTTTAGTTCTGCTCTTGTTCACTATGAAGCGGTATAAAATTTTATATAGGTACTTACTGGCAAGTCTCTAAATTCGAAACCAAATGTTTCCAAGCCAAAAGAGGCCACTTGCTACAGGGATTCGCGTCGACTTTAAAATCCATAGCTTCATAGACACCTTCGACAAAGGTAAAAATAACGTATTAACCACGTTTCTGGCCCAACGTTTGAGGGCTAGAGGTAGAGGGAGGACTTTGAACTTTCGCTGTCTATCAGTCACAAAGTCAAGTTAGACGAGTAAACGCAGTGCGGTTTCTATCGCAACAGCAATTCATATTTTTTGTGCAATTTTCCTCCCTTAATCAAGTCACCCCACTGTTTTGTAACAACCCGCCAATATGGGATTGGCCCTCCACGTTTACGACTCAAATTAACTCCGCGCACTTTGAGGTGTGTTTTTTGAGAAATGTTTTGATTACTCCCCTTGTGTCCCATTCGGAACCTGGGCGCTTCTAAACAAAAGTCTACTTGTAGGACCAGCCACGTAACGATTGCAATTCGAGCGCCTATTGTAACGAATCAGAGAGTACTGTTTTGTAGTTTCTTGGTGAAAGATCATTACCACATGAGGGGAATTTATAGGGGACACCTCACGGAAATTATTCTTAATTGACACATAGAAATATAGTCCAAATGCTCTTTAATCTTTATTAATAACAGAACGTTAGTTTTGTAGTGGTCAAGAAATAATAATGATAATAATAATATATTTATCGTTTTCGTTGAATACAATTTTTGAGGTTGTACCGATTGGAATAATAATAACCATCTTGTATCATTGTATACTTTGGAAACGCATCCTTAAATGAACTGTAATTTTTAGTGCAACGCAGAATTAGATCCGAACCTCTTCTTTGAATGGTGTAATGAAGACAGTTGCCATGATAAACCCATCGTCGTGTGCGACGCGATTGAAGCGTATGCACGGGAATGTCTCACTTTAGGAATCTGCGTGGATTGGCATTCTGAATTGTGTCCGGCCTCGTGTCCCTCAGGCTTAGAGTATAAATCGTGCGAGTCCAGCTGCGGACGAACGTGTGACAGTTTGGATAATGAAAGTTGTTCCGAGCTCAGTATCGATGGGTGCTACTGTCCCGAGGGCCAGGTGAGAGTATGGCAATTTGACAGTTGGTGACCTCTCCCTTTAGGCGTTACTTAATGGAACCAGCTGCGTGCCGATCGACAAGTGTAAAACATGCGACGCCGAGGGACATTATCCTGGAGACACTTGGCAACCTGACATCTGCACGACATGCACATGTGATACTTCCAAGGTGAGCTGTACCAAAGTAACATGTCCTTCGACCGAAAACGTATGCCAGGATGGTTTCGAAATGGTCACAGTTCCCGCGCCGGACGAGTGCTGCGACAAATTCCTCTGCGGTAAGACATAGCTAACGTGAAAATATATACATTTCCGCTTTAGTGGCAATCACAACAACCGCCAGGCCTTGCGATCCTCCGGTGCAAATACCTTGCGCCGCAGACCAGGCAGTAAAACTAATAACGAAGTCGGACGGCTGCGCGCAATTTGTCTGCGAATGCAAGCCACCCCAAGATTGTCCGGCTCTTCATCTCGAAACCTTACCGGTACCGGAAGTTGGCGTGGTCAACGAAATAGACAATAGCGGATGCTGTCCCACGGTGAAAGAATCTTGTAAGCTCGACGCGTGTCCGCCAAAACCTGCATGCCAACAGTTCTATACGGTGGTTTCGAAACAGGGCGCCTGTTGCGAATTATACTCTTGTGAACCTCCAAAAGATCAATGTATCGTTGCTTTAAAGTATAAGGACGGCGAAGTTGGTGGTGAAGCAAGAGTACCGCAAGATGATGTTACATTGGTACTAAAAGAAAAGGGCGAAAGTTGGAAGGATGGACCGTGTCGTCGCTGCAAGTGTATCCTAACTCCAAGCGGTGCATTGTACGAGTCTTGTACAAAATCCGATTGCGCACCGCCTCCTGACGATTTTAACTACAAGTACGAGCCAGTTGGGGTACCCGGAGAATGTTGCCCGATATACATGCAAGTCGGATGCGTTATCGATGGACTCGTCCACGAGATTGGTGACATTTGGACTGTCGAAAACGACTATTGCGTCACCTTCCACTGTAATGAGACTACCACCGGCGTAGAGACAGTGAAGCAAGTGAAACATTGCGCGACAAAATGCGAACTTGGATCCGAATACGTTGCCGCGTCAGATGAGGATAAAACGTGTTGCGGCTCGTGTAAGGTGGTGGGGTGTGTCATGGACGACGTGGTTTATCCAATTGGAGATGAGTGGACATCTGACGATCACTGCACTGATTACGTTTGCACGAACGAAACCAATCTGGTAGGTCTCCAAATCTGGGTTATCCCATACAATCGGTCTTTTAGGTACATATCAAATCCAATACGATAACTTGTCCAAAAATACCCGATGATATTAACGCTAATTTTGTGGTCGAAGAGGTTACAGTACCGGAATCCTGCTGCAAAGAATTCAGACCAACAGCGTGTAAAGTGGACGGTAATGTGTACCAGGTAAGATTTATCCCACTGTTTAACTTTGTTTGGCATAAGCAATAAATCTTAGATTGGAGAAAGCTGGCCGTCGCCGGACGGTGACAAATGCAAGAATATTACGTGTATTCAAAATGCTTTGAACCATGTCAAAAAAGAGGTAGTGACGGAGACCTGTAAGACCGAGTGCAAGCTAGGTTGGGAGTACGAGGAGTCGAGCTCCCAGTGTTGTGGAGCATGCGTACAGACCGCTTGTGTCATTGATAACGAGCTGAAACAGGTGGGCCAGCAATGGACGTCGGAAGATGGTTGTTCCGTTTCCAGCTGCGAACTTCTGCAAGGACAATTTTCGATTATGACCACGACAGAGTCTTGTCCCGACGTTAGCGAATGTGCTCCGGAAAATCTGTACCAGCTGGGATGCTGCGAACACTGCAACGTGACCACGGAACCCTCGCGTAAGATCAAACGTGCTTCGTGCTCGCATACGATTGCAATATTTCAATTGTAGACAACTGCGTCGTTCAACCACTTAATCTGGAAGACACCGTTGGCTTAATTGTCGAAACTAATGATCACGGGAATTGCGTGAATAAAGGCGAATTGCCTGGCATGACCGAATGCGTTGGCGGCTGCGATTCGTCCACCAAATATAACAAACGTAAGCGAATTTTTCAGCGGAAACAGTCCAATAATAATATCGTTTCAGTGGAAGCGCAGTACGAGTCCCAGTGTTCTTGTTGTCAAGCTGAAAACTACGAGACAATTTCCATAGAGTTAGACTGCGAAGATGGATTTGTTTTAAAGAGACAGTTCGCTGTCCCCTCGTCATGCAGGTGTATGGAGTGTGGCCTAGAATAAAAACCTTTCAGTAAGCTTCCACGTTTCATAAGGCATAGGTATTAAAGTTATACTATAATGTGATAAGTAATAAATGTAATATTAACATTTTTATTTTGATATTTTTAAAGTTAAAGTTTTTAGCTAGTCTTTCGAATGTGAATTTTAGGAGTTTCCGAAAACCACTTCTGTAGAGAGCCGTTTCGAACGACTAAGTTTGATGGTCTCCGTGTAAAAAATGTTTCGGGCCCTTTTACAAAGGGGGTCTGTATTTACAACCCGAAAAGTTAATCTGCCTTTTATTAAATGATTTGGGCCAAGGGTTGATACTACGGATCTCCAAACTCGTGACGCTACAAATAAAAAAAGTCCCTCATCCCATATTCCTAACGAGAACGAAAACACCTTTCCCCCTATAAAAATCCATTCCATCCAGTCCATCCGGTTTGTCGTCCCTTCTTCACTTTTGTTTGGTAAGAAATATTCCGCTACACCTGATTCGTTAAGTTTTCCTTTTTTTGTTCTCTCACTGCGAATTCTTGAAGTCTAAAGAATGTCAAAGAAGGGTGGCTTTCGCCCTTGCAGTATCCTCGAAAGAATTCATAAAGTCTGCGCCTCTGACCTCTACTGGTACTGAAGGTAATAAATCCACGCCGAATGTACCTTCCAGGTTGGTCTTTTTGTAGTAAAGAAGGCCCTCCTCAATCTTCCATCGCATTCGTCGACCCCTCTTCCCTTGGCGATTGTTACCATTTCGTTACGTTATTGCAAAAGCCCTTCTTTCAGATTTACTTTGTTCCAAAATAAACGACCTGCAATATTTCATTGCTCTTCCTTTCAATCTGCGCTTTTGGTTATACCTCCGCGGGTCCTCCCCACTCTCCTCTTCATCATGTAGCAGCGTTTTTAACTCAAACAACACGTTTTTACAATTTTGCTATGTGGCATGAATACTTTTTTAATGGTAGTTTATTGTCGCCTGGCATTTCCCGAGTGGCTGCCAGAGGTTGGAACCTGAACCGAAAAGAACCGGAACGGATTGAATTTGTAGACGTTCAAGAACTTGTAATCAAGGGAACCGGTACGGTTTGTGGTTTTTTTGTAGTCCGGTCCGGATCGCTGCCTTAAACGCTCCCATATTTCATCCACAAACCCAATTTCCGGTCGAGAAACGAAACCAAGAAATAAAGAAAAGACACCTGTTGGACGGGGATTTCAAAACATGGGAAAAAGTCTTATGCGTCTTCCTCTACACCCTCCGGACGAACCGAAACTCTCAACTCTGCTCTACTAGGGTACGAACTACCTTGACCACAAAAATGACATGCGAAACCAGATCTACCGCCAAAAGTGGTATAAAACAGATGGGTTCAATTTCAATCCATAAGAAGTAAAAAGAACTTCTACTCAATCTGTTTTGAAATCCCTATTGAAGATGAAGGATACAAAATATCCAAACATTAACATGTGTATAAACAAATTTAATATATAGCAATATAATGTACTTTTGCCATGTACTTACTTAAGGCTAGTTTTAGAGTCACACTGACCATCGGCTCTTACAGCTCAGCGCCAGCGCGTAGTTGGTTAGCGCAAGACGTTTCAATATCGTGCCGATCGCCGTGGAGTACAGACACAGGTGACGCAAAATGCGGAGAGCAATAGTAATTGCTGTTTTGTATTACCATTGTTTAAATACCTACTTTAAAGTATATACCTCTGGAAATAAAAAGTCTAATAAGACTGGTTACAAACTCAGAAATTTCTCCCGATGAGAATACAAAACAAAACAAATTGTTTGAGAGGTTCCACCCTGTATATACAACTTACGACGATACATACATTTTTGAGAGTTGGCAACCATGCAATTTCTAGGTGGGGAAAAGCTGCCTGCGCCATCTAGAAAGCACGAACGGGGGTTACGTTGAGCATATTGTCTTGAATGGCGGTCGTGAACGCGTCGCTCCATAAATGTTTGTTGTCATTTTGTGTTATTTAATGCAGGTAGTAATTTTTGCATTTCTTTATATGGTATTTGTGTTTTGTATGCCGCATTTTATATTTTTTGTGTGTTTCAATCTTTGTTTTTGAAATTTACTTGGATTAACCGTAATGCAGAATGACAGGTTTAATACCGTGATCCCTTTGTTTGTACGTTTTTGGTCTAATGTTTGCTTAATTTATGTTTATTAATGTTGATTACTTGGTCTTGTCCCTGAAGTAGCATTCATATAAGTTTTGATCATTTTATTTTAATATGTGGAAATTACCGATTCGTTTGATGTATGTATTGACTTGTTGTTTGTAACTAACAATTTTCTCCATGAATGAAGCAGTCACGGGAGTGGTAAAAACTGTAGTCAAAATTGAGCTACGACACCTAATTCCGTGATTGTCTTCGACATCCAACTGTGGGCTTGAAACCCCGAAACCAGGGGCGGGTTACCTATCTTGCAGGAGCGGGATTACGCTAATCAAACCTCTTCAGTTTAGAATCTATCTGCGATAAATGAGTTACGATTCGTAATTTCCATATATCTTGTTTTAGTTAAATTTACCTACAAGGCTATGTAATTTTCCATCTTGCTTTTAACAAAAGGACTTTCTTGCACCAAAGATGAGTCACATCCTGTGTATTTCACCCTTTCTTAGAATCCTGGTACCTGCTTATCTGACCCAAAACTTGTTTTTAACCTATTTGTTACCTCTTGAAGTTTACTTGCTACTTTTTGCGATGTTATAATTTTATGTTACGTTACGCATTCACATCATTACAAACAATTAATTTTACTACACAATTTAATATTAATTTCACGACTGGTTTTTTTATTGGTAAGTTCTTTTTTTTCCCAGTCTATTTCTATTTTTATTCAGTGAACTACCATTTTCAAAGTTTAGTTTTGCAATGTAATTTATTTCGACTTAAATTTCCGAGCTTTCACAATCTTAATAATTGCGATCATTATTAATCAAACTTTTCACAATTTGAGTGTTCTATTTTACGTTCCTTCCCTACTGTGCTTCATGCCAAAGCGTTGTTTACAACTAACGTAAGGGGGCCCTGTCTTAGATGTCTTATCACGTGCCACTTTTCAAATTTAAGCGGGATCTTGTTTAGTTTTGGAGGGAATAGTCATTCGGGGGGCCATTTTTAAACGTTGCCGGGTTGACTTTGTTTCCGTGTTCTTGTAGTGTGAAGTTAGCGTAGAACCTGGGGGTTATAAGTACACTACATACTTATATGTAACACCCTGTATGGTTATTTTTAAGCATATGTCGGACAGGGACAACACGAGATTTATCTTAACGTAAAGCCATGCGAGTTATCATTAATTTTCTATTTTCGTTGCCCGATGTAGACTTAACAATTTTTACAATTTATGTTCTGAATTTCAGATTTATCCTTCTTTGTAATTTCCATTTTCATATTTCAATAACTATAAAAAGATGAGGTTATTAAACATGAGAAACGAATATCCTTATTTATGAATAAATGAAATGAATACGCTCTATTTAGATTTTATACACGGTTTTTTTTTTAAGATGGGGCCATACAACAATGTCAAGGCATTGAGTTATTTAAAATTGCATCAATTGTTTCAGTCATAGTTTCCTCGCGAATCATCTGCCACAGTACTGTAGAAATTCTTTCTAAATCAACAAATTTATTCAAATGAGATATAAACGTATAAAATTACAATCGATGCTCGAATTGTTTTCCACCGGCATCCAAAAAACACCCTGTATATTCCGTGCTGTTAACCACTGGTAGTTGACAGGCAAGATCACGTGCGCCACTGCTTTGGTCCTTTAATTTTTAGGTTATGTTATTTATAAACACGTGTGATACGAATATTTTCAAAATAAAGTACAAGAATGGCAAAATTATATTTAAGTAAGTAAATTATCGATTATTGTGCATCCATTACAAGTAATCATTTCAGGAAAGAAGTCGAAGAGACAACCGGCGAAGTTAAAATACAAAATTGAAAAGAAAGTGCGTGATCACAATCGGAAAGTGCGCAAGGAAACAAAAAAGGCGAAGCAAAAACAGAAACTCATCCAAGTTCCAAATATTTGCCCATTTAAGGAAGACATATTGAAGGAAGTCGAACGACTTAAAAAAGAAAAGGAAGAAGAACGGAGGCAGCTGCGAGAGGCTGCCAAACTTGAGCGGCAACGAAAGAAAGCCGAGGGACAAACTTTAGAAGGCCTGGTTGCCAACGCACAGGCTCGTGAGGACTTGCACGAAACGTTAAGCCCAGAATCGGATTACAAGGAGGTATCTAAAAAAGAAGAGAGTTCATTAAAGGCGTACTACAAAGAGTTCAAGAAAGTCGTAGAGGCCGCCGACGTCATTTTGGAAGTCGTCGACGCGCGCGATCCCCAAGGTACTCGGTGCATGCAGGTGGAACAGGCGGTTGCGAATTCACCTGGAAATAAACGTCTCGTCCTTGTTCTCAACAAGGCAGATCTGGTCCCTCGTGACATCTTAGATAAGTGGTTGAAATATCTGCGTAAATCTACACCGGCCGTCGCCTTCAAGGCGTCCACACAAAACCAGGCGCACAAGTTAGGCCAGAAGAAGTTCGTAAAGTCAAAGGAGGAGAATGTACTGAAAGGATCCTCGTGTGTTGGTGCGGAACTTTTGATGTCTTTGCTGGCTAATTACTGTCGGAATAAGGGGGTCAAAACGTCGATTACTGTCGGTATTGTCGGTCTACCTAATGTCGGTAAGAGCTCGTTGATCAACAGCTTGAAACGTTCGAAAGCGTGCAATATCGGCGCGACGCCTGGCGTGACACGGGCCATGCAGGAGGTGCAGTTGGATTCGAAGATAAAGCTGTTGGACTCGCCGGGTATTGTGTTTGCGTCGAGCTCTGATGCCAGTGCTTGTTTGCGTAATGCCGTCCGTGTGGCGTCTTTAACTGATCCAATAACGCCGGCAAATTGCATTTTGCAGCGTGTCACCAAGGAGCAGATGATGGAGATGTACGACATTAACGAGTACAGTAGCCCGGAGGAGTTTTACAGCTTGAAGGCGTCGCGAACCGGTCGTTTTAAAAAGGGGGGTGTACCGAATTGTGAAGCGGCAGCACGTGACCTCTTGTCTGATTGGAATCAGTATGACAACCCGTTCGTTTCTCCTGTAGCTAAATGATATTCTTTCAGGGGCAAGATTCGTTACTATACCGTGCCACCTGAGAGCGACGGCGATGTGCACGTTAGTAGTAAGATCATAACCGAAAGCGTCAAGGAGTTTGATTTGGAAAATTTTGAAAGTATGGAGACGGAAGTTTTGAATGAAATTCACGATGCTAAGGATGACAAACGGTCAGGGTTGGTCATTTCTAGTTTTGGACCCGTTACAACAGCAATGGAGGAAGACACTAGCAGTCAACCTGGAGATAAAGATATCGTAAGTATCGGTCCTAGAGCGATGGCCATTCTTCCAATTAAGTAAGAATAGCTTTCGGGGAAGAATGTATGAGAAGATTCACAAAGCCTTACATAAAGAGGTTTGTTTTTGATAGTAAGAACAAAATAGAAACATTTATGAACACTCTTATCTAGATCACTACACTACATCTACTCAATACATGATAGTGTAAAAATATCATATATGTAGCTGTTTGGTAGGATTTTAGATAGATTATTATTATTATTTATTATCTCTCTCTTGTTCTGGGCCCTCAACAGGCTTGCGCCCAATTACAGAGTGACCCGCATAATGATTTTTAGAGGTGCCTCTGCAGAAGGTCTTAAGTTGTTCTATACTACTCCGGTATTTACCTTACGAATTAGGAAAACTGCAGGAAAACTTAATTCGGAGTAGCCGGTAGAATGCTCGAAACTGATCTAAGGAAATTCCCATCTCTGCCACAGATGAAAAATTCACCTCAACCCAGGTTCGAACACCCGACCTCCGGATTTATAGTCCAACGCTCTACGACTTAACCACAAAGCCCGGACAACTCTAAGTACTAAAAATATGTTATAATTAAATTAAAATAATTAAATTATATTGAATTAAAAAATTAAAATAATAGATCGTAATTTGGGATCGATTAAACCCAAAACTAACCATTTACAGATGGAACAAATTTATTCGACATAAATAAAAAAATAGGCACTCAGGGCTACAACAAATACCGTGCAACAAGCGATCGATAGAACAAATTAAATTGACTTCGTTGTAATTAAAATTATAGTATTGGCCATTTGATGATGGACAAAGGAAACTTCTTCTTAAACGTAAAAACGCTTTCACTTAACTTGACTTATCAAATGTAACGTAATACACAACTTCTACAAAACTTTATAAGGCGCTGTTCATACGGAAACGATATAAGATAAGCGATATGTTGTGACGATATATTGCTATGGACGTACAGGGTGTCCCATTAATAAAGGTCACAGGCCATATCTATAGAACCGGTAATTGCACAACTTCGGGAAAAAATTTTTGTTAACAAAAGAGAGAAATTGCTGGAAATTATTTCTGAGTTTCTAGATTTGCCGCTAGAGGGCGTACGATTCATGGTTAAGTAGAAAAATGACTTTTTTTCTAAAATGTAGCATAAAAAATACATGCATTGCAATTTTGCATCATTTTGATGCAGCACATATTGCTTAGGCATGTCAAACTCGCGGCCCCCCGTTCTGAAACCTGCGGCCCATCACGATTTTTGTAAATTATAAAATTTAATCGTACCGTGTGTCCTATTTTGGCTGAGACTGCAGTGTATTTCAGCTGTTTTTAAAGATAGACTTGCGGTTTTGTGAAACTTATAATACCACAAACAGAACTAATCTAGCTGCGTTTGTTTCTGAGATACAGGGTGAAAACGAAAAACCCAAAGTTGGTACTTAGTAAATGTAACACTCTGTATATCTTAACGTCAATTTCTTATCATTCCTTTTCCTGATTACGTTGATCTATCACAACCTGTTTTTTTAAATTTTAGCGATGAAACAATAATAAAAACCTTTTTTACTTCTTTAAATAGTAGGCCATGGATTCATGGGAGATTTTGTTTTGTTTATTGTTGATTGAAAAATGGTAAATAAATATAGGATGATACATTAATGTAATCACGAAAAAGAATGGAACAAAATTGACGTTAACATACAATACAAGGTGTTGCATTTAAAAAATATCAAATTTAGGTCAAATCTCAGAAACAGTTGTCCAAATGTTTTTTTTACGACGTCACTCGATTCTACGTAAAAATGCCTAAAATAGGCAGTTTGTACCTTTTTTCTATCTTACATGGATAGTCAGATTCCACAAAAAGTGCAATTTTTCATATTCACCCTATATCTCAGACTAGTCTCTTATCTTTAAAAACAGCTGGAATACACTGCAGTCTCAACTAAAATAGGACACACGGTACATTTTTTTGAGCGCGCACTAATGATTTTATGATTATTTGCATTTTTTCGTTTTTTTTGTATTATTTTGTTAATAATAAAAAATCAAAATTTGTTTATGTAGACTCTTTTATGATGTGGCCCGCAGTTATAAGTGGAAACCTTAAAATGACCCTTGATGATAAATGAGTTTGACATGCCTGCCTCATAAAATATGATAGGTGGGGGAAACGGAACATCTCTTTAAGGAATTGAATATAACTTCAGATTAGGTTAACAGATTTTCACATAATAGATCTTGTTGGAAAGAGCTCTTTTCGGGGAATCAAATTTTACATGAATAGAGTCTTTTTAGTAAATGGGATGAGTTGTAGAGGGCGCGATGTGACATTAGCATAAACTTTGCAGGTTTTTTTGAAAAGTTCAAATGGAAGGATATAATTATTATACAGGGTGTAGCACCTAAGATCCCTCAGATCATAACTCATTTACCATAAAAGATACCGAAAAAAGTCTTTGCGCAAAATTGTACACAATTACCGTCACCATATTTCTAAAATATTTTTGATCACCAGGGACGTGCTGTATTCCAGTGGCGTATCAAACTTGCATTTTTTTAAATTTAAATTACTAATTTGGAATCCACTTAAAAAAATACTATTTTTTTTATGTAGCATGTTATACACCTAACTTTAACGATTTCGATGTAACCTTTTTTCGGCAAAATTGGACAGTTTTTCGAAATTTTTTTGGAGAGAAACTACATCGCGTAGGCGGCTAAGTTTTGGACTGAGTCATAGGTTAAGACCTCTTCTACGGTCACAATTTTTCTAGGTACTTTATCGAAAAATTAAATTTTTGATTGACCTTCGCCAAATGTCACATTTTTTAAAAAATTTCAAATAGCACCCGTCTAAACAAATTATACCTTTGGGTAGCCAAAGCTATAAATTTTCCACTCATATAATCAAAACCACACATTCCTTAGAAAAATTTCAGAAAAAATCAAGTCAAAACGTCAATTTGTAAAAAAAAAGTTCTTTTCCGAACCCAAGTGTGCCATGATGAAACAAAAGATGTTCAATTGTCACAATTATCAGTAAATTACCGGCAGTGTAACATTGTTTTTTAATAAACAATGCGAAAATGTTCCAAACCCAAGGAGAAATGGTTGGTATGGTATTAATTATTGGAGAATGTTACCGCAATTGTTTGTTGGCGTCAAGAGTACGCTGGGAGATATCCTGACAGAACACATTCAGATTCACGCACGTTTCAGAAGGTATTGAATGTCAAATATGATATTGTTGATGGGAAAATCAACTAGCCAGTCCTTAATGATTTCGAATGTACTTAACATTGGTATGAGAGTGATAGTAACTAAATAATAGACATTGAAAACTGTCTGTTGCCTTTTGCCATTAAATACAACTGTTTATCATTCGTGCAAGACTTCTTTATTTATTTAACCACAGATCTCATCAGATATGTTCAATGAATAAAGGTACAATCGCGCGACTGTGAACCTTATTTATCGCCTCCCTTTGAATTTCAAGAATCTGTTCATGCGTATCGTGTATCGTTTCAGCATGAGCGCCATCTAACAGACAGAACTGACTATCTTACAGAAAACTTTGATACTGACAAATTTGATTGTTTTGCAACAAATAACGTCCAAGCCTCGATTAACATCTACTTACTTCGGCGATAACACATGCTTATCTTGAAGCTAATTAGCATACGCAGAGTTAAGGACTCCTATATAACTTTGACAGTAACATTAAACTTTATCTTTTACTACGTAAATCAAACTTTACAATAAAATGAACAAAGCGATTATTTAAACAAAATTAGCATTTAGCAACATTAAATAATTCACATACGAAATGAAATTGACCTTGAATTCAAATAATATGATCGGATTTGTGTTTAATCCAAATTAACTACGACATTTTAGGCTTTTTGAAATTAAACATACAGGGTGACCCAACATTACTGTAGGTGCTATAACCAAAACGTCCGCATGGCGTAATTTAGAAAACAATAGCAACAAATTTCCATCTAAAATTCCTTTTTTTCCTTACTTAAGTAGTTCTTTTTTCTAGAGGGTTTAGCTCTTTTTCAAGAAGCACAAATTTTTAAATATGACCCCAAATAATTAACACAAAATATATCCGTTAACATTAGTAATTTCAATTGTTTTTCAGTTACCTGACAACATAAGCGTATCATCAAAGAAAACCACCAAGAGGAAGAAAAAGGAATCGAACATGGCGAAACCCGATCCAGAAATGCAACTGGAAGGTAACCAGCAACTTAATCGCGTTCGCAAACAACAATTTAAGAAAGACAAGAAGAAGGAGCGAAGAAAGGAGAAGGTCTCTTTGCAGTTGTCGGCGGGACTAGAAAATTTTACGCTTACTGACGGTTTGAAGGAAGACGATTACGACTTTAACACAGACTTTAATTTAACCTAACTTGTTACAATTAAAAAGAAGTATCCAAGACTGGTTGGTAATTCGGCAGGACTTCCCATACCTTCTCCCTCCATTTGCGCTTCTTTTCCTCTTTGGCCCTTTCAATTACCATAATCGCCGGGTAGGATTTCCATTGGTAAAAGTAGTGTAGACGTATTCGACTGCGGTTAATTAAATTAGACGCGCATATCCACATTGTTGCCTCACCTATTGTAATGACTTTCAGCTCGGCGCATATTTTTGATCTGCAGCATGTACTGAACGCAGGTGTATCTGTGGAACTGATGGAATATCTGTTTTTCTAGCTGCATTAGGTAGAAGTCCTCGGCGACTTGTCTTCGTTGTATACCGGCAATGTGTAACTACTGCAAATAATTTCAGTGTGTTTTCAAGGGCAGCGTACACATACCTGGAGCCACGAACGGAACGCTGCAGTTTTCGCTTTGAAATTATACAAGTTCGCGGCTTTTTCGTTCTTCTTGCAGTTGATAGCTTCAACGAATTTTCTCCAACACTTCATCGCATTCCGCCTTAGTATGTCTTCGTAGAACTGCCCGCTCATGAACATATTGTCTCGTTTAGTAACCAGCAAGTTTTTTAAAGTACGTAGTGTGACTTTCTTCAGCAAACTTCGGTAAAACAAATCTGCTCTGACACAATCTTTCATATACTTCTCGCGTTTCGCCTTAACGACACGATGAAACTCTAACTGTGCCTTTCTACGTTTCTGCATTGCTTCCATGCTCCGCTGTCTCTCCTCTTCGTCTTGCGTTCTCTTCTGCGCCAAGTCTTCCTCGATCGCCCGCCTCTTGGTCTCGTCTATCACTCGTTTTTTTTCACGTATTAGTCGCCGCTTACGTTCGCGTTCGAGCGCCCTCTGCTCTATCTCCCTTATAATTTTAGGCGCTTTATTTGAATTTATGGCGAAATGTAAACCTTCGTCCAAGAGAAGCGAAGATTTCAGCTTACATTTCAGTTTCGTCGAACAATTCCCGAAAATCTCCCTAATGTCGGTGTTGGTCTTCTTAACTGACTCGTTAATTGCGTCACAAAGATTGCCCAGCTTTAGTTGTTCGATCATCTTTTCCTGGTGGATCAGCTTGACTTTTTGCACTTTGATGATTTCTTCTTGTGCCTTAAATCGGTTGCGAAATTCGTTTCTCGGTTCATTCTTCTTCATAACTTTTGGGGGATGTTGCTGATTCTGATACTTTTTTAAAAGATTGATAAAGTTGTTAAGTTTTTCATTGCCATTTTTCTTCCTTTGACTGTAAAGGCGCCAAGCGACAAAGCATGCTGGGAGTAAACTTTGTCGAATGTATTCCATACTTTCATGGCTTGTGTTACATTCTGAGTTACTTGAAAGTTCACTTCTAAAAAATACGTCTGTAATCATAGCTTTCTGCCAAATGCGCGATTGAAATCTAATAAAGTTACTCATGTTTGATCAATAAGTCGGAAATCTGTCTAACAAACCAAAGTATGTTACCATGGTTACTTAACACTTTTATTAATCCTGCTTTTATTTAATTCAAGACTGCATTTTATTCACTAGCAAAAGATCGTACGATTAATAGTTTTTCAAATGTATCTTTTGTGATCTTGGAGATTCGGGAGAAGATCCATGAGCATTACTGTTGTTGTTTACTGAAAGCTCTACTTGAACTCTTTTGGTTACTAAAAATCTCTAGAAGGCTGTGGAAAGCCCTTTTGAAGGCTCTTGAATAACCTTAAAGGTCCTGAATACCATCGAGAATAATGTAGAACAAGTGTGAACGTTCTTAAGGCTAATAGACGCTCATGTCTAAAAGCTCTAAGGGGCTCTTGGAGATGAACTTTTGTGGCTTTTAAATGGAAAGTGCGTTAAAGTGTTTATTGCTTTTCTCTTGGAAGCTTTTGGGGACTATTTCCGACTCGGAGCCATAAAACATTTGGAACTCATGAAAGCTCTTCAGGCAACTCTCTTAAACACTATTAATGTGACACTCAGAGACTTACATTTGGCAACTCTGTGGAAAAACTACGAGCTAACTAACGATTGACGTTTTTCGGCACTTTTGAATCTTGGTAGCAGTCGGCTCTGATTAGATGGTACGACCATTGATTATACAGGTGGTGTGTATAAGCAGTAAGGTATGACTAAGCTCCTATGTTGTGTTATTCGCGATTCAGATTAGCAGTGAGACCTCTGGTGGCAGCAAATTGTAATTAATACAGGTGGGAAAAAACACCATTTTATTTATTTACAATGGCCAAAATTAGTTAATATTTAATGTTCACCAGTTGCAAATTTTTCATTTGCAATCAATCTAATTGCATCTTAAAGGGCAAGATAGTTTAAATGTCACATTTTATCACGGTAATTTTAAATGTGACTAGTGCAATTATGCAACCAACAAGTTTTTTTTGTATCTCGTATACTTTAGATGATATATGAGTCATTCAAGGAAATTTTTTCTGTTTATTTAGCAATAGAACAATATATGTATTCTAGCTAAAGGGTTACCGGC
Source organism: Photinus pyralis (assembly GCF_008802855.1). Lineage (NCBI taxonomy): Eukaryota > Metazoa > Arthropoda > Insecta > Coleoptera > Lampyridae > Photinus > Photinus pyralis. The sequence goes on along the minus strand of NW_022170738.1, from coordinate 33,201,735 downwards.
CGCTAGGTGTACTAGCAGATAAATAGTATGATAACATTAGCATCCATCGATGAAACCTATGTAACTTAATACTAAGTTTTATAAATTGTTTTTGTCAAATGAAGTTTGAGGACTCGCCACTCCCGCACTAAGTTTATAGGCCACAATTTTTTAAGTCTTATTGATCCTTGGTTGCAGTAAATGTTCCAATAAGGGGTTTGTGTAGATTTCTAGGGCTTCATGGTGTTTGATAGCTCTCTCCTGGATTACTTCCTGAACCATTGGTATACAGGGTGGCAATTTAAAAACTTACCACACCCCCCATGTCTTCGTAAATAAACAAGATATTTAAAAAAATCAAAATCCGTTTCGGTAATTCGGAGAGGGAATCACAATGACATAGTTGACGACGAACCCCCTCCAACCCCCTGCACCACAGCCACCCCAAACTGTTAAATCTTAAATAGTGACCCCCCATGTGTGATAGGTCGTTGGAAAGCTCTGAAAAAATGCTTTCCAACCATACCAAATAGCATTACATTTAGGTTAGTAATTATCGCGCAAATCATCATTTTAAGAAGGTAGCAGTAGAAAGCATAGGGAAACTTTGACTTTCAGTGTGATCGGTTAAAACACGAGTCAGTATTACACTGAAACATAAAACCAGTAGCGAATTTTGCAAGCTGGTAGTTTATGTTGCTAACTAAACTGTTGAAATGTCATTACCTAGCTGTTCATGTCAAAGATTTATTTCTGTTTGCAGTGCTGGATATTTCTACTTTACAATAATTTGGGGCCGTTTTATATTTTTCCTGTGTGTTTATCTTCAAACACAGCGCCATCTACTACCTTCTTATAATGAATGCAGTATAAGACATTGGGGGGAGGGGGGGGGTAAGTTTTCAAATTGCCACCCTGTATGTAGATCTGTATGATTTGTTATATACCACAGACCATCTACAATTTGCCGGATTATTTTTGATTGGTTTCTAGTACATTTGTTTTAGAAGCACAGCCCCATATAGCTCTACTCCATATGTCCAGATAGGTCGGATGACTGCCTTGTATTTGTATATTAGAATTTTATTTTCTGTTGAAGGTGTACATTTCCTTCCTATTAACCAATTTAGTTCTCTTGCTTTGATGTCTATTTGTTTCTTTTTTTTTATATGCTCCTTCCAGGTCAGCTTGTTATCTAGATGTAATCTCATTTCATTTTTATTTTTGTAAAAAACGATGTACAATTGTATTCCAACAAACATTTAATAGACAATAACATTTTCACATACAGTTAGGTACTCGCCCTCATTATAAATAACATTGGCCGCTAGGAAACGTCGTATTTTGGTTTTGAACTGCTTCAGTGATCGGCTATTTTTTATTGTTTGGGGTAATAAGTTATAGTAAAATATACTGCGGTATGTCGGAGATTTTTTAAAAAAAGGGTGTTTCGGTTTGGGCAGATAAATTTTATTTTTGGTCCTCGTATCACGATTGTGAATATCACTGTGCAGATCATAGTGTGATTTGTTTTGATGCGTGTAAATAAGGCAGTTGTGTAAATATATTGAAAACACGGTCAGTATGTTGTGGTCACGGAATACATTGCGGCACGTGTCCTAAGTATTTTGCCGTTTCCATCTGTGGTATCTGCACATTATTTATCACTGCTGCTGGACATAATAATTGTTTATGGAGGGCAAATGTTACATGTACCGATTTGTTCTCATTCACTTTAATTTTCCATTTATTTAGCCATTGTTGTAGTTCAAACAAGTGAGTCTGATGCTATTTGAGGGTTTTTTGCCACTGGATAGAATTGCAGTGTCGTCTGCAAATGTTCCTGTTGTATTTTGTGTCATTGGCAGGTCAGAATGTAGAGCAAAGGCCCTAAAACACTACCTTGGGGCACTCCAGAATTAATGGCGAAGATGGTCTGATGTTTCTTTACTTACTTTGGTTTGGAATGTTCTCTCGCTCAGGTATAGTTTTAATATATTTAAATAGGCTGTAGGGAGTGTTTGTTTGATTTTATATAGTAATCCAGGATGCCATACTTTGTCAAATGCGAAAGACCGCTGAACAGTATTACTATTTTCAAGTTCATTGTTTATAACTTGTGCCATTCGATGGACCTGCTGTACCGTGGAGTGAGCGCGACGAAACCCAAACTGATATTCCGGAATCCAATGTTGGGGCTCAATGTCCTCATTAATTCTGCGAAGTAATAGTTTTTCTAACAGTGTGGAAATATCTGGAAGCAAGGTTATAGGACATGACCGATTATTTTATTTTTTTTTAAATTATGTCCAACTTATTCGACAGGGATCTAAGAGGTATAGCACAAATAGTCAATTTGTATTTCCTTGCTTGTCATGTTCAGATGTAGAATTGCCGAATAAGCGTAAAGCGAAGTCGGTTGATGAGGTATGTATAAGCATTGTATATTTATTAGTATAACGGACGATCAAAAATGAATTTCTGTCGAGTCGCCTTTGGCAGTTCAAGTTAAATTCGATTTCCCATGTAATTAAAATTTCAAAGGTGACTCGACAGCAACTCATTTTTGATCGCATAGTACAATGGTACAAGTGTAACCAGTTCCACTGTCTTCCAGCGCCGCATACCTATCCACATCCAATGTATGCATAGCGATGTGGTGGGCGGCCTAGTTTTTAGGAGTTTATTATCTAATCATCGTTGGGGTTCAAATATAAATTTCCCAAAGTAATACTTTTTAGTACTGTAGTACCGTTTATAAACAAAGGTAGTACTGTATCTTTTGAACAATAAATTATAGGCCGTATTAAAGACGTAATCATAATTGGAATTTCCCACATTTAACATCGGGCATGCGCATTTGCGCGGTAGTACGTCACGACAGTACTAAACAAAATGGCATCCGTAATAAAGGTGGGTTCTAAACTTTAATTTATTGTTTACAAATTAGATCTTTTCACTCGTTAAATCAATTTAAAAATAAACCTCTTTTACCTATTTACTCAACTTTTCCACCGCTAATATCGTTAGCATTTTCACAGCGCGTTCGTACTTGTATATGATATACATAGACCTGCAAAATTAAAGAAAAATGGAAAGTACCCTTGAGAGCCCTGCGGAATGCAATAACACCCTAAGTATCGCTAATTTCAACACAAACCCTTGGACATCGACACCAAATGGGACGAACAGAAATCAAACCTATTTGTTTATCGCTGTAAGTACAAAGGGACAATTGTTAAACTTCCGATTTTCACTCTCTGTCTGTAGGTGGAATACGTTAAGGATACGGATGAATATAAGATTTCCACAGAGGACTTCGCAACCCGAACGACAACGACAATTACCGACTTCCAAGATCATGTAAGTCCGTTGGATCCCAATATGAGCTCGGCAGCGTGTTACAGTCCATCGGCGAACGATCCCGACATTGCGTATAACAACTCTGTTGTTGTACCACAACTAATCACCTCCAATACCAACCAACCATTACTCAATGCGAGTCGTGATTCGTTCATCAATCAGCTAGTCGAACCAAACGCACCACTAGAACACATACCGAACCTAACGAATTCGGAAACGAACCTTCTGAAAGAAGTTGTCAGCAATAGATATCTATTAAACCAAGAGCCCACAACGAATCCTCCGAATCCGGGTGTTCTGCAGTTGGTGTCCGATCGGAATCCCGAACAAGAAGTGGAACTGTTAATTACCGACCAAACAACCGGCATATCGTATAACGTCAGCACTCAGGAGTACTTAGTCGAACGATGCTTGGCCGACGAGCAACACCTATTAGATGCTCTAGCCCCCGATCCCCTACTGGATCCCGACCTTTTAACATTGGACGTCTCCACTTTAAAGTCACAACTGCCCGATATCGTCGAGGCGGCTGAACTCATCTCCAACTCGGTGATACAGCAGAACTTGACCGATTTAGAAATTAAAACTGAGGACTTCGAGGAGAAGGAGAATGAGAATCTGCGGAGATCGCTTAGGCAGCACGATCTGAAGTTGAACGAGAAGGAAGAGGGTATCTTATGTAAGTAAATTGTATGGGTGTGACGTTGGCATTATTATCGAAAATTGGAGAATTTCTTAATAGTTTTATTTGCCCACAATGATTTAAAATAGCACAAGATTGAACAAAGAATTGTAGTAAAGTTAATTATTTCGCATTGTTATGAAGTAGGCGGATGTCAAAAAAAGTTTCTGAAGAGATTTGTAACATTTCTGAAACCCAAAAAATCTTTCAAGGAGGATACCGTAGTTTCAAAAAAATTTATAATAAAATTCCTGTAAATGTTTCAAGTGGAACCATTTTCAAAATGGTTTCTAAAAACATTTCAGAATCAAAAATTTTTTGAAAAAGAGTCCTTTGGAGGTTTCAGTCAGAGTTTGCGAAAAATGCGCTATCAATTGCTCTAGAGAGTTTGCTAGTCAATTTCCTCCTCCGCCAAAATGTTTAAGATAATTATTAAGTATGAGAATTTGAAGAATAATGATTAATAAAAAAATTATCAAAAAAATTAGTTAATTTGTCTGCGCCATGCACGCTTTGTAAAATATTTCCTTGGAAAATTTATTTTTATTTTTTGTTTGTTAATTAATGCAAAGAAAATGGTATTAACTTTCTCTGGATCCATGGAGAACATAAGACATAAAAAGGTCATTTTCTATACCCAACAAAACTGCTTCAAGACTTTACTTTTGTTTAATCTTATGTATTAGGAGAATATAATGTGTTAGGAGGTGTTTCCAAATGTTATCCATTTTTCTGGCTACCAGGAGAACATGATCCATGAGGACATCTGTTTCTGTGCTCCACAAAATTGCTCAGAGATTTTTAGTTTAGACTTTCGTATCAGGAGTATAATGTACGAGGGGGCGTTTCTACGCTTAATTCACTGAGCAACTTTTAAAAAATGTACATTTTTTCTGGCAACTAGGAGAATATAATCCAGAATGTATTCATTAGAGAAATATTATAAAAGTTCTCTCGTTACCAAGAGAACAATGTCCATGTACTGTGTGTCCTGTTTTGGTTGAGACTGCAGTGTATCTCAGCTGTTTTTAATGATTGAGACTTGCGGTTTTCACCACCCTGTGCCACTTTTTTTTAAACCTTTAATAACACAAGTTTTTAGTCACATCATAGTCAATTTGAACATTACTACAGTTACATTCAGGTTTTTATTAAAGAAATTCGATTTTTCATACATTTTGCTATAATTACTTACTCGAAATTTGTTTCTAAAATTTGTTTTTTTTTAAATTTTTTTATGAGCATGATATACATTTTTGAAATCAGGCAATATGCATAAACAATCGAATTTCTTTATTAAAAACCCGAATTTAACTATAATAAATGTTCATATAGACTAAAATGTCACCTGAAATGGGGGTTTTTTTTTAATTTTGAACTTCTTTTGTTTTTTTTATAAACATGTGATGACCTAAAACTTTAAAATGGCTCCCATATGAAAAACAAAAGTTGGTATCAAAAGTATTAATGTTAACGAAAATTCATTTCCATCATCTAAATTCTAAAACAACAGAAAAAGTTCCCTAAAGAAAGGTTGTTTGGTTTTTAAATACCTCCTCAAATAATGATCTTAAAGCCAAAAACGTCAATGATGTTATTTTTCGCAATATTTTTTAAACGTGGGCTAAATAATGTTTTTTTATTTTATTTTATAGTACATGTTAAAATGATATTTTAATAGGTTTGAATGAGTAGGCTAAGCCGTTCTTTAACCGGAAGGATACATAAAGTGATCACTTTAACCGTTAGGGTAGATAAAGTGAAACAGATGAGTGTGCATTCTAAAGACATCTGTCATTCTTATTTCAAATGCACGATATAAACTGACGTCCAGAACATATGACAATTCTGTTTCTATAGAAATGATCACGACGGCAGAACCTATGCTATTTTTGACGTCTCTAAATTAAATTCAGAATTGTCAGAAGCTTTTCAATGATTTATATAGCTTCTGCTATAAAATAAAGTTTTGTATTATACACGACGATAAAGGGATATTTTCCCTTCTTGTATAATAAAGTAACTATTATTTGGCATAACTCGAGGATCATTTTTGTCCACTTAACGTACTCTCTATCTATGCTAATAACTAATAAGTGAGATCTCTGTACTTAACACGAAATTTGATACAATCAGTATAGGGTGTTGCACTTAATAAATACATTGTGTCGAGACACTGTGGTCCAAACATTTTTTTTAACTACGCCACTGGTTTCTGCGTAAATATATCTAAAATAAACAGTTTTTACCTTTTTTCTATTTTACATCTGAGTAGTAACATATAATAACATCCCAAAAAGTCAAACTTTTCGTTTTCACTCTGTATCTCCAAAACAAACGTAGGTAGAGTGATTCTGTGTGTGATATTAAAAGTTTGCACAGGGTCGCGAAAACCGCAAGTCTATCTTTAAAAACAGCTGAGATATACTGCGTCTCAACCAAAATGGGACACATGGTACGTGAGGAGGTGTTTCTGTTTGTAATATACTGAGAAATGTGTGTATTCTTTAGTGCTCCATTTTAATTTGGTTTCCGCACAATTTTCGTGATAGTGTATTTTTGTTGCAAACAGCACACACTGTAGGAGCGGTTGTACTCTCATCCGCACCTCCTGCCATGTTGGATGGTCTCATTTATTTTAAATTGTTATTATGGAATTGATAATTTTTCTTGAGCTTGTGCGTTAATTTGAAATAATTCTAAAATTTGCCAAATTTAAAAATACCCAGGAGATGTAGCACAAAAATTTGACATTGTTCTTCCCGAGAGGAAAACAACTATAAATTGTGTACAACAAATTAAAAAAAATATGTTACAAATCAGAAATTAAGAACATTTGTGAAATACTACTAATAGTTTAAATTTCATGCTTAAGTTTAAAAAGAAGAAAGAAAAGATTAACAAAAATTCAATACAAATTAAACAATCGAAAAATTGGACACATCCGAAAAAAATTGAATATGATTAAATATCCATTCATAAAATTCATAAAAATTTAAAAAATTGGAAAGATAAAAAAATATGAAAATATTGGTAAGATCCAAATTAAAAATTTAAAAATCCAGAATATTGAAATATGGAGCAATTAGGGAAAATACAGAAAAATTAAAAAATTACTTGCAAAGTAAACAAGCAGAGGTATATACAAAACTTTAAAATAAATTATTCACAAATCTACCGATCTTTAGAAATTAAAAAAAATTGAAAAATTTGGAAAATTAATTTTGATAGCTGTCTAAATTTCAAGGGCAAGCGTGTAAAGAAGAATATAAAATTTGTATAGCGTTAAAAAAACCACTCAGAATCCTACTGAAGAATTCACAAATAGAATTTTAGAAAAATTCGAAAAACTTAGGAAACAGGAAAGAAATTCTGTAATAAAAAATTAAAATGAAAAAATAAAAACGGTTACGTAAACTTTTCTTACTTGAGTCATAATCCCAACAATTCTACGTAAAAATGTGGCTATAAAATTAAGTGTACACAAGTTTCTCAAATTCAGAATAAAATGTGAAAATTGGAAAAAATAAAAAAATATTAAAAAATTGTGTATGTTCCGTGTGGAACTCTAGAACTAATTTGAGCACAAAGAAATTGATTAAAAAATCAGATGTGAATTTTGAGTCCTTTGCTGTGATTTTTTAGGGTACTTTTCGCTAGCTTTTTTCAAAAATTCAATTATTGCGAGTGCATTTACAACTATCAAACAAAAAATGAGATGTTGAGTGTCAGTTTTTGATAATAATGATATGCTAACTTCACATACGTCGTGTCGTTTTCACCTGTGCCATTTCAGTGAACAAAATTCGTACAATAAGCGACAAACCTGTGGAGTCGCGTGCGAAAGCAACACTGCCGGCCCATTACTTGGCAATCATTAAAAACGATAAGGGGGGATACGGCGTGTTCGCCCAGAAGTTGATCCCGAAGCAGACACAGTTCGGTCCGCTCGAGGGGCTTGTGGTGGTTAACGACTGTCAGCCCGATAGCGAGGGTTTTCACTTGCTGGTGGAGTCTGACAATGGAACGGTCCATCGTTTGGATGTTTCGGACGATCGTGAGTTTGCAAAGCTTAGTCGATTCGCTGCTGCATGTTTTTTTCAACAGGTGTTGCTAATTGGATGTGTTACGTGAGACGAGCCGAAACTTACATGGAACAGAATGTAGTCGTCGTTCAACGGGGTAGTTCTCTGTTTTATAATACTGTGACGAATATATTGCCGAAACAGGAACTGTTGGTAAGTTAGTCGGTTTCTTCGTGTGCAAGGTTGCAATTCATGAAATTAGTGGTACCCATATACAATTGTAAATGGAATGTAAGGCAAAGGCAATTTTAAAAAAGAGTTTATCTTCTTAGCTCAAGGGTTGGCAACCTATTGAAATAGAAGAGCCAAAAGTTACAATTTACAAAATTTCTCCGCTTTTAAAGAACCACTAAACATTTTCAATTCAATGTTATAGATAGTACCTCGAGGTAGGTATAGTCTTTGAATATAAAATTAGGAAGAAGCCTAAGTAAATGGGAAATTGCAAACTTTTTATTTATAAATGTATTTAAATGATATTTGATACATATGCACTTGGAATAAAAGCAAATGTAACGTCTTTTTGAAAATTTAGTTTTGCGCATGCGCAGTGCCAACTTTCTTATTTATTTATTTATAAACATAACAGGTTGCCCCAATAACAATGCTCACGTATTGTTAATAAAAAAAAACTATTCTAAAACAAAGAATATAAAAAAATATATGTTAAGAGTATTAAATTATAAAAAAACAAAAGAAATAAAAAAGAAAAAAAATGCTGTGAACAATTTTTTACAGTCCTTGGATATTGTCACATGATCTTGCAAACTGTCTTAGGGACATATAAAAAATATCTATGGTGTTCTTCCATAAATGCGTACTATTATAAAGATGAAGGCATTTTAATGAAATTTTATACATATTCACTTGGAATAAAAGCAAATCTAACAC
>NW_022170738.1:33112104-33192635 GCF_008802855.1 Photinus pyralis | reverse complement strand
CCGACTACCGCTGTGTTTATTAATTTCTATATTGTGATGGAACCGTCGAATTAGCCCGCTAAAATTCGATTTAAATATTCCCGAATCCGAGCCTGGCGCGACGAAAAAGGTCAAGATTGCGATTTGTTTCGTTTCCGTGGAACACGTGTTTTTTTCTTCTCTGCTCTACATTGAAATGAGCCATAATTTACAATAAAAGTGTCAAATATTACCTACGTTATGCCAGCTATGCGAGGAAACTTAATGGCGTATCGACCCGTCTCGGAGCACGTTCATTTTGGCCAGGATTTGTTTAAAAAAAAGGGGGAGAATGCGGCAGAAGTATGTGTGCTTTTGTTGAGACCAGAAGTAAATCTTTACGTTGCGAATAGTGAGTGCAGCTTCGACAATTACAAAGGTGATGTACTCGTTTTATTTATCTCTACGTCTATTGCATCCCTCTAATAACGATATGACCGTGTTAAATTATTTGCCAATTTAACTTTATTCTCGTACAGCATTGATTATTGCCATTTATAACACATTCCAGATACAAATTGCAGTTTGCTGGTCCTACTGGGAATTACTGACCGATTTACGTGTTTTTATTTATATTTAGATACTGTTCCCTTAGGGGCGATACCCAATACAAGTATGCAGAACTACATTTTAATTTATTGCAGCACTTTTATGTTACTGTGTATTTACAGGGTGCCTCATCTGGGGGCGAGTGACGTACGTTAGGTGGTTGATTGTTAGATATTGCACTTGGCATTGTGAATTAATTACTTGATACCAATGTTTGCCACGACATGTTCCTTTGTATTGTTGTAATGTGATAGTACTAAAAGTTATGCTCCTACTATTTATTTGAACCGGGTGATTATGATTATTAATATTTGCCGGGGTGACTTGTTTCGAATATGTACTGTGCTATATTTGATACCGATAGTATATCTCGATTTGACGTAGCAGAGGCTGGCTAAAGTTCAGAACTGACATACGCAGAGATATATATTTTATGTACTGTTTTTTTTGTGTCTTCGAGGGGAGCCAACTTGCCAATATTGCTAATCAATTCGTTTAGTCAATCCCTGTCACGTAGTGACCGAATATTGGTTTTGTGTCAGTCTTTGTTATGCCAGTGCAAATATGTCAACTGTCAACGCCTACATAAATTGTGTATATTTTGTTTATAATTTGGTATGCGTGCGAGTTTGCCGTCGGTTACTCTGTTATTTATGTTATGTCATGATTTGTCTTTTGATCGGTTATTGTCAGTACTCATGGTAGAGAGCCTGGAGTTCGGTAATTTATAACCCGGCATTTTAAGACTAGTGGGTTGGACTGGCCCTAGAGATGTATGAATGAAAGAGTTGGGGTCCCGCTAGTCGTACATGGGGCTGGCGGCTAAGCCCGCCCTCACTTGCGCAGGGATTCATTAAAAGCGTGTGGCGTGTTCTCGTTGTGACCTTATGGTTGTGTTAAACAACTATATCCTTCCTATGTGAAAGGCTCTTCTGAGAGGCCAACTCCTAGCGATTTCATACAATGTTGACATGTCATGACCAGAGCAACTAATGACTACTCGGTGTGGGATTTGGACTGGCCATCCAATATCCAAACCTATTATATGAATTTATTGTAATGTTTTAATGATTGTTTTTGTTATGTGTGTGTAATATTTATTCTTTAGGAATTCCAGTGGAGCCTGGGATTCGACATTGTATTGCTGTACTTGACAACATGCATTCATGCCATTACAGATAACTAATTTTGCTATCAAGTTCAATATTAATTTGTTGACTAGGTTTTTTCTTGGTCCGTTCTTTTTTTCCCAGCCTATTTTTATATTTGTACTCGGTGAACTACCATTTTCTAAATTTAATCTTGCAATGCAAATTATTTGGATTAAATCTCCGTTTTTAAAGCATGTACTTGTTTTATTTGTATTCCTTACTTGATCCTCACTCCGACAAGCAACACATTATCTTGTAGCGCAGAACATCCCACCTGTTTTTTTCCTGTGTCCGTTCCTATGGGAACTTCAGTGTTTTACTAACTCAGAAACTTTTGCGGACATACGTCAAACTACTCCCAAACTTTCATCGCACTCGGATAATAATAATAATCGTTAATGTGCATATACAGGGTGGCGACTTGCGTAACGCATCATAGGGATTTCAATGTAAAATTCATAATATGCGATTATTGGCTCCCCAAATTATTTTAGAGCAAAAATGTATTAAGGTTTTTTGTAGAAAAAAAATTTTTACGTCAATCAACCGTATTAGTTTTCAATTTTTTTCATATACACGGAAAATTGGAAAAATAAAACCTCCATTGTTGCTTAAAATATCATTACAATAACAAACACAAATATGCAAAAATTAACTCTTTTTGCTATTAGAATTATTACCAAATGCATATAGCACATGAAAACTGTGTGGTGGGCGGTGTTTACTGAAGGCTGAAGTACGTCACAATTGGCAACGCATTTCTATTGGTCGTAAACCTAATGAAAATCTGTATCGAAATGACTGTAGCAAATGTTTAATTTAATCAGTTAAAGTATAGGGGTAGAAAAAAAATGTTTAAATCAGGTTCGTTTGTTTTAAACATGTTATGAAAAGAAAAGGGTAAAGTGGGGGTGCGGGTTGTCAACAACTCGCTAAAAAAAACTTCATAATATTCTATTAACGAATCGTAAACATTGTGAATAAAAAACACTAAAACTAACCATTGAGGAACCCTTCAAAGTTAAACAAATTATTTGCAGTCTCTGACCACGCGGCATGAGCGGACCCATCGATTTCGCCGGCGTGCCTATTCGTCGACAGCAACGTATGGCTGTGTCCGCCTATTGCGACGCCGCATTCGATGCACTTCCCCGTCTGCATTGCGCCTCCGCACTCGCCGATGGCGTAATAGTGGCCGTTCGGACACTTAAACCAGTGCCCCTTGGCCATTTTCATCGCCTGAATCACTTGCTGTCGTTCGATCTGCGAAACGTACGTTCCCAGCTCCTTGCTCAGATAGGCGATATTTTTCCCTATCTCCTCGTCGGCGGCATCCGAAAAAGGGGAAATGGAAGCGAGTTTGTAGTAGATCGTTTCGTATAGCTTCTTATTGTAGGAGTTTCCATAAATTTTCGCTTTGAAGACCTCGTCACTTTCGGATATCTTGAGCAGTTGCACTTTGTGAGAGAATCGGTTAGTTTCCTTGCGTATGTCGGATATTTCTTGATTGGTCATCGTGTTCCCCTCGCGCGATAAGGAATTCAGCAAAAACTCCATGTCTTCTATGGCGACATGTATGACAGTTGCGGAACCGAGTTTAACAGCTATGAAGGATTTGATGATGTTTTCCAGTACTTGCATTTTCGATAGGTATATCCTACTAAGGCTGGAATTCAGGGTGATCTTGCGTCCTTTGTGTACTACTTGAACCGAATTTTTTAGATTCTTAACGATTTTCTGGAGTAGGAGCGCGGAAGCTATCGTAATTGAAAATGTCAGAAGATTATAAACGAAGCATTCCGAGGAGTCGCTCGCTTTGTTACGTTTACTTTGGGCAAACGCGACAAAATTGCCATAGATAAGCACACGGTAAGCTCAGAAAGTAGAGGTCCGTCCAGGCGAATATGTGGGGTTCACAAATAAGCAACAACAAAAAAGAAAACAGTAAAAGTAGTCCAGATAGACGCCACTTAGTCTTCAATAAATGTTAACGAGAGAAAGAAACAATAATTGATGTCACAAATAATGGTGGTTTAATGCAATGATCTCAAAATATCAAAAATAGGACACAGTAATATATAGATCTGCTATGTAACTATTTGAATTTACAGTATTCCTGAATAAAAAGAGAATGAACACGTAGTCAGGGAAAGTATAGGGTGTCCCAAAATTAACGCAAGATTTGAATTTGCCGCCATTTGTGCGGTGAAGTGTTGGCAACCCTGAAAAAAAAGCAATTTGACAGCTAACAGTATAGGGTTATTAAAAATGGAGCGTTACACGATAGAACAACGTGTCTTCAGTATTAAAGAATATTTCAAAAATAGTGAAAGCTTGGCGGCTGCAGTTCGAAAATTTCATACAAAATATGGTCGGAATAGTGTTTTAACTTCGTCAACTGTGAAGAGATTAATTGAAAAATTCATGGAGACTGGATCCGTTGGAGACACCAAACACACTGGTCGTCCAAAAACAAGCCGTTCGAATGTGAACACTATTCCGACCATATTTTGTATGAAATTTTCGAACTGCAGCCGCCAAGCTTTCACTATTTTTGAAATATTCTTTAATAATGAAGACACGTTGTTCTATCGTGTAACGCTCCATTTTTAATAACCCTATACTGTTAGCTGTCAAATTGCTTTTTTTTCAGGGTTGCCAACACTTCACCGCACAAATGGCGGCAAATTCAAATCTTGCGTTAATTTTGGGACACCCGTTATTTATCAAAATACGCTTCCGCAGAAACAATGGAGTGAATTCCAAACAAAGTAATAATCACAATTCGCTAGTATCGAAAATCAAAATGTAATCAAACATTAAAAGGGAAAAACGACAAAAATAACTAAATTTACCTTTGAACTTCCGGTCGCAACCTGTTGAGCTCAAGAGGACGCGAAACTGCAAATCTGTAAACAGACAGACACACAAAACAAACAAAATAAGAGGGATAATGATTCGCGTGGCCCAATTATCGCATAAGCAATGTATAACGTCTGACACGAGGGGTTATTCTTATACGTAGAACTGCAATCAATACTCAAAAGAATTCCAATGACTTAACGACAAAAAAAATTTAGTTTGACTAAGGGTCGGTCCTTACAATCATTATGAGATATTTAAAAAAAATGAGATTAAGTTTTAAGAAAAATACCATAAAATACACAAATAACTAAATCGCTATTTAATAGCAAAGCAATCTCATCAATTCAAATGCAAACCAACTCACTTCGGAGCAAAATACATAACGTTAACTAAAAATCGTAGAAATTTACTTCGGGCAAAGTCTCGTTAATTTTAAAAACTAAATCACAAGCAAAGGTAGTTAATATGAAAGATAAAATACAGTAAATTAACAAAAATGAATATCGGAGTAATAAAAATATGGTGTCAACAATCATCATAATTGGGTCACCAGTCGAATTCGGTGGTTTAATTTCGCTTGAAATGGCGGGTAATTCTGCAATCGGTAAAGTAGAAATATCTATGGCGGTTTTGACTTTTGACAACATTGCGAAAATCCAATCAGCGTTTCCACTTAGAAACATCGATATTGATAGCACAATCGGGTAGATAACAAGGAAGCAATTAGTAAATCAAAAGTAAGAAGTAAGGACGAGGCAAAAAACGGTTATTCAAAGTAACAAGATAATTCGTATTTGATAACATGCCGTAAACGGCCTTAAATTTGATAAATCCGCAAAAATGCGTCAGCGAAGATTGAAAGTAAAATGACAAGGGAGAAACTTCACTTAACACAGCGCCAGTATATCCCAAAAATGGCAGACAAAAAATGTCAAGAAACTTTAATTGCGTGTATCTTCTGTACAAGTAAAAATCGAACCTCGCGTTTTCAACAAGGACTGCGCGCGCCGACAGGAATGAGGGAAAAACGCACGACATCGAAAATCATAAAAGAAACACGAAGATAAAGAACGATAGGCAAGAAGAAATCTACTACGGGAACAGAATACACTATTCACAATTAACAAATGGGTTAGAAGATAATCGCCTAGATGGCGTAAGGATTGCTATATAAAGGTAAGAACGTTCTCCTTCTAGAAGTATTTGAATTATTTCACATAAAACAAAGCGAGCGACTCCTCAAACAATTCAGTGCACTTACCGGGCATTTCATTTGTCAGTTTTTCTAAATCATTCATTTTTCCGAGTAACTCGGCGCGTTTCTCCTCATTTTCCTTGACGTTTCCAAAAAATTTCAGCTTCACAGCGTATACGTCCTGCAGGGTTTGCTTTATGAAGCTGCTGTAACGCTGCGTGGATGTCAGTGGGGTTTTGCACTTCGGGCAGCACTTGTACTTTATGGCGTTACCATCGTCCACCGTCATCCACTGATCCATTCCGGTACTTTCTACGATGTGGCCACACTCGTCGAGCAGAACGAATCTTGCGCCCTCCTCGTCTTCGGTGCCGAAAAACGTCTCGGTTAGATCGTCGTAGTGGCAAACCCGGCACAGTGGGGGACAAGGATCCCCGCAGAAACCGACGCAGTCGTGTCCACATTTCAATTTTTTCTTGCACGGATTTGTACAGGGTGCCACGGAACATATGTCACCGCATCTGTTTGCACAGTCTGAGTGTATGCAGCGTCGTTCGCAACTTTCGGCGCATTTAGTGCAGGGTTCGCCGCACTGCTTGCCACAAATGCTGTGCGCGCACTTGTAAGTGCACCTAAGGTTGCACGGTTGGCATGCTTCACGACATGGAAACGGACATTCGTGTCCGCAAACTAAAATACGTCCGCACTTCTGATTGCAAGTGGCATGGATACGGCCCTGCGCACAAGAGCCGCAAGTTCCAGAGCATGTATGACCACATTCCAAAACCGCATTACATGGACTATCACAGAATCGAAGCAGCTTATACGAGTTTCCGGGAAGAACTACAAACAGTGATTTTAACAGCAGTTTTGTATCGTGTATGTTAGACTCGAATTTGACACTAAACTTTACCTTTAGTTCTCAGATGACATGCGATTTTAAACTTGTGACCACAGTCCGCAATCTTATCGTGTTCGACCAAGTGCCCGCACAGTTTAGTGCACGGTTCATTGCATTTGGCCTGGCAAACGTGACCACAGTTTAAAGTAAGCGGACACTGTCCGGTACAGCGATCTCTGCTAGGTGTTTCGCTGCATTTCACCTTCACTTCATGATGGCACACGCTCAATTCTTTCGCGACCTAAAAAAGAAATTCTAAAACAAAATCGTTCCAAGGCACGCTGTAAAGAAATTCAAAAAGATTTTTCCTGTGTGGTGGGTACATATGGTAGCGGATACGCATCGCACAACAATTATCAGCAAAATCAACACGGCGCTGTGGGGAAAATCATCCGCACCGTCAAACAGTGCTTTATAAGGCAGCAAATTCTTTCTGTCGCGAGCCGTCCTATAGTCAGCAGTAGGTCAAGGCGAGCTGTCCTATGGTGAGGCAAATTTCGACGACGAGACGATCTTACAAAGATACAGTATTAAATTAATTGAAATAATTCTCGTAGTAATAGAAAAACACCTCTTCGTCCATTATATTCTCCTGGTAGCCAGAAAAATTGTACAAGAGTTTGCCTCTGTTTTGATCAGCTGATTCGGAGATTAAAACTATACACTATAGTGTCGATCGGATCGAGTGGCGATCTTGGAAACCAAAGAAGATACGACGATTTGCGTTATTATCATGCTTTAAAGAAATAGGCCAGTCAAATTAGGAAAAATAGCGGAAATAATTGAAAGAAAGCTGAAAATTGGTATAGAGGGTATTAGGGCTTGTATTCGAACATAATAAAAGTCGGGACCAAAACTCCAATGGCTCGAGCCGCCATCTTGGAAAAAAGGTGCTCCAAATCACTTTTTTGCTGATATCTCGGTTACCGTGCATTCTAGCAAGTAAAGTTTTATATGAAAAAAGAAAGATAATAAAATTTTGTATAAAGTAGTATATTAAAGTACAAGTGTCATTTGACGAAGATTGTCGCCGAGTGCGACAAGTAGACAAATGACACGTGTGCTTTATACTATTTTTTCTATTTCGACTTTATTTTAAATAATAAATTATACAAATTATTTAGGCGTTGTTAGGTAATTTTAAACTATCATTCAGTGTATGTTGGTAATAGACACAGTTCATTTATTTTCACGTTGGCTAACCTGATTCCTGTATTTTCAAACTTCTAACTTTTAATTATTTGGTCATAATTCCATTTTGCGGCAGTTATGATGAATACGGATGACAAACACGTCTCTTGTACCCCACCAGAGATCCAAGAGATTGCCAATGAAGCGACGTTAAATTTACTGCCTGTAAAATCGAGAGTAAAGTACGAGGCGTACAAAATTTTTGAAAACTGGCTGGCCGAGAAGGGAGTTCAAAAAGTAAGCAAGAATGTACTGGCGGCATATTTTACTACGCTAAGTAAAAATAAAAAAAGTTCTACCCTTTGGAGTATATATTCAAAATTAATCGGAATTAATACAATCGGTCAAGTTCCTCGTACGTTATTTACACTTTACAGGTTATGTTTAGTTTTGATTTGACGGATACCGTTGACGGCAGAAAAGCGAGGGGTACCAATCCAACAAAATAAAAAAAAAAATCTCTCACCGTTTTCGAATAATAAATTTTTAAAATGACCCCTGAATATTCAATTTTTGACATAAAAACTTGAATATCGACGAAGCCCTTGGAACAAAGGGTCAACTATGGGGGTATCATTGTACTCCAAATTCGACGTAGAATCTGAAAATGTAGAAAAAATAGGGGGTCCCTATTTAAAGTAACAAAGTTGATGGCTACTTCCGGTATTTCCGGAAGTGGCGCCATCTTGAAAATATTTTAGTTTAATTCATCATGTGCCAAGAGAACTTATCAGTTTATTTTCATTTTCAAAGGTTTTCCATATCTTTCTAACTGACGTTCGTCAAGAATGACTCTGTATAGCCGAATACAAAAGATACCTACATAAGGAAACTAAGAAAAATAAATATTGCCAAAATCCGAAGTCGTTTGAACTACTTGTAATGGATATGGGGCATTTACAAAAAAAATATAAATGAAACTTGACTTCATTTCATAAAAAAAATACTAAAAATAATAAACTAAACTAAACAATTCCATTAACAATTCGCGAAATAGTAAGTACATAGCGCTGTTCCAGTATCCACACCTGAACTTTTTTCGTGAAAGCGGTATACGTATACTGTATTCATTTTAAGAAGGTAGCGGTAGAAAGCATAGGGAAGCTTTGACCTTCACTGTGATTGGTTAAAACACGAGTCAGTATTACAATGAAACATAAAACGACTGTTGCATTTTGTAAGGTGGTAGTTTATGTTGCCAACTAAACTGCCGAAGTGTCATTAGCTGTTATTGTCAAAGGTTTATTTCTGTTCGCAGTGCTGAATATTTCTACTTTACAATAATTTGGTGCCGTTTTATATTTTTCCTGTGTGTGTTTATCTTCAAGCACAGCGCCATCTACTACCTTCTTATAATGAATGCAGTATAGATATCTTTTGCATTTCGCGCGGTAGAATGGAATAAAGCCTTGGAGCAATGTACTGAGCACATGGTTTACCGATTGTTTTTTCAAACCTTGCAAAAGTATATTATGGTCTTCCTGGCGTGTATAATGAGAGGGCATCTTGGGCAGTAATTTTGGATGTTTTTCTGAATTGGAGGATTTTGTTACAGTAAAGTTGGCGTAAATTCATTACATCCTTATACAGGGTGGTGCCTAGCGCAACGCGGCACAGGGATGTCAATGGTCATTTCTTTATAGTTAATTACTAGGTCCCCTAATTATTTTAGAGCAAAAGTTTTTTTAGAGAAAAAAATACTGCATCTGTTCATACGATTACTTATAATTTTCCGTTTTTCAAAACCGTAGAAATTAACAAAATAAAAACGTTCATTTTTCAATAAAACAGATATGCCTTGGAATTACCTAAAAAATCAGCGATCATGTTCATTATTTGCCTTTGACGTTTATTAAATTTATACTTGTTTATAAATTAGTTAATCATAAAATTGTTTATCATGTTTTTAACTGACGAGAAATGTTAACGTTAAAGTTGTTTATGCTGGAAATAAATGCCCGCCAAGTAACGTGTGTATTTAGTGGTAAGTAAAAATCGTTGGACGTCAAACAACGATAACTTAGATGCGATAATTAGGGGAGCTAGTAATTGACTATAAAGAACTTACCATTGACATCCCTGTGCTGCATCGTGCTAGGTACCACCCTGTATAAGGCTGTATAAGGATTCACTAGCATAAAATACCCCCAGCCAAGAATTCCATACATAAACAGTGATTGTATTAACGAGAAATACAAAACACACATCTGTTGAGTGAGTACGATTTATGTAGAAAACTGCCCTTCTCTTCACTGGTCAACAGGCCCTAAAATGTCAACTAAATCAATTTTTTAAACATATTCATGTTTAAAGCACGCGAGCGCTGAAAGTAATGCTACCGAGTATGCTCTATATTCAATGTGGAATATCGACGTAAATATCGAAAATACAAAAAAAGTGCATACCATCTTTTTTATACAAAATTTTGTTATCTTTCTTTTTTTATATGAAACTTTACTTGCTAGAATGCACGATTACCGAGATATCAGCGAAAAAGTGATTTGGAGTACCTTTTTTCCAAGATGGCGGCTCGAGCTCTAGGAGTTTTGGCCCCGACTTTTAGTATGTTCGAATATAAGCCCTAATGTACCTCTATACCAATTGTCAGCTTTCTTTCAATTACTTCCGCTATTCGTGGAAATTTGATCTAATTTGACTGTACTAAAATCCGAAAGATTTGCTTTGTATTTTTTTCTGGTGTTATTGGAACGGAAAAATCATCATAAAACTTTATTTGTTTATATGGTCCACAAAAAAAGAGCACACTGTATTGAGTAGCATTTTTTTATTACGAATACAACGATGCACGGCACACACAAAAAAAACAAAAGTTGAAAACTGTTGGTTTCAACAAGATGGTGCACCCGCGCACAATGGCTTAATTGTGCAGAAATGTCTATCGGATAACTTACCTGGAAAATGGAAAATTGTATTCGTAATAAAAAAATTCTACTCAATATAGTATGTTCTTTCTTTACAGCATATTTTTTATATATAGAAAAAAATAAAAAAATAAAAACTAAGTTGATGATTTCTCCGAAGCGACATATTGTATTAAAAATCTCTCAATGTTATCTTGTAGAGCTCAAAAAGTGGTAATCAGAACGTGTTTTTTATTTTTTTTATATCTGCTCCAATAAGAAAAGAATATTTAAAAAATCGGCAAGTTTCGGTTTTTCTGTGGTATCTTCGAAAGTAATTGGAATTTTTTGTTTCCTTTAAAACATGATAATTACTGTTTAATTGCGCAACATTTCCCTAATTCTACCAATCACACTATTGTAATCTCTAAAGTTGGGCGAAACTTACATAAATGAAATAACAATTTTAGCTGTGAAAGGTTTGAGGTAATGGCGGTTACGGATGTGACCAAGTAGACGACTTTCAATTTTCGATCTTGTAGATTCTTTCTTGTAACTAGAATTTCACTTAATGCACCCAATACGCGATTTTGATTAACACACGGCACCCGCCTATGGAAATCAGGTTCGAAGGACCAAAATTATGTGTGCTAATTTACTGAAGCTGTGGGGTCCACAATCCCACTATGATGATTCGCGATATTGTAGAACTTTGCGGCGTCTTAGCCAAATAACAAACGTGATACAAATGAAAGGTTTACGGCATTTAATTGATAACAAAAAATTAACGTTGCATTGAATATAGAAAAGGTGTTCAGTCATTAAAAACAGATTCTCCGTATATTTCGGGTGGGTAAAAAAACACCTGTAACCTACTATATTTTAAGAAATTCTTAACAGACATCCTTCTCTTGGACACAGCGTATAGTGTATGGAATATTAACATAAGAGTAACCAGGGACTGGAATGTATGGGATACCATTAAGTACAAACGGAATCTCCTTTTTTCTGGGGGATACACCTCAAAGTCGCTTAAACGAGCAAAGTTATGCAGAATTTTATTTTTTTCAATCATTATCAGTCAAGGATTTATTGCCATAAGAAACTCTTCTTACGTTACAGCCACCTGGGTTTGTGGTGGCACCTAGAGAGCATCGTGTAAGTAGTTTAAATTTGTTGTTTTTTGTGTTATTTAATGCAGTTAGTAATCTCTGCATTTCTTTATGATTTACTTATGTTTTGTATGCAACATTTTATTTTTTTATCATTTTCAATATTTGTTTTTGAAGTTGACTTGATTTAACCTCAATGATGCATCACGTGAATGAAAATTGCGGTTAACTTTTAATTGTTTGAAACCATAATCATTTTTGGTGTAAATGTTTGCTCAATTTGATGTTTGTATGGACATTTTTCGCCGTGAAGACAGTGACAGGGATGGGAAATACTGTAACCGACCTAGTTACAACATCCAAGGCTCTGATTGATTTTGGATTTCAACTGTAGGCTTGGATATCTCGCAACAGTAATCCGTCTCAAGGGTAGGATCCTACTAACAAAAGCTTTTGAAGGGAATAGCGATTCTGTTGCAGGGTTAGTGTAATGTGAAGTCAGTGTAGAACCTGGGGGTTATGAAAATATTCACAAGCATGGGGAGGGGCCAACTAATATCGACAACCACAAGCTTTCTCTTACCATAACTCTACAGTCCCCGCACGTTTCTGAACATTTCTTCTTGCAAGCATGGCCGCAGGGCAGCAGTCGGCGGCACGCCATTTTGCACACAATTTCGTTAGGATCCTCATTGCACGGAATCTGCAATCGGTGAGTGCACGTCGTCCTTCTCTTTTCCACTATCACCTCGCATAACGAACATTCCTCGCAACAATCTCTTTTGCACTTATGATCGCCCGTCGAGCAACCTTTCGCCGGTTTTTCGCATTTCTTCCTGCACACGTACTAAAAGAGTGAAGAATTAATGGCACGGGCGGTTCCCGAGTCGGTATACTGTACAATTAGATGGTCCGGGTCATCACGAATGTGACAACTTAAAGAACATGCGTGCCCGCACGGTTCCACACGTACCGTACATGGGAAAGGGCAAATGTGAACATCCACAGGTGTATGGCACCGCTTATTTGAGTCAGTATGTCCACATGGCAATTTTGCAGTGACCAGTTGCATACACTTAACCGTATCCAAATCAGTTGAACAAGTAAGGCTAATAACGTGAGAGCATTTTAGTGTCCTTTTCATTAGCACCATGCATGGGCCACATTCTTCAAAGCACATTTTAGGACACACGTGCTCGTTGTCGCACAAGATCCTGGTGCAGTTGGCTTTGCAGGAGATATTTTCGTGCTGCCTGTCGATGATGTGGCAAACCTTTGGGCAAACATGGCCGCAATTCATTATGCTATCGCACATTGTGTTACACCCCCCTTCGGATACATTTTCAAAATCTTTCAAATTCTCTATTTCGGTTACATTCTTCGTATGAATTTGACAACGAAGGCGCAATGATCGTCCCAGAGAGTTCTGATCGACCAAAACCGTCTTGATCTTCGGCCAAATCTAAAACAAAATGCTCAAGAAATGTTTTTTTTTTAATAAAAAAATGACTACAAGCTATGTGCCGTAATTCCTGTTCACCTACTTGCAAAATTAACTTCTAATTCGATAGTCCCCCCTTCCCCAGGAAAAGCAAATTCTATTCCCCCCCCTTTCAACGGTGACAATCTCCCCCCACTTTTTGTTCTTGGGACTATTATAATCTTATCCTTCTAAATTGCACAGAATGTAGGGGGGGGGGGGCATTTTTGGAAAATTATGTTAAAGGTGGTGCAAAGGAGGATTGAATAACCCCCAGGATTCTCAAGGTGCTTTTCTAGAAATGGCAATTAAAGTATCGCCTACTGAGGGGTACCTATTCCACATCCCCAGACCTAATCTAGGCGATAAAGACATCTAACTGGACATTTTGAGGTGGAAAAGAAAAAAATGGTGGAATATGTTCAGTTAGGTGTCAGAAACAACATTTTTACGTGAGTAAATGGTGCATAGAAATACTTTGTTTTACAATGAATATTTCCTCACACATGAAAGTTGAAAGTGAAAGGTGACTTTACGCCAACTCTTCAGTTACCTATCTCGTATGAAATTGCACGAAGAGCATTTTCAGCTAAAAATATTTCATCTAGCCCTAAAGGTCGCGATATATTTGCAAAAAGCCACGAAAATTTATGATTTTCGCCTCTTTTATGAATTTCCTAGGCTAAGAGGCACACCTAGGCTAACTTCTGAGTATCTACCTTGTAAGAAATTTCACGAGGAGCATTTTCAGCTAAAAATATTTCATCTAGCCCTAAAGGTCGCGATATATTTGCAAAAAGCCACGAAAATTGATGATTTTCGCCTCTTTTATGAATTTCCTAGGCTAAGAGGTACACCTAGGCTAACTTCTGAGTATCTACCTTGTATAAAATTTCCCGAGAAATATTTTCAGCTAAAAATATTTCATATAGACCTGATAGATCGCGAGATATCAGCCAAAAAGAGCGAAAACATGGTTTTTGGGGGATGGTGGGGTGGCTGGAGCCTTTAGCACAGGGTCTGGGGGGTGGGATTTTTAATATGTTGTTTCCGACACCTAACTGAACATATTCCACCATTTTTTTCTTTTCCACTTCAAAATGTCCGGTATGCCAATTTTACAGTCTCTATCACCTAGACTAACCCCCCAGTAAGACTCTTCTCCGCAAATCGTTTAGATTTCCGGACTTTCATGGTCATTTTTGGAAATAAATTTGAAGTATTAGGGGGGAGTATGAAATTACTCCCACCAAAGGAAGATTTGAGTATCCCCTTTTTTAAACAAATCAGACCGTCAAATTCGAAGGCGAAAAACCGAACCGCGGCACATTACCAGTGACCAAGATCTACTATTTGCGTACCTCGCTGGCTTGGCAGAGCAGGCTAATGTTTCCCATGATGTAGAGACCCTCTTTCGCCCGGGAGAGGGCGACGCATACTCTATTATCGATTTTCAAAAAACCTATATTTCCCTCGTTGTTGTTTCTCACAAGGGACAACAGGATAATTCTGCTCTCTTCTCCTTGATAATTATCCAGCACGGCGATACGGACGTCCTTCAGTAAATGAGTGAAACGTTTCCGTTCTTCCCACAATGCGAACATTTGGGCGGAATACGCGGCTAGGATGGTTATGTCTTCGGGCTTGTATCCGTTTAGAATTAAATGCCTTGCCAATGCAATTATATAGCTCACTTCGTGCCGGTTCACCTTACTATCGTGCACCTCTTCCTCTTTGTGATGGTGGTCAATAAAATACAAGTTGAAGTCGACTCCTTTAACGTTGGGAAAATTTTCAACGGAAGGATGATTGTCCAATTTTGGATAGACGGCGGGAACAATTAATTTGGCAATTTCCGGCCTCATACGGTGCTGCACTCCGAGCGTATGACATTGTATGTTGTTCCGTACCATTCGTTCAAAAAGACTGATGCCCAGTTGGTACTTTACCTCCATACGATAATTTGCAGTGCTCGGTTTGAGCTGTTGGTGATCGCCTATTAAGATTAAATGCTGACAGTGATTGGTTAACGACGCTATAATGTGCGCTTCCAGAACTTCGGCGGCCTCCTCGACTATCACAATTGGCGAGCGCAAACTTTGAAGAACCGTTTGAAGACGAGCCGCACTGGTCGTCGTCATTCCTACGACTAACATTTGCCTCATGACCTCGACGTCTTGAAGGTGCTGCAGTTCTATATATTGCTTATAGACTTCTCTACGGCCACCTTCGAGTACAGTCAGCTGCCGAACGAGGTAGTTCTCGTACAGGTGCAGCCAATGGAAGTAGAGCGTCCAGCGGTCGTTTGCACTCATTTCTGATGGATTATTTAAATTACATCCTTGAGGTCTATTTTTTACGGTGATGTTTCTGTACTCCTCGAAGCGGTTCTAAAACAACAACACATCCGACCTAATCGCAAACAAGAACAAATGAAAAATCTTCTTATAAATAAGCAGTGCGTAGTCTGCGCATGCGCACATTAATCGTCAAGTCTGTTCTTGGTTGCGGTGCCAGAGCTATAAGCTACGGAACGCAAAAAGAACGAACTAAATATCTTGAAAACTGTACGTGTAGTTAAGGCCTCCGGACGGACGGAGACTGTGGTCAAAACAGCGCCTTCCAAAACGCGCAAAAAATACAAGAACAACGTACCTTAGAATTCCCGAGCGAGCGCATGCGCAATTGTTTGTGGAGCGATACCCCTACAATTGAAATAGCAAACCGTCCCAATAAATAAAAGAACACAGTAAGCATTGGACGCATGCGCTGAACTAATGTAACGGGAGCCCTTGAATGAGGTTGATTTTTACGTCTGGTCGTAGAGTCACGACCTCGGCTTCCACCATGAAGACGGCGACGTCCTGGCGGATTCTATTGCGGCAGGGCTAAGGGAAGATTGATCGCGACGGTAAAGCCAGGGGTGATGTCCGTGGGTCAGGTTCTGCATGGTGACCGCTTTCCGAGGGGGCGCAATCGAGCTCCTTCCCAAAAGTCGGAGGTTCGTCTCGGGGCGTCTGGACGGTTTCTCCCTGCAGATTGGGGCGCGTATCAGGAACGGTGCGTCCTCTTAAAGTCATCGAAACGTTGATGCGGTGATGGTGCGCGAATTGCTGGGCGCGGTGGCTTTGGAGTTTACGTCTCGTAAGTGTTCTTCCGGCATTCCCCCTGCGAGTGTCCGGGATTTCTGCAATAAGTGCACCCGAGTTTCCGGTTGGCGCATTCTGCAGTGTGTGAAGTCCTCGAACTTCCGTAATTCGTCTTGGAGCTCGGCGAAGATTTCAAAGGAGGTGGGGGGATTTTCTTATCTATCCTCTGGTGCAAGGGCCCATACACTATTTGTAATTGTATGCTCTCACTGATATTCTCCTTGATCCGGACCAGCAGCGCCAAGATAGTGATTATCGCACAGCCCGCGGTTACTCGCGGTACATATGAAAGTTTATTTTATTTTATTTTATCCCTCTCTTGTTTTGGGCCCTCAACAGGCATGCGCCCAATTACAGAGTGACCCGCATAATGCTATTTAGAGGTGCCTCTGCAGAAGGTCTTAAGATGGTCTACACTACTCCGGTATTTACCTTACGAATTAGGAAAACTGCAGGAAAACCTAATTCGGTGTAGCCTGTAGAATGCTCGGAACTGGTCTAAGGTAATTTCCATCTCCGCCACAGATGAAAAATTCACCTCAACCCAGGTTCGAACCTCCGGATTTATAACCCAACGCTCTACCGAAGTCCTGTCGAAATCTAATGTAAATAATTTGGCGGGCTCCCGTTACACTGTTACACAAAAGCATTCTCCGCCCGTCCGTCCGTCCGATGCCTTAACTACTCCTACAGTTTTCAAGATATTTAGTTTGTTCTTTTTGCATTCGATAGCTTATCGCTCTGGCACCTCAACCAGGAACCCGGACCGGATCAAAAAAGAACCGAAAACCAGACGGCAACCGATATTTTTTTCAGAACCGAAAACCGAACCGAAACCGTTTTCCTTGGAAACTTGAGAACCGGAACCATTATTCTTTTTTTTGGTTCTTTTTTGTTTTTTACGGTTCTTAACAAGTTATTGGAAGTTGAAGGACGCGCCAGGCCACGTCCTGAAAATTAATTACGATTGCCATCGGTGGATTATAAATTTTAAATAGGATGTCGAAATTGGCGGTGGTGGTAATTTAGCCACTACTGTAAATGTAAATAATAAACGGAGGGGCGAGGTGTTAGAAAATAAAAATAAAAAATAACACTCCATACATAATTTTTTTACAAAAGTTGTTTTTGTATTTTTTCTGTTTTTTATTATTAAATTATGTTTAAATAATTGCTTCTTCCTTCTTTATTCCCCTTGCCGTTGTAAATTAGCTACACTGACAATACGTCACGTTTTGGTATTCATGACTTTTTACTTCTTTTTTACACCTTGTTATACAGGGCGAGTTTTTTTCATTTTAAGCATTGGGATCTCGAAACCATAAGACATACGGATTCGGTTAAATGAGGAAAGAGTTGTCGTTTTAAGAGCTTATTTAAGATATGCTTTTGTTTTTTTGAAAAAAATCCACAGTTCACTAGATATGAGCGAAAAACAGATTTAGTGATTTTTCATTTAACATAATAATAATAATAATAATAACTTTATTAGATCATAGACCAAAGTATGTGGCATTGATCAAGTCAGTAAAAAAGACATATAGTATGTATAAAACAAACATGTACAGGATTGACAAATAAGTTAAAGGATACAGGTACAGATATATAAGCTTCAAATTCTCCCAGTGAATAGAAACACTTTTGTAATAAAACAAGTTTTAGCTCTCTCTTAAATTTAACAGCTGTTTCGCAGTTTTTGACCCTTGCTGGGAGTTTGTTAAAAAAACGCATTCCTGCATTAGAAGGCGATTTTTTGCAATATGAATGAATACTTCTATTTTCTATAAGGTCATGCTTGCCTCAGGTGTCATATGTATGTTGGTCAGTGCCTTTAACAAGTTTAAATTTGTATCTATACATGTAAATAAATGTAACTGTTGTAGCATAGTTAGTATTAGAAATACAGAAATATGCAAAGAACAAAAATTGTAGATTTTTTTCCGCTTAATAAGATACATTTATTAATATTTATTCTTCTTTTATAATTTTCGAGTTATAACGCAAACTTACATTTTTTTTAAATGGTAATCGTNATAAGGCTTGCTAAATGTACTTTTTTAAATAAACGCCCTGCAGTAATTTTCGTATTATTGAGAGGTAAGTAAACAGAGTTGGCCATGGAAAACAATATCTAGTGAGATAGGTACCTTTCATTTACGACGAAAATTGGACAGGCCAATGTTATCTTCATTTTCTACCAAATGAATTTCAAGATATGCAGGATGGGTTAGATTTGGAAACACGACGTAATTTACGCTGGTTTCAACACAACGGTGCCCCACCGCACAACTAACTTCAAGTTAAATATTATAATAGACAGTAATTAAGAGAACAAAAATGGGTTCCCATGGGGCAAAATCTGTTTTACTACCCTTAGGGCCAATTCTACAATGCAGGTATATACCGAGAATAAGCTATACCTAGAATAAATGTCGACGGTTGCGTTGGTTACAATTCTGTCAACCAATGAGATACATGTTGCCATGGCAGTTATTCCAAGGATATCTTATTCTGCGTAAAAGTGTAATTGTAAAACCGGCCCTTAATAATACAAACAGTTCTGTATCATGTTTATTAGTCAAAGTACGTACAATGAACCTCATATCAATTAGTTAGTAAACAGAAAAGAGAGCACTTTTTAAAAATGTCACAGTCAACTATGATTACCATTTAAAAAAATGTAAGTTTGCGTTATAACTCGAAAATTATAAAAGAAGAATAAATATTAATAAATGTATCCTTATTAAGTGGAAAAAAATCTACAATTTTTTGTTCTTGCATATTTCTGTATTTCTAATACTAACGATTCTACAACAGTTAAATGAAAAATCACTAAATCTGTTTTTCGCTCATATCTAGTGAACTGTGGATTTTTTCAAAAAACAAAAGCATATCTTAAATAAGCTCTTAAAACGACAACTCTTTCCTCATTTAACCGAATCCGTATGTCTTATGGTTTCCGAGATCCCAATGCTTAAAATGAAAAAAAAACTCACCCTGTATATAAATTTTTTTAATGCCACACTTTCGAAAAGACTAAAACCGAAAAAAAATGCGCAGGATCGAACAGTTTTTTTTTTAGAACCGAAACCGGACTGGAACCAACCAAATATTTTCACTTAAATTTAAACAGAACCGGAACCGATATTTCATTTGGGTCCGGGTCCCTGATCATTCGTGAAGTACTGATCAATTCATGCAAAATGCGCATAAGTTACTCGCCCTACGGCGAAAGCCTTTTTTCATTTTTTGGGACCATTTCCTTAAAATTGTAACAATAGATCGTTTCAAAAAAAGGAAATAAAACACTCATAACGAAAGACAGTAGACTATCAGTGTCGATCCCTTGAAATTATAATAATGGAGGCTGTGAAACAAAGATGGCGCATGTCGAAATTAAATAATGCGCATGCGCAAGACAAGTTACAATACGAATCCCTCTTCAAATTACAAAAAAAATGGTGACTACTTACCTGGACGTATTCAATATCGTCCTCCAATTTAATAATTTGCTCAATCAACTCTAACCTCTTGCTGTAAACCATATTATGATCTTCCTCTCCGAGAAATTCTATTTGCGCCCTGAGCATATTAGCCGCCGCCTGCATTTCGTCTACTCGAAGCAAATATTTTATATTATTTCCTGTAAACGAAAACAAAAAGTCGTCTTGATCGTTAAAGGCGTTCGCGATTATTTCGTTGTTTTGTAGTTCGTCGAATTCCCTTTCCGCTTCTCCCAATTCGTTGTCGACATCCTTCACGTTTACCTGCAACTTTACCGCTGTATTACTGACGTAATAAGACCCAACACTCTTACTTTGCGCAGTTCACCGCGCGGAATTCGTTTTCGCTCAAAAAGCCAATTCGTAATTTCCTGATCTTTCGCTCTAATGAACCAGCTGGTTGAGTATTCCGGGTCGATTTTGGCGAACTCGTCGAAATTGACGAGTACCCCTTCGCCGTTTCTGATCTGCTCCAGTTGCTCGCCGCAGTTCTTGAT
Source organism: Photinus pyralis (assembly GCF_008802855.1). Taxonomy (NCBI): domain Eukaryota; kingdom Metazoa; phylum Arthropoda; class Insecta; order Coleoptera; family Lampyridae; genus Photinus; species Photinus pyralis. The sequence continues at coordinate 33,172,163 of NW_022170738.1, read as the reverse complement.
TTGGCGTATGTAGTCGGCGAGTTCGTTGCGAAACTGGTACAGGGCCTTACCGTAGCCTCGGGCCCTTAGACGGTCGGCCACCTCTTTTCGTTTCTCCTTCAGATTGAATCTTTCCAAGTCTTTGCTTTTCGACTGTCCTCCGATGCGTACGACTTTGCTTGTGATCGGTATGATACCCTCCAAAAACTGATCCAGGGCGTGATTCGTATAGCATACCACCAGCATTGGACTATCGTCGTGCCATTGGGAGTGGTTATTAATAAACGTGTTGGCCAATTTGAGACCAAGGAATGTTTTTCCGGTGCCAGGAGGGCCTTGAATGACTACGTACTCTTGGGTTAGGCCGGCCTTAAACGCCGAGTGTTGGCTGTCGTTTAAGCTCAGCTGCGTTGCCGTAGGCCATTCTTCATCGAATAAATCAACGTGCAAGTGATCGATGAGATAGGAGCTTGTATCATACAAATACTGAGGTCGCACGATGTTAGGATCCACGTCGATTATATATTTTTTCATGGCGAAATCGTCCTCATAAGTACTTTGCAAGGCCTTCAGCACGTGGTAGTAAGGCTCGAAATACACAGTGCACTCCACCATGAGATACGGTTCATTTAAAACATAGTTGTCGTATCCGGGTTCAAAACCGACAACAACCTGGCCCTTTTCCAGCTGTTTCTGGTCTCGTTCGATAATTTTTCCAAAGAGCAAATGTTCAAAATTATTTCTGGTAAAGCACACCAGCGAACCAAACATAAAGCGTCTGTTGTAAGAATAATTCTTGGTTTCTTTCTTCTTCTTCCGGTCGACAAGCTCGAACTGGAGCAGAACACCGGCTTGGTCCCTCGAGCAGTACGGCGAAACAAACGTTACGTCCTTGTGAATGCGAATGTTGGAGAACTTTTTGCAGCGACCAAAGGGTTTGTTGAACATCTGAAACTCGGATATGCCCTCCCTTAGGGGGCCGACGAAATCCTCTTTCAGCAACCGAAACTGCACGTCCAGGTAGTGATCCACGCTGTTGTAGGGTCTATCGATTAGGTTTTTTCGCACAAAGCTGTCGGACATGATTTCATTGTAGGTTGGATAAACGGTAAGCTCGCGGAAATTATCTGGGGGCTCCTCGTAATGCTCCTCGACCGAACTCGCTTTCGCCGCCTTTTTTATTTCGATCTCATCTGCGTACATCTTCATCTTATCATGTAATTTGTGAAAATTTTCCTTAATCTCCTCCGAAACCACACTCAGTTTCTCCAACGTGTGATTAATAACATCGATCGTCTTCGTCACCACCTCGCAAGCTCTCGTCGGGGCAGTCTCGAAAATTGATTGGAAAACCGCGCGAGCGTTATCGAAGAAACCTTGCGCGTCATGCCAAAAGTAGGAAGATCGCTTCTTGTCCGTCGCAGTAGCGAACATCATTTGAAGCAAGCAATTCTGCAGCGCCCTGTGGAAGTTTTCGTTGAGCGCCAAATTTATGATCGCCATCTTGTGGCTTTTTAAAGGAACCGAGCAGACTTTCACCAGCACTCGAATGATCAATACTAAGGTGTCGTCCGTTAAATTTTGGCTATCGAGCAGATCCCGAAAGCCGTTTCTCTTGAGAACTAATTCGATGATTATCTCTTCCGGATCCATACCACTCAGCTCTTCTAACTTTTTGAATCTTAGCATTTTATCATCTACGAACTGTCTCCTGTAAAAGTCTCGGTCCCTGTGATTCGCGCTTTCGGTACGTGGCCCTCCCCCGCCCCTACGATGCGGACGAGAGGTGCCCGCGTCGTGACCACGTGACGAATCTTCCTCAAGCTCATTTCTATCTCGGCCCCTATAATGAGCGCTAGCGGATCGTGGCCCTCCCCTTCCCCTGCGATGCGCACGAGAGGTGCCCGCGTCGTGACCACGTGACGAATCATCAGTATCTTCCTCAAGCTCATTTCTATCTCGGTCCCTATAATTAGTGCTAGCAGGTCGTGGCCCTCCCCTGCCCCCACGATACGGCCGAAAGGTGGACTGGTCCATTTGGTTATTATTTCCTCCCCGCCTCCATCTACCGCCACCATGCCTACCACCTGCTCGAACATAAAGACTGTAATTCGAAAGCGGAACCAATTCACTTACGTTGCGATGAGTTGGACCGCGAACCGTCAGACATTTCACCAGCGGCCCCGCATCTGCCTTTGAAATTTCCGTGGCTCTTTCAAGGTACCTTAACAGAAACACAATAAAACAATCTTAAAAATACACAAGCCTTTGCCGTTCCAACGCCAACTATTGGGCTCGTATACCTTCCCCACTTTTCAAGGTTCAAGAAATACCTCATCAGGTCAACCATGTCGACCACCTGGGGGTGGGCTCACGATGGTGCTGTGGGTCTTGGCTTAGCTACCTGGGCCAAGAGGAGACAATCTCGGCAAATAACAAATGCAAAGGTCAGAGGACCGAACCGAGAGAATACCTGACTGAATAGTGCTCGAAGCACGGGGAAAAACAAAAACAGTCAACTACTCCCGGAGCACCTGGTACAGGAGATCCGAAAAAACTCTCCGGGACAACGCGCCAAAAGCCTAAAGATGAGGCACGCTGAAACCCTCCATTCGTATCTATGGTATAGAGGGATGTAAAAGTCGTATCCACACCGAAACCTGGACGAGACTTATCAGTCGTAACGTCGTTTCTCCTAAAAGTAATGGAGAAACTTACTGAACCACACATATGAGATGACATCACATCTTCGACCTTTGAAATTGGCGTTCGTCATACTACTCCAATCTCTTTCTAGCATCAGGCAAGCGCAATAACGTACGTTGAACGCCAACTTCAAATATATTTCAGAGGGCACGTGGATCCTTCGCGAAAAAATACATTAATTCTGTTGGCCTATGGTACGTTCAATCTGGGACACACTGTATATAACATACCAGGTGATTAATTTATCTTGAGACGATGTAATAACTTGATCAAATCATCTTTTTTGGAAAAAAGTTCTAAAGGGGGTTAATTGCTCGTGAACTTAACCTTCACGGTCCACTCCAGAAGTCCGAATGGGACCCCCCCCCCATTTTGAACTCGGTACTGAGTTAAAGTAGGACTATTGGGTCTACAATGGCATGGTTAACCTGATTTGTCCCCCCCTCCCAAACATGTCAAATGGGGGGGGGGGGATTTGTAACCTCAAGAAATGTGCATGTTAGGAGGTCTTTGGGACACACGTCCCACCATTGTACCTACAACCAATTTTTTTATTTTATTTTTTTTTTTATATTTTACTTTATTAGCCGAAACGAATCAATAGAATTTAAAAAGCAAAGCAGATTACTAATCACGATTAAATTGGCTTTCAAATAATGTGCCATTTGCCATAGGATTCCATTTAAAATTTTAGGGGTTAAGCTCCCTACGTAGAGGGGTAAAGACTTGGGTTTCGTGATTTGTATTCCAAAAGTTGTCCCCCTCAAATACAAAATTGACGTGTTCGAGGATTTTTCGAGATTTCTAAATTTAATACCCTAAAAGCCCTCTGTATACTTCTCGTTGGACCACTCTGTATATCATATACAGGTTCCTGCAATAGTACGTCTGTCTTTCCCAGCTCATACCTAGTAACAAATATACAATCTCCTTTTGTGCAACTAGAGAAATTATTTTTAAATGTACAGGGCGTCCCATTTTTAAAGTGTAAATAAAGTGATTTTTTTAAATAGAACAGCCTGTATATGTTACATTATATGTTGCCATCTTATTAATATTTTCCCCATAAGCAAGCCGTACTTTTATGAATCGTAGCGTTGAGCAAGAATGTTAATCTGAGTACAGGGCTGATAATGAGAAAGAAAGTTGGATTTAGTGATACAGGGTGTTCACAATGAGCCGTAACTATTTTTTTGTCAAATAGAACTACCACTATGTTATTTCGCTATTCGATAGTCTTTTGTGTTCCATTTTTATAAGAACCGTCCTGTGTCTAAACCTCGTATTTCCGAGGGGTAACATCTTCCCCTTATACTGTCACAAACTGTCTACAATCGATTGCTGTGGCAATCTCCCTCACAGTCCCACAATCGCGTTTGCAATCTCACAATCGCCTAAAACAATCCCGCAATCAGATTCGCAATTCCGCAATCGTTGTCACAATCTGACAATCACATCGGCCCCACCTGTTTTTAAGTACAATCACATGCCACGCGGGGTTAAGCAAACCTTATTTTTTTAAATGGAACGTCCTGTATTATTTAATAATCTAGAAATATAGCATATTAACTTTTAAAAAATATAATACGCTACGGATGATAATCAAAAAGGGCTCAAAAAGGATTTAAAAAGGTTAAATGATTTGATACATTTCAAAAAAAATGTTGAATCTTTCGGTTTTTTAAATCTTTTGAATCTATTTGAATCAATATGGAATTTTTGTAGTGTTATATTTTGGAAAAAAGATTTTTAATATGATAGTTTTTGATTAAAATATTTCAATTTACAAGGTACATAGGAAAATTAACAAGTTGTCAATATGAGAATGAACCTATATTTATTAAAGGAGATATAGAAAGATGTTTCTTACAAGTTTCTTTATAATGCCGATTTAAAATAAGTGTACGGGAACAGGTAAAAAGGTTTTTTAGTGGAACGCTCTGTATATATTATTCGAAAAAGAGCATATTTAAATTCGCTTTCCAAAAATATAACACTAAAGAAATTTTTAAAATGCTTTCAAAAAATTAAAAAATTTCAAAAGAGTTTTTAATTTTTTGTTTTTATAAGTATATGAACATTTCTTAAATTTTTTAATTCTTTAATCATTTTGAATTTCTTTGAATCACTTTTCCTATTGATTGCGATTGCGTTATATATTAAAAAATAAATTTTAATATGCTATCTTTTTAGATTAACATATACAGGGTGGTCTATTTTTAAAAAATCATTTGAAAATAATTTCTATAGATCCATCCACAGTTGATATTTGCACATAAGATTTTTTTATATCTTTAGGGGTGGGCTAGGAAAGACTGACATACTGTTGTAGGACGCTGTATAAATAACAAAGGCAATTAGATGTTCCTTTAATCATATAAGTAATACCTTTTAGCGTTGCATTAATTAAAAAATGTCTATAAGATGTCCTTTGTTTCGTGGGTCGTGGGAATATGCAAATAGGGCCTTGTAGTACACATGCAGGACAGGGCAGTACATCGGGCAGAACTTAGCAGTACACAGAATTAGTGGCCGGAGAGGGGAGTACACCAAGTACTGCCAATTTTGACAGTACCTGTACAGAAGTTTGCTCAGTGAAATACCCCTCGCATTTTGTGCATATTTTACATGCCACCAAGCTTACCACGTCCCTGGCAAGGCGCTACAATTTTACGCAGTACATTCCGATACAAAAGTCGATTCTATAGTAATTAGACAGTGTGCCATACAAGTTGCATAACATCAAGGGGCTTGAAGGAATATCGCAAGAGCAGGGTACACAAATTCTTTTTTACACCATGTACAACAGTAAAATTATTTATTGAAGTTTTACAAAACGTAAAAACACATGTAAAATGTACTTAACTGCTTTCAATACTGGTGTGCGTGAACCGTTATCTCCAATGGACCAATCATCTTCATCGGAACTGCAGGCGTTTACTAACCTCATGTTTTCCCATATATTTGACATGAATACATTCCTCTAACCACTGCGTTGACTTGGTATGATTCAGATCATCACGATAATCCCTCGTTTTACAAACCATTCTCTACGAAACCACGACGAGCACGGCCATGAACTACGGTGTACCTCTGACCAGGTTTTTAACAACTGCGACCACTTGCAAGCATTCGAATTAACAACAATTTCTGTCTAAACTCATGATTTAGGGCTTCTACGCAATTTCCAACTATAGAAAATAAGTAAGGTTAGGTATGGTTTAACATCTTTAAGCAAATTACCTACCGTATGTTATCGCAAATCCAAGGTGTACACGTTTTCGAAAAGACGAGTTTTGTATAAAACTGGAGATGGAAAATGTAAAGCAAAAACTAGAAACGACGAAAATAACCTCAAGCACATACTGTCAAAACATTATTATACCTAATTAAATATAGCACGGAATGCACCAATCGTGGAATGTACTACATTTTGGACGCTTTCGATTGGTTACTTTGAATTTTTGTATAATTAGTTCACATACCTATCTTCCAGGGACGTAAGCTTGGGGGCACTGTATATATTCAATACTGCTATGACTCACGGGGTAATTAGGTATTGCATCATCAGGAAAAAAGACACTAGAATTAATTACAGGGGATATCCTTGAAGCGCAATTCTGTTTTGATTGTGGAAATTGAGATTCTTTATGCTCACCTGTTTGCCCGAAACTTGTAAGATACCACACACTGATGAGCTGTCACAGGAATGAATCATTAAATCGATCTCTTGCACTTTGTTTATATTAAATCACGTTCTCTGCTAGGCGCAATATACTGAAATCATACCACTAACCACGACGACGACCGGCCGGCAAAAAAGAAGTGGTGGGTGGGAGCGATAACAAAACAAAGACAGTGACTGTGCGATGAGCCGATTTTGCACGTACCAGTGGCGTACCACCTGCAAATTTCAATTGACCGAATTTAAAAAAAATGTCAGATCGGTATGACCACGACTCGTGACCGGCTAATTTACAATTTAGTATCGCGTTCTTTGGGTACACCAAAAAAAGAAAACTGTTGCCTTCGTAAAACCGGTGTCTACTAAGGGCCTAGGACGATTCGGTTACATACATCATTAATAAAATTATCACTCTGTTTATTCATTACTGAAGTGGAGGGGCTCAGGGCCCCGGACCCGGACGGCACTTTATTATTAGGAGCGGCAGCGTCGTATCTTCCAATAATACCTCGAGGCGTTTTTGATAAAAGCTAAAACTGTTCTCAATATGTTGTATGGCGTCATGTATTTTTCTAACAAGTCGAAAGCTTTCCAAAATTTAAACAAATTAGGTATGCACTATTTAAGGCTTACGATGGGCATATGCTTCAATTAATTAACCATAATTTGCCCCCTCTTAATGGTCTATGACCTGGTCAACCTTTTTACTGCCCCTGGTTGAAAATTGTAGCACGAGTTTACCTATAGCGAATTCTGTAATGCTAAAGTGCCTACCAAGCAATTAAAAAAATTGTTATCGCCTTTCAAAATTTTGTGTTGAGTATAAGTTACCTTTTTAGCGCAAACCAAACAAAAACAAATTCTAGTCTGTCTATCTGTCTGTATTGTAGAGTGTGTTGTGCATCTGCTACGTGGGTGATATAGGTAGCTTATATGCCAGGAAGTGGCCCTCCTCCTTTCAACCTTCTAGGTTCTAGCAACTACTAGCAACTGCTCAGGCGGAGAAAAAAGTGGAAATTCTATATTACTACAGTTTCCCAGATACAGTCTTTGGGTTTCTTTTATTGGGATGCGTATAGGAGTAGTAACTTTATGGTATATCTAAATAGTTGCACCCATTGCCCCCCCCCCCACTCCGGTGTGGGTAGTGACCAATACCTACTTATAAGTGGCTCGTCGGGCCCAAAACCCACACTGGTAGTGTCCAAGTGTCAGCGACACTGTCGATAACGTTGCCTCTCGGATAACGGGCGACCTCTCGGGTGACCCCTTTCCTTAGTAAAGGGGTTGTCAGCCAAACCCTGGGTAAACCCATGATGAGACCGCATTTCTGCGCTACTCGCGTAGGAATTGTATGGAAGATAATCCAAACCCTTTCTGCGCTCCTCGTCAGGAGTGCGACCAACAAGCAGGGCCCTCGGCCCTCAAAAGGTGTCCGGCAACGAACTCCAATGCCGAGCCTTATTCAAGGACCTGAGAGTGGGCCAGCTCCTATATTCACGCGAAGAATAGAAGCGTCCAAGTCAAGCGGACCCTGCGCCAAAGCCCAGAGCTGTGCCTGGGTCGTTGGCTCAAAGAGGGCAATCCGACGTCAGGAACCAAGCATTTTGGAGTCTACGCACCAAAATTAATAAGAAAAAGTGTTTTCCCGAGAAATTTTGGTGCAGTTGATTTTTGGCAAAAAAGGAAGGTTATACACTGCCTTTTTTTGAAGCCCGAAAAAAAAATTGTCTCAGATCGACCCGGAAAAAAAATTTTCTTATAGAATATGGCCTGTAGAATCCATAATTTCAAACAGTTCCAAGATTGGGCTACTAGTTCAAAAGTTACAGCCCTTTGAATTTTTTTTCGAAATTGGTTTCTAGTCTATAACTTTTGATCGAGAAGTCTAATCGAAAAAGTACGAATTGTTTTGGATTCTACGCACCAAAATTAATAAGAAAAAGTGTTTTCCCGAGAAATTTTGGTGTAGTCGATTTTTGGTAAAAAAGGAAGGTTATACACTGCCTTTTTTTGAGGCCCGAAAAAAAAATTGTCTCAGATCGACCCGGAAAAAAATTTTCTTATAGAATGTGGCCTGTAGAATCCATAATTTCAAACAGTTCCAAGATTGGGCTACTAGTTCAAAAGTTACAGCCCTTTGAATTTTCTTTCGAAATTGGTTTCTAGTCTATAACTTTTGATTGAGAAGTCTGATCGAAAAAGTACGAATTGTTTTGGATTCTACGCACCAAAATTAATAAGAAAAAGTGTTTTTCCGAGAAATTTTGGTGTAGTCGATTTTTGGTAAAAAAGGAAGGTTGTACACTGCCTTTTTTTGAGGCCCCCAAAAGAAATTGTCTCAGATCGACCGGAAAAAAACATTTTCTTATAGAATGTGGCCTGTAGAATCCATAATTTCAAACAGTTCCAAGATTGGGCTACTAGTTCAAAAGTTACAGCCCTTTGAATTTTCTTTCGAAATTGGTTTCTAGTCTATAACTTTTGATTGAGAAGTCTGATCGAAAAAGTACGAATTGTTTTGGATTCTACGCACCAAAATTAATAAGAAAAAGTGTTTTCCCGAGAAATTTTGGTGTAGTCGATTTTTGGTAAAAAAGGAAGGTTGTACACTGCCTTTTTTTGAGGCCCCCAAAAGAAATTGTCTCAGATCGACCGGAAAAAAACATTTTCTTATAGAATGTGGCCTGTAGATTCCATAATTTCAAACAGTTCCTAGATTGGGCTACTAGATCAAAAGTTACAGCCCTTTGAATTTTCTTTCGAAATTGGTTTTTAGTCCATAACTTTTGATTGAGAAGTCTAATCGAATAAGTACGAATCGTTTTGGATTCTACGCAGCAAAATTAATAAGAAAAAGTGTTTTCCCGAGAAATTTTGGTGTAGTCGATTTTTGGTAAAAAAGGAAGGTTATACACTGCCTTTTATTGAGCCCCGAAAATAAAATTGTCTCAGATCGACCCGGAAAAAAATTTTCTTATAGAATGTGGCCTGTAGAATCCATAATTTCAAACAGTTCCAAGATTGGGCTACTAGATCAAAAGTTACAGCCCTTTTTTTGAATTTTCTTTCGAAATTGGTTTTTAGTCCATAACTTTTGATTGAGAAGTCTAATCGAAAAAGTACGAATCGTTTTGGATTCTACGCAGCAAAATTAATAAGAAAAAGTGTTTTCCCGAGATCGACCGGAAACACATTTTCTTATAGAATATGGGCTGTAGATTCCATAATTTCAAACAGTTCCAAGATTGGGCTGCTAGATCAAAAGTTACCCTGGTTTTAACAAACGAAAGATTGTTGTATTTTTTTAAATGTTTTTTGAATTATTGTATTTTTTTCGTGATATTTTTGAAAAAAGAGTTTAGTATACTATCTTTTTAAATTAAAATCTAGAGAGTGTTTTATTTAAAAAGAGTCACTTTTTTCCTGATTTCATATACGTATTAGAATCCAAGAAATATATAATTTTGGGATGCAAAATTCATGGACATGGGCTTGTGTTATGTTTTTCGTGTCGACGAATCCGAATTTTCAACTTCCCACCAAAAATTCCCCCTGCACCCCCCAAATTTTGAAAGAAATATCGTTTTTTAGAAAACACAATGGAAATTCGGAAAGTAGACAAAAAACATAAATTATGCTTATTTAACTACGATTAATAAGGTCCTCATTATGTTCCCTATTGTCTGGACCACTGGTTCTCAAAGTGGGTGCCGCTGAACTTCATAAAAAAAGAATTAAAATAATTATAAAAAATGAATATTCGTTTTTTTATTACATTTCTGTTTTTTAGTTTCTATTTTATTTATTTCTATGGTTCATAATTTATTAATCAATCATATGCTGGTATTGCATTACATCAGACTTTCTCAATCTTATAAATTATATTTGGGGTGCATATAGGGTGGTATGGGGAATAGAAAACGTCCTATTTTGGTTTTGATCCGTAACCATCTTCAAGGTTGTTGAGGGTGTCAAAATTATAAAAGAGTCATAACGGCTTGAAAAATTTTTTTCCCATACACTGGCCAAAATAGCTTAAAAACTCTACAAAAAAGTTCTTTACAATTTTTTTGTGAGTTCCTTTGTTTTTAAGCAGTTTTAAATTGAAGAGTTAAACTATTTATTTTTCTAAATTTCATTTTTCTCTAAAAGTAAGCATCAGAGTGAAAAATGCCAATTACAAAAAAGATGTGCCTTGATGAAGTCTACAAAAAAGGCTTCTACACATTTTGCGTCGGGTTCAAAATAAAGGCGCTAGAGAGCATTTTCCAAATGTTGGCCAAAGATAATTGCAATGACTATTAAAAGTAGTCGAAAAGTCAAGTCAGGAGTTTACCTGACAACTCGTTTCAAATGCTTTTGTGTTGAGAAATTTTTTTGTAAAGACTTCTCATCCTTCATCTCTTTACCAACTGTAAAAAAGCAAAAAAATAATAATACTAGGGGTGCCGCGAATTTTGTTTAATAATTTTAGTGTGCCGCCAGGCCAAAAAGTTTGAGAAACACTGGTCTGGACTATTATAAAAATGGTAGATTATTCAGCAATCAGTATAAGAAAGCTTTGTTTAAAACGTTTTTCTGTATCTCTCGTAACCAAGAAAATATACCGTTATTCTGAAATTAACAATTTTTTATATTTTGCTCCGTATCTTTTTAAATGTTTTTTGAATTTTTGTAAATTATTTTGTGATATTTTTGAAAAGAGAGTTTAGTATACTATCTTTTTAAATTAAAGTCTAGAGAGGGTTTTATTTAAAAAAGGTTACTTTTTTCCTGATTTCATATGCGTATTATAATCCAGGAAATATATAATTTGGGGATGCAAAATTCATGGTTGTTCTGGACATAGGTTTGTTTTATGTTTTTCGTGTCGATGAGTCCGAATTTTCAACTTCCCAGCAAAAATGCCCCCCGTAATCTCCCCCCACCCCAAATTTTTAAAAAAAGAAGAAATATCGTTGTTTTTTTTTTAGAAAAAAAACTGTTATTTTGTGTATTTCCTGAAATACACAATGGAAATTCGGAAAGTAGACAAAAAACATAAAGTATGCTTATTTCCAGATGTACCATTAATTTTGCAAGCGAAGGTCCTCATATGTTCTCTATTGCCTGGACTATTATGAAAACGGCAGATTATTCAGCAATCAGTATAAGAAAGTTTTGTTTAAAACGTTTTTCTATATCTCTCGTAACCAATAAAATATAGCCTGAAATTGACATTTTTTTCTATTTTGCTCCGTATCTCTTAAACGAATAATTTCAAATTTTGATTTTACCATTTTAAGTTCGACCCAAAAATCACACGAAGCCTATATTAGTTTTTTGAAGTACTAACAATTACCAAGCTACCTTATAAAGGTGTAGAAAAATCGGACATCCTGGAGGATAAACAGGTTAGGGACTCGGTTATGAGAAGTTGGTCCAGTTTTTCTATTTTTCAGTTCAATATTAAATAACGAAAGTCGTCTAACTAAGTAAGATATGTAAATTTTAAGTTGTCACACGACCACGCATCATTTCGTAAAATCTTGGAAACTGGGTGCTTTTTAGAATGAGATTATTGTTTCGAGTTACGTGGATTTAAATTCGTGGAAGAAACAGTGTGAGAGACCATTCCTTACCACAAAGTGAGTACTCCTTCGTCCTCGCGAATTTCCTTGTACTGATCTTCGAACACGACCCCATTCTCTTTGCACCCGCACTTCGTCTTCTCCACGCAGATACCTTCCGAATCCAACACCTTACCGTCAGGACAACCGCACCCTTCGATACACTTGGCGTTACAATTCGATTCCGTATGTATGTCGGCGCAGGTCCTTTCGCACGAGTTCGCGCAGGGATGGTATACCAATCCGGTCGTGCAATTTAAGCCGCAATGCGGAACGATATCCCGCCAACTCACGGCGACTCCCTTGTGAGCGCAGGCGGTCGCGTAACCCGAGATCGTAGGGCAGATGCAGGAGTGTAGCTGCAGGTTAAAGTTAGCCGAGCCTTGTGCGTGCTGTTTGTACTTACGTTTCCGTCGGCGCACGCGCAGACGTCGAACATGCAGTTCTTGTAGTAGGTCTCCGGATCCACCAACCAGACGCAATCTCGAAATATTGCCGACTTAATCATTTGGCAATATTCTTGGGCGGCTTGGGCGTATTGCATATTGAGGGAGCAAGGATCCGTTTCTACCTTCTCGACGACGTCTTCGCACTTTTCGTTCATCTTCCACTTGTTGGCGAACGGTATGACGTTGTGCTCCACATCTCCGTCCGGTGTCAAAAAGTCATCCCGTTGATTCTGGTTGTAAGTACCACACAGACCCTGAAACATCCCATTTTGATTCTGGCCGAACTAGTCTTTCAGTACACACCTTAGTTTCTCCGAAGAAAGTTGGAGGGACGTCAATATATGCGGTGCTGGTGGGTCCGTTCCAGAAGATGTAGACCTCGTTGGGTAGTTCCACTAAGCAAACGTAAGAGTGACGGTGTGGCTAAGAGGTGTAACTTACCGACGAAAAATTCGGAAGAAGCCCGTCTGATCACCACGCCAAAGCCATTTAAGTCGACCGGGAACTTGGCGATATCCTCTCCATCTACGCTTATCTCCTGATCGTGTCTAAGCTTTATAGAGTGTCCGTGAATGTTGATTACTAGCGATTTTACAAAAGCACTTGTCATGAAAAGATCCAGTTGAGTCTAAAGTGTAAGAGAATTAATGTAAGTACTTGAGGCGAAGAGAGTGGTTACCTCTCGGTTGCCATGGAACGAATTTTTGGCTTCGATGGTAAAATTGGAATGTTGAACTAGCATATAAGAGCACTGCCCTCTGAAGTCGTATCGGGATCCATCAAATGTCATGTAATGGGGATCTCCCAAAATTGAGCAACGGGCGTTGCAAATTTTCTAGAAATACCTTTGATTCATGGGTTATCTCATGGGTGCGTAACTTACATCTGTGCAAGCCCACTTCCCGCTGTTACACGTGCATGTGTTGCAGTCACTCTGTACTGTACTGCCAGTTGTAAAATCCTTCCCCGCGTTCATACAGGGGCACTTGTCCACTGGTATACACCTCGAATTGTGATAGGCGGTTCCTTCGGGACAATAACATCCTTCCTCGCACACACCAGTGGTCAATTTCTCCGAAAGACCCCCGCAGACGATTTGGCCACCGCTGGGTCCGCAGGGCATGTAGACCTTTCCGCCGGTACACTTGAACGCTAAAATGACAGTGTAAGATGCGATGCGAGCGGTGAACGTGCGACTTACGGCAAGAACTTTCGGTTCTCCAATTGAGCGAGGGAACCAACCGCTCGTGCTGACACACTCGGGCGAGCACGTCCAACGTATCGCATGCGCAGTTCTCGGGATTCGAATCGGTACACGCGCAGTAGTCCCACATGCAAGCTTTCATCAGTAGTCGGTGATCTATGGCCTAAAAAACGATTGTTCGTTAATGTAAGATCTATCTGCTTTTAACTATTAATTAAACATCGAGTCAGAGGAACTGTATAGAAAATCGGACACTCGCGAACACTGCCGGATGCAAAATAAACTGATTCGTGACCTAGTCTTTGCTAAAGTCTTGCGTAAACGAGTGATATAAACATGTACATTAAAAACGCTAAATATCTTCTTATCTTAGTTTGAGATAATATTTTTTGTTTTAGTTTATACACAATAGTCGTTGCATTTTCGTTCACTTTATATACCGGCTCTTTAGATTTATATCTAATTAACATATTCTTTGTCACTGAATTCTACAATTTTAGTTTTAATTAATTGCACTTCAACGTTTTTTTTCTGTTTCTTTGAACATTTTGAAGTTATTCAATGTTGGCGTTATTGCTGTATGGACAATAAGGATTATTATTATAAACAGTGGTGGCGCACTTAAGCTGCTATAAATTAATTTCCGATGGTGGCATTAACAAATTAGCACCATTTTGGGGCATGGCAAAAATTCAAAAGAGGAGTAGGGATTAGTCCAAAAGGAATACCGGTAGGGTATTCGGTTTTGAACTACGAGGACTACGAGTGATGTACCGGAAATGGATTAATTACGGTCCGATCTGGCTTTTAAGTCAAGAATACGCAAGCAAGTTCAGGAGAATTTATAGGTGTTAAACAATTATAAACCGCCATAAAACGTGCACGAAAATTCATTACCGGTCAACTTAATCATACGAGTTATATGTTGAAAGTAAAAGGGAAACTTGTTCGTTAAAACCAGCGTGGATTAAAATTTCGTATCTAGAACTGTCTAAAGGATTACCGGCGTCCGACAAATGAATAAAGCTGGACTGTGGTGCTAGGGTCCCTGGTTCGAATCCGGGTTCGGGCATGGATATTTGTAAATGTATAGTGGGTTGGGTTGGTAGAGCAGCCTTGGCTGAAACCCCGCCCACTCAAAAAGAAAGGCAAAATAAATAAAATTAGAGTGATCGTTTGCATAATTTAAATTTGTTCTGTCCTTCAAGGCCAGTCTTCCCGAGATGGGCCGTACCGATTTGTACCATAGGAAAGCTATCAGTTTCAGAGAACGCTATATGTAGGGTACTGTAATTTTTCTTGAATAAAAAAAAGAACGGCTCCCTTTTTTTTCTTTTTTGGGGGACACGTGGAAATTCGGGGCGATAGGAGACGACGGACAAGGTAGGGATGCATGTCATTTTATTATCTATTTTCTTAGAGAGAACAATACCATCTTGACCATCAATGCGCATATGGGAATTGCAGAGTTAGCTATGATTGCCAGAATTTCCTCTTCGTTTGACCTTTAGTGACAATGCTTTTACTGACTATGTGCATCCTCCAAATCGATAATCAATATCTTAGTGACCTTGGAGCATGCCCATCGATAACCAATCAATAAAAAAATATGCCTAGGCGCAGATCTCAAGGATGGCTCATGCTCGACCCGACAATTAATATCTCAGTCCCCGAAATCGCAATCAATAAAATTGTTTGAGTTCAGGAAAGAATCACGTGACCTTCAGTGGGTTATAGTTTAGACAACAACCACGATGACATTCGGTGACCTTAGTTCAGGCAAGAACCCTAGTTAGTTTTGACAGCAAACACACGATGACCTTGAGTGACATTAGTTTTGACAACAACAACGATGACGTACAGTGACATTCGCTTGGTGGGTGCGCGGTAGTTCAACTTTGAACTTGAAATCAAGATCAAAGTGTGCCAGGATCGCCCTTACTATACTACTCCCAGGAAATTTTATAAAATAAAAACCTGGAAATTTCCTAAATTATCTTAAGATTCCATAAGATCGCAAAAAATAACGTGAAATATAACCTGGTAAATCCGAAGAATTATCAAAATTAGATTCCCAAGACGTTTTTTAAGATACATTTAATTTCAAACGACTTCGCAAAGGGGTTCAAGAGTAAGATGTAGAATATGATCCCCAATAATCTTTAAAGAATCGCTAGAATGGTTTCCTGAACAAGAACAGTAACATGTAAAAATAAAACAAAAATACCAATAGGTAGTCTACGCACCAAAGTTAATAAGAAAAAGTGTTTTCCCGGGAAATTTTGGTTTTTGGTAAAAAAGGAAGGTTGTACACTGCCTTTTTTTGAGGGGCGAAGAAAAAATTGCCTCAGATCGACCCGGAAAAAAATTTTCTTATAGAATGTGGCCTGTAAATCCATAATTTCAAACAGTTCCAAGATTGGGCTACTAGTTCAAAAGTTACAGCCCTTTGAATTTTCTTTCGAAATTGGTTTCTAGTCTATAACTTTTGATTGAGAAGTCTGATCGAAAAAAGTACGAATTGTTTTGGATTCTACGCACCAAAATTAATAAGAAAAAGTGTTTTCCCGAGAAATTTTGGTGCAGTCGATTTTTGGTTAAAAAAAAGGAAGGTTGTACACTGCCTTTTTTTGAGGCACGAAGAAAAAATTTTCTCAGATCGACCGGGAAAAAAGATTTTCTTACAGAATGTGGCCTGTAGAATCCATAATTTCAAACAGTTCCAAGATTGGGCTACTAGTTCAAAAGTTACAGCCCTTTGAATTTTCTTTCGAAATTGGTTTCTAGTCTATAACTTTTGATTGAGAAGTCTGATCGAAAAAGTACGAATTGTTTTGGATTCTACGCACCAAAATTAATAAGAAAAAGTGTTTTCCCGAGAAATTTTGGTGCAGTCGATTTTTGGGAAAAAAGGAAGGTTATACACTGCCTTTTTTTGAGGCCCGAAAAAAAAATTGCCTCAAATCGACCCGGCCAAAAATTTTCTTATTAACTTTTGATTGAGAAGTCTAATCGAAAAAGTACGAATCATCTGGATTCTACGCACCAAAATTAATAAGAAAAAGTGTTTTCCCGAGAAATTTTGGTGTAGTCGATTTTTGGTAAAAAAAGAAGGTTAAGTATTCAAATACCTTGCGAAGTATTCGAATACTTTACGAAGTATCCAAATACTTTGCGAAGTATTCGAATACTAAATATTTGTGAAAGTATTTCAGTTACAAATACAAATACTGCTTCCATAAAAGTATTTAATTACAAAGTATTTGAATACTTTAAAGGATTTGAATACTAAAAAGTATTTACAAAATCGAATATTGTCCAGCTCTGACTGTAATTACCTATCTACTAGAAATGCCAGCGACTACGCTGCTGGCCGCTGGCTAGTATAGATACACAAAAAAAAATGTTTCATTGTAATGCCCCGTAACGTATTGTAGAGCGCAGTTTACCACTGGCAGAAATTATGCTACATCCAGCGTGCGTGCTATGTATAACGTGAAGTATATCCTACCCGTGACACCACTCCGCGACACGGACAGCGTTCGCTTAAGTTATATGATTTATTATACAGTGAGTTTTTTTAAAACTGGCCATGGGATTTTACATGTTAATTTTTCAACCCCCTGTTATCTTTTATTTTTTGTGAAAATTAGCCTAGCGCTATTATTTTATTCAATATTCACGTTTTCTAGTTATTTACTTCATTTTGTGGAGTAATACTCTGTACAAGGCGAAATTTTGGAATCAAAATAACTTCCTTTCCTTGTGAAAGTTTGTTGAATCCTTACAAATTTTGGATCAAAATTACAAATGACAGATTTTAATCTACCACCAATATAAAATTAAAGCAAACGGAATTAGAAAACATCTTTCTGCTAGGTTTTTCCTTACTTGTGGATATTAAATTGGAATGATTTCAATACTTGTCAGCTCCGACAAAACTGGGCTGAATTTTTCCCGACGGCAAAAGTAAACAGGGGGTTAAAAAATTAGCATGGAAAATCCTATCGCCAGTTTAAAAAAAAATCACTGTATATTTATAATTATGTTCTTTTTGTTTTATTTTTGCAAGTACAACAGCCACAAATAGTTCCAGTGCTTTCAAGAACAGTAATAAAAACACCAAAAGAAATGAACGCGTTTCGAACCCAAAACGGTCATCATCAATTCTAATAGATTTTGGTCTAGAGAGTTCAAAGATAAACACAGTCGAAGAATCATTTTAAAAATGCCCTTTGAATCTTAAGATTTTCAACTGGAAACATAGGAAGGTTTGTTACCTTTAAAGTAATAAAAACAAAAACACCAAGAAATCCTAGTTAAAGTTTTATTGTAGGGCCTTGGTGTCTTTGTTTGAGTTTCTGATAAGATTTTCAATACATAAATTAAAAAATTTAGCAAAACATTGGAGGAATTTAAGAAATTCCAAGAATAAGTTCAAATGGCCCTGATAAAAGTACCCATAGAAATTCACTACAATTTCAAAAAAATTAAAAAAAGGGACAGGGACAATTTTCAGAGAACTCTAATTCTTTTTCTATATTCTAAATTTATAAGATGAATCCAAAAAATTCGATTGAGATGTAAAGAAATTTCCAAAAATTTTGAGTAATAACACTATTACAAGTAGGTACCTAGAAAATTCCAGAAAGATTTCAGTGAATTCTTAAGAAAATTTGAGACAGGTTCTAGAGGTAGGTACTTGCTAAAGAAAAGTTTCTGTACGACAAAATATGTCTTTTCATCCGCCTTTCTTGAGCTACCGTTAACTGGAAAGTGCTATTGAAAAGAAATGCTGACAATACGTGATAGGTTATAGATTCATTGGATCTCGAACACGCCAATAAAGAGAGAACATGAATCTTAAGCCTATAGATACTGCTTATCCAATTTTAAATTAATTTAATTCGATTTTACGACAAAACCAAAAAATTTCCAAAAAAATCCAGCTATTCTTTTGGCTCTAGCGACCACGGCAAAATAAAAAATAAAGAAAATTATAAGATTTCGAAAGATTCCAAGAAAATCAAATTAAAAATGTTTCAATAAATTGCAAAAAGAATTTTTGAGTAATTCCAAGATCGCTAAATGGTTCACAGGCGGATTCCCGAGAAATTCAAATAAAAAGGAAGAGAAGAAAATTTATTTCAAAAAAGTTTTTGAATATAATTCTAAATGATTTTGCAAAAAAAGTAAAAATGATCTTGCATTTTAAAAAACTTCAGGAAAGTTTCTTGAACAAAATTTGAAACATGAACATTAAAAACGATAATAAAACTGTAATAAAATGAAAGCGTTTTAACCATATAGCGAACGTTATAATCGAATGTTTCTGGTAAGTCGAGCTCCGGCCCCAAAACAGATATAAATATTAAAATTAGAGGATTACATTAAAGAAACAGCCGAAAAATCGAAGAATCGACAGCAAACCTGACGAGTTTGTATGACTACTGACTATTTCTTCATGAACTGGCGATCTACCAAAGCAGTCGCTATGTGTGAATTTTTCGCGACGGTCTTAAGAAGGGGGTAGTGTAATATGACAGTACAAGCCGTGCATAGAAAAATACGAAACGGTCACGTTCCGTAGAGATGGGGCAGACGGTTAATATTTTTGACCAATCTGAACCTTAACGCCCTGGGGAAAACTGGAAGGACTTGTACCTTATTCCATGTTAGTCCCAATAAACGATTTATTTTAGTATTATTATATAATCTGATTGTGACTTTTGGTAGAAGATCTTTCGTAAGAGTGGTTAGTTTAAATAAGTATAAACAAAATATAAAGTAACAATAGAATTGACAATTGTAAATTCAATCTTACCTTTCTACAAGCTTCGAACCGTTTGTCATTCAGTATCTGCGTGCAAAAGTTCTGGGCGGATGATTTTAACGTGGCCCTTGTACACAAATCCTCTTGTTCCGGTTGGTCCTCGCAGGTGACTACAAAATAAAATCAAAGAAAGCTCAGCGATAACGGAAACTACCTACCTCCAACGGGATCCGCCTGCCAGCTCTTAACCAACGTCGCGATATTCTTGAAGAACAGTCCATTTCTACCGATCAAGTCATTGTACTCGTCACCGTCGTACAAGCCGCAGAGTCCCGACGTCTTGTTCCACAACCGCTCGCCGACGTCCACCTGGATAAATGATTGGGTGTCCCATCTCAATCGCAGACCCAGAACGTCGATGCTGGCGATAATGTAATGGGCTGATATGTCGGTGATGAGACCAGGTAGTCGGCTTGGAATGGGAAGGCTCTTTCCATTGTTGGTAAGAACGGGAAGTCCGTCATCTGGAACATATTGGTGTAACAGGTAGAAGGGCGCGTGACGATGAAGACGCACATGTACGACTCAAAATGTACTCCCTATTCTGCAGGTATATCTTAATGACTTTGTAGCAGTGGTCTGGTCCCTCGGCGCATTCCGCGGCCTCTTCTACGTTAATACTGAACGTGTTGTCGACGTTGTCGCTTATTAACGTAAAAGCGCATGGTGACTTGAAGCTGAAACTCAAAGTGAGCATTTGGGCGCGTTACCTATGTCGTGGTCACCTGAAGATTTCGCCGTCGAAGGTTTTCACATGCGAGTCACTCCACATGAAGCACATGCCTGGATGTGGAGCGACCGCAGGCTTCTCCTCGCTCTCAGTCTCGTAGTCCTCATAGTCCAATTCGTTTATTTCGCGAACAGACCGAGATCCTAGAAGAGTAGACCTTTAAATCGGCAATCTATTGTTTGGGTAGGGCAGCCTGATACACTCAACAAGAAACCGGACATGCCAATTGTTCCAGTTTCCTGTCCAAATAAGGTTCTTATCGCGAAATTCAATGACTATTGTTATTACAAAATGCAGGGTTTTTACCGCATTTCTTCCGTTCTTGTGACCTACTTATGAATTCGTTACAAAAAGGAACTTACTTTTGGCGTGCGATAAAGTATTATGTCCGTCTGCTTCTTGGGGGCTGAAATTAAAAAAAAGAGATAGAGTTAAGTCATACTCGTTTTGGCCCTTTTACCCTTAAATCATACAGATCTATTTTGAGTGTTGATAAAAAATTGTCAGTCGACATTTGGTTTGTCTATTTTCTTAAAAAAAAAGGGGCTAAAATAGAAATCGAGTCATTTGAACGTTGAATGAAATCGAATCCATTCCTGCTGAAGATAGAAAAATTGGGAAAACATCAAAGAGAAGATTCAACACTGCAACAATGTACTTTATAGGGGCTTATTTTGTAAAAAGGGATGCTTAACACTATCAAATTTTGTATGGCGGAATTGATATCTGAAAAATTTCAACTGAAACTGTCTTCTTCAAACGGCCCAAAAAGTTAGACTTTGAATGTGAAGGGTGCACGTCGACGGGATGAAATGGATATTGAAAAATATTCGAGATCCCTAGTACTAAAAATAATATTCCAAGGACTTCATCACTTACGAACAGGAACGTGGGATCCATAGGAAATTTAGGACAACATTTACATAAAAGTTGCCCAATCATTTCTGGAAAAGTGGAGTTGAACCAGGTCGAAGGCAGTGGGAAGTTGACTTTCCCCTATTTGCTTTCCCACTGTTTTTCGAAGAACCTAAAATTGAAAAATGGCTTACCTGCAAATGAAACATAAAATAATGGCCGCACTTGATATGGCCAAGCGCAGATCCATTTTGGGTATTTCACTCAACAAACTGCGAAGCAGTACTGTTTTCGAAATAATTCTGTTGCGATTTAAAAAGACTTTGCTCGCAATTATTAATTAAGTAGGTAATCGAAATCCGACCACATTGAGCACATACATGTTGATTTAATTCATCGATCGATAAACTGGACAAAGAATCCAATAAATGGACGCAGGAAAAGTCATTGTTAAGTAAAATAAAGGGCACTTCCTATAATTTTTACGGTGGCTTTATTTTACTCGAACAGGATTTCGCGCTTTTGCGTGTAGCAATTTAATTGTTACCTCGTAGATTATTATTTTGTATGTACAGGATGTTACCTACTAAACATTTCTGGCAAACGCCGCATTGTCTTCAACATGATCTTCAAATACCAAACTTGTATTTTAGGAAAATGGTGGTTTTTCTAAGAAATCTTGGACCACATATTAAAACAATAATTTTGATGAACTTGTAAGAAAACCATAATATTTCGGGCGGATTTCAATTCAGCTTTTTCATTAATGGTCTTTATCTTTTTTAAATACGCTCTATGCTTTCATTAATAAAAATCAATTCTACTATAATACTATACTTGGCCCTCAACATACTACAATCGCCAGTGACTGATATCGAAAATCACATGCAAATGTATTAATTGGTGGTAACTTTCGAAAGCTTCTTGGAATCTTCTTTACATATCTTTGGAATTTTTTTTTTTGAATTCTTTGCCAATTTTTTACAGGTCCCTGAAAATCCTTCAGGATACCTTTTTGGAATTTTTTGAAATTGTATTTTTTTTAATTATCTTGAATTCTTGGAATACTAATATCTTTAAAGGCTTGTGGTTTTGTTTCAGTTCTTGTTACCGATAAACGGCTAAGTAAAGAATTTCTTTGTTTCCAGTTTAAAATTCTGCTTACAGTTTAACCATGATATATTCTTCTAATCATTATAGAAATTTGCAGGTGTGTTAGAAATTTCCAAAAATCTTTGATTTGACCTATCAGAAATATATTGGAAATGCTTTACAAAATTTTGCAATCTGTGATTTTTCTGGACTCGATAGATGCTTATTGCCAAAATACTTTTGCTATTAACTTAATTTTGCTAATTTTAATATTTCTTATCCCATACCTCCATGGGACAAGAAGGTGTACCCACTTTTAGACAACCTTTCGTCCAACGCAATAACCAAATGTAATGGCAAGGGTCGAAGACCTCACTTGCATTTAAAGAAGTGTGTCCTGTTATCTCCTTTCAAAATCTGAAATTGGAAATCGGTTTGATTGAAGTCGATTAAATACGCAATTCAATATACAGGGTGGTGACTTGCGTAACGCATCATAGGGATTTCAATGTAAAATTCATAACATGCGATTATTGGCTCCCCAAATTATTTTGGAGCAAAAATGTATTAAAGTTTTTTGTAGAAAAATTTTTTTTACGCCCATCGGGTATTAGTATTCAATTTTTTTCATAATAAAGACGGAAAATTGGAAAAATAAAACCCGCATCTTTTTCAATAATCTGCGATGCCATGGAATTTTCTAAAACAAAAAGATATCCAGTTAGGTATCAATTAGCAGCAGTTCGAAATGGATTTTATGATCGACTTGGTTACTGTCTTGCAGTTAATGGTGACTTATTCGAACATTTATTGTAAATTGTTATATTAGGAAACCGTTTTTAGTAACTTTGTTTTTCTTTATGTCGAATTCGCTGTTCTAAATATAATACTTTTTGATAGAATGTGATTTGTTTTATAGCAGACATTCCATGGCATGGCGGATATTGGCGTAGTTTTTGTATTATAAAATTCCATGGCATCACAGATTATAGAAAAAGATTATTTTCCGTCTTTATTATGCAAAAACTTGAAAACTAATACGGTCGATTGATGTAAAAAAAATTTTTCTACAAAAAACCTTAATACATTTTTGCTCTAAAATAATTTGGGGAGCCAATTCGTGGGCGTGGGTTCGAATCCCACTTCTGAAACTTTAGGCGACTGCGATTTTGAATATTTTTAATAAGAACAATAAATTTACAATAATATCAAGAAAACTGAACAATCATTTTAACACGAAAAAAGTCAAACTCGCCATCCTCTTCTCTAAAACATGCTCGTGTCGTAGTTCCAGTAACGGTCGCTTCGGCGCACTAATCGTCCGGAGCGGGTTGCCAGAGTCGGACTCCCGCAGCTTTGCATGTTATGAATTTTACATTGAAATCCCTATGATGCGTTACGCAAGTCACCACCCTGTATAATGGGCTATCAAACATGAATGGCGGTCGAGTCGCCTTTGGAAATTCAACTTAAGTACGATTTACCATATAAACAAAAATTACAAAATTACAAAAATTATTACCATAAGAAATACATTGTAAACTTCAAGGCAAAAATGCGAGGTTGATTCCCAAATGAAATACTAAGTGTTTAGTATCACTCGTTTTGTAATTTTCTGCTCTATCGAGTGACTTAAAAAACTAATATGGCGTCCATTTAAAATAAGGAAGTTGTCAATATCTCGAAAACTGACATTAAAAAAAATTGAATTTATCCCATCCAATCTTGCAACTTTTATTTGAAACTTTTTTCGATAGCTCTCTTTGTTACTAAAATATTTCAACTTTTAAAAAATGTCGATTTTCACTTTTTTTCCAATTATCAAGGGTAATACTAAGCGATCAAAAATGATTTGCTGTCGAGTCGCCTTTGAAATTTTTGTTTAGGTACATGGAAAATCGTATTTAACTTGAACTTCCAAAGGCTACTCGACAGCAACTCATTTTTGATCGCCCGTTATAACAATACCTTGATAAATAGTCGACTATATTGATTGCATCTAAATTTCGATTGTATTTTATAATAATTTAACGAGACATATTAATTTTGGCGTAAATAAGCTCGAGAGCGAAGCTCGAGGGCTTTCATCTTTGATTATTAACGTCAAAAGTATGTCGAGTCAAATTAATAAATACAAGAGAAATTTAGCCGCAATCAAAATAGTCGCTATTAATCAAGGTCGTGTTATATTTATGAAGATTATTTCTTGAATCCAATTATTTATATCAGAGAGGCATATTCACAAAATGAAACAATTTGATATGATTTCCCGTTCCCGTCTCTTGGCATTACGTGCGCCTCGCGAATTTTTGAATTCACACGCTTGAAATGGATCTATTTTTATGTTAACTTTTTGTAATCCCTAGGTACAGATGTCTTCAGGTCGCTTCAACAGCCGTCTGTGCGACTTAACGACAGTCATGGTATGACCGCCGGGACCGCCAGCTTTACATGCCCTCCGAAGCATGGTAGTCAGATGTTCTGTACCACTAAAAACTGGCAAGTTGTGGGATTCGAACTCACAGCCTGTGAGCTTAGAGTCCAAGACTGGCTACACTTTTTGTAATACAATGCTTGAACAATTTTTGTTGTAGAATTCCACATATACATTTTACAGTATATCTTCTTTATAATCTTCCCCATTTTCTTTTTTCATGTTCCAGGCCCAATCCTTTAAAGTATTCAGTTTTGTGAACGGTGTTGATTCATTTAGGTCATATTGACGATGCTCGCAAAATTTGGTAAACTGCCTCCATACGGTATTTTTTACTCCTCACTGTATTATGCGGGATCGTAGACTGGGCCCAACTTTTGTCATTTTAACCGAATCTGTAATAATAACAAAGATAGCCATGTTATCCTATTATTTATTTAGACACCCTGTATAATGTGTTTCAAGACTGTTTGAAAATTCATTACACATCTATATTTTATTAGATTAAAGAATTGCAGCACGTCTACGTCAGAAAGTTCGTAAAATTTAAACTAGGCAAGTATACTATTTACAGCACAATTACGAGACACGATAAATAATGTACCTACTCCATAAGAAAAGCTGCAATTGAACTTACATATCCAAGAGCTAGAATGAAAAAAGCACCGCTAACTTGAGTAAGCGTCAATCCTGTTTCGAAATCGTGGTCGAGGTCTGGAGCTACACCGTAGTGCGAGTCAGATGCCGGTGCCCCAGGGTGTACGATGTAGGTATAATCAACTTTCTGGGTAAGCCAACTATGACAACCAGATTCATACAAATAAGATATGATTCGATTTAAGCTGGGAAGAAAGTAATTACCCTTGGTCATGATAAAGCAGTATTGATGATCTAGACCTGGAGAGTCATCCACAAAAAAATTGGGCGCTTTTCCTTTTAAATAGCTTGCTGTAACGGATGGATATTGTTTGGGCGTTTGGACTTGTGACCTTCTTGATATTGCGAAGTAATTTGTATGGTTCAACTTGCTTAAATAATGAGTATAGCCACTGTCTTTCAATACAATCAGCCTGTTCCTGATTCCTTTAAAACTTTCCAAATGATCACCAAAATACTGATAGTAGACAGTTCTCTGGACGTAGATTTCCATGGTGCTCTTTTCCAACTGGTCGATATTGTTAATTGAGTCCTCGTTTTTAGGCAATACCAAGATATTGATTAAATTTGATGTATAACCTGTTTGAATGTGGATTACGTATACCAGGTAGAAGATAACCAAAATCCTCAAAGCAATTCTACGGGGTTCGTTTGATATGGACACACCCAAAACTAGGCTTATAACATCAACATAGACAGCAGTAACAGTTCTAGAAGATTCGGTCTTGCGGAGAATAAGCCACCAAGTCAAGGTTACTGCAATTAGTGTAACAATTACAATGATCCATAAGACACCCTTAAATGGTAAAAAATATGTAACGGATGGTGATATAACGTGTGGTTTTTGTCCCATCCAGACGTAACTTTCCGTCCAAAATCCATCGCTATTGTCAGCTACGTTAAGCACCCCTTTCTTCAACATATATATTACCATGTCGTTCTCTTGAACTAATTCGAGAAATGTATCTATGGTCATGTCATCCGAGCGTATTACTCTTGCATTTAGAAAGTTTTCCATCACTTCTAAAATGGACACAATTATAAGATCTACCAGTGCGTATATGGTTTCACAATTCCGTATTTTCTTGCTCCAGTAATTACCGGACATCCCTCAAAGTTTCGGACGTAATCATCAAATATAACGGACAACCTCGAATCGTACTGTTGGTAGCGAAAAGCCGTTGGCACTTTCCCGCAATGATTTTGTTTGTCAAATGGATTGCCTGTAATAACCGTTGCATTTCTTCCGTCAAATTCGGTTTTGTATTGAATTACAACTACTTTTGTTATATGCAAACTCCAAAAAATACGAAACGTTTGAGCTAAATTTTTCTCGGCCGTGATTAGCAGAAAACGTCCACGATTTGACCTTCCATGTTCCCAAATAGGAATTCCCATAAATTTTTGGATTGTTCTTGCGAATTTATCTAGACTTTTCGCTTCTATAACGTAATCATTGTCATATTTACCGTAATATCCGGTAATCGATTCACTAATGATTAAGCGAGGAACGTTCAAATTACTTGGAAAGTATTCTGGATGGTCATTAAAAATATAAGCAAAGGATACGTTTTTAGGAAAAACCTTATCTAACACCTCAACAATACACTGGGGGACAAACTTTTGCGGTTGTAATTTGGCGATTTCTTGATTACTCGCGTACTGCGTCACCATACATAGCAGTACAATAAAACGCCACGCTGCCATTTCTAAATACCTTACATGTCGAAAGGGCACCGTAGAACTAACTACCTACTTACAACATGCACACGTAGTGTGGAAAGTATGTTTTTGGAGTAATTGTACAAAATGAGGAAAATCTAATTTACTATTCAATAGAAAATGATTTGTACATTAAGCTCTAATTCTACAGTAAAGCTATGCAGTAAAGCAAAAAACTAATTGATCTATATTTATGTTTCAAAGTCGAGTACAAGTTTTACCGGTTAATTAGATCGAAAGGTAGGTAATTTGTTTGAAACAAAAGTCAGTCATAAATAAGTGATAGTATACGTACTTTATTATACTGACGATGCATTGATGTCCTCGGATAGAATTTTGTATTGTAAAGTAAATTTAATTGTGTGATTTATTTATATAAAGTTCATTCTTAATTTGATTGACAATTCAATATTCATCACTTACTTGCAGACAAACTTAATTTATAATGCTAAATTCATTATTCATCACTTCTATATCGAGGTTAAGACTAAGACTAAACAAAATTCAATTTGCTTATACAGGTATGGAAAAAAAACTATCTAGAGGAATATCGAATCAGCGAATTATATTAGTGTCTCAGAAAGTAATTTTAAAAGAATACGCTTACTTGTGATCCTAATCGTATGTATTTGTATTATAATTATAGACTTCCGGAAGATGTTAACCGGACGTACTATAATTTAGCTACCAATCTTTCAAAATGAATCCATTCTTTCTTTATTCGTAGAGCTGTTTTCTACTAACACATGCATTCTCGACGGAGGTCCATGCCATTTGCAAAAGCTGTAGGTATTATTTTAGCACCATATCCTGAGAGGACACCTGTACTCGAGTACTTCGTATTATTAATAAGCAGACTATCTTTGCTGTTCTCCTTCTTCCAGGATGTTGCTGGAAACTGTTCTGTTTGTCGTCGTGAATATATAAAGGGTTTTCCAATAAGAGGTGCTATTTTGATATTCAAAGGAAAATGCCATTTTTTAAGATAAATGATCGGATATTTATTACATTATAAAGAGGAAGGTATGCCGTTAATAATGGAAAATAACATCAGCTAAATGACCACCATGACCACGCCTACAGGACCATATCTTTTTTATGAAATTTTCCATAACCAAATCGCAAAGTGGCTGGCCTATGTCCTCGATAGCCTCAATTCCACCTTTGAGGTCTTGAATCGATGCTGGGTTGTTGGCGTAGACCTTGTCTTTCACGTGGCCCCAAAGGAAGAAGGCGCAAGGTGTCATATCACAAGATCTCAGTGGCCAATTGTGATCACCTCTTCGAGAGATGACACGTACGGCCCGGAAACTTTTCCCGTAAAAGATCAATGGTTTCGTTGTTTGTGTTGAGGCGTGTATCGTTCGATTTTTATTAATGGCCTAGTGTCTACTTGTCTATTGCCAAAAAATGAGAGCTTCAAAACTGACATCTACCGAAATAGCGGGCTATTCAAAATAACACCTCTTATTGGAAAACCCGTTAGTATGTGGTATTATCGATAATAAAACTATCCTGACTAAACTTCAACATTTGTTCAAAATATTCTTCTAATAAGCCGGCGTTCCTGTCCACGTGTAGTCTGCCGGTTTTTTGGATTTAAAGAAACGCAATTCTTCTTTAAGAAAGCCCACAGGAACTCCCTATGATGGCAATTATAACCATGGTCGCTCTTCCAGGCGGCGCCTTAATACCTGCAGACACTTTTGTTATTATTTTATAAGAATTAACAAAATGTTAATAACAATTGAAGGGAATAAAAATACGTTCTTTCTTCTAAAGTCAAATTAGTACACATATGGTAATAAAGGTGAAGGGGATAATATTGTTTAATATTGAAGTGCGGGGCCCGAGTACTGCAGTTTCCGAGCTGTTTGTATACAGGCTGGTGACTTGCGTAACGCATCATAGGGATTTCAATGTAAAATTCATAACATGTGATTATTGGCTCCCCAAATTATTTTAGAGCAAACATTTTGTACTAAGGTTTTTTGTAGAAAAAAATTTTTTACGTCAATCAACCGTATTAGTATTCAATTTTTTGCATAATAAAGGCGGAAAATCGGAAAAATAAAACCCACATCTTTCTCAAGAATCCGGGATGCCATGTAATTTTATAATACAAAAACTACGCCAATATCCGTCATGCCATGGAATGTCTGCTATAAAACAAATCAAATTCTATCAAAAAGTATTATATTTAGAACAGCGAAGACATACCAAATTACTAAAAACCGCTTCCTAACATAACAATTTACAATAAATGTTTGAATAAGTCACCATTAACTGCAAGACAGTAACCAAGTCGATCATAAAATCCATTTCGAACTGCTGCTAATAAATTAATAGGCAGAGCTGGGCAGTATTCGATTTTGTAAATACTTTTTAGTATTCAAATCCTTTAAAGTATTCAAATACTTTGTAATTAAATAACTCAAATACTTTCACAAATATTTAGTATTCGAATACTTTGCAAGGTATTTGAATACTTTGAGAAGTATTCGAATACTTCGCATAGTATTTGAATACTTAACCTTCCTTTTTTACCAAAAATTGACTACTCCAAAATTTCTCGGGAAAACACTTTTTCTTATTAATTTTGGTGCGTAGAATCCAAAACAATTCGTACTTTTTCGATCAGACTTCTCAATCAAAAGTTATAGACTAGAAACCAATTTTGAAAAAAAATTCAAAGGGCTGTAACTTTTGAACTAGTAGCCCAATCTTGGAACTGTTTGAAATTATGGATTCTACAGGCCACATTCTATAAGTAAATTTTTTTCCGGGTCGATCTCAGACAATTTTTTTTTCGGGGCTCAAAAAAAGGCAGTGTATAACCTTCCTTTTTTACCAAAAATCGACTACACCAAAATTTCTCGGGAAAACACTTTTTCTTATTAATTTTTGGGCGTAGAATCCAAAACAATTCGTACTTTTTCGATTAGACTTCTCAATCAAAAGTTATAGACTAGAAACCAATTTCGAAAAAAAATTCAAAAGGCTGTAACTTTTGAACTAGTAGCCCAATCTTGGAACTGTTTGAAATTATGGATTCTACAGGCCACATTCTATAAGAAAATTTTTTTCCGGGTCGATCTGAGACAATTTTTTTTTCGGGGTTCAAAAAAAGGCAGTGTATAACCTTCCTTTTTTACCAAAAATCGACTACACCAAAATTTCTCGGGAAAACACTTTTTCTTATTAATTTTGGTCCGTAGAATCCAAAACAATTCGTACTTTTTCGATTAGACCTCTCAATTAAAACATTATGGACAAAAAACAAATTTCGAAAAAAAATTCAAATGGCTGTAACTTTTGATCTAGTAGCCCAATCTTCAAACTGTTTGAAATTATGGGGATTCTACGGGCCAAATTCTATAAGAAAATGTTTTTTCCCGGTCGATCTCAGACAATTTTTTTTCCGGTCTCAAAAAAAGGCAGTACTTTTAAGTTATTCAAATATTTGAGAACAATTTACAAATGTTTAGGGAAAGTTTCCATTGTCAAAATCAAATATAAAAATCTGATACAACTGAATACCAAACGATCCTGGAGTGAAACTTTTTGACTCGATAGTCTACGTAACTTAAAAACAATAAGGACCTTTCTTATATCCTTAAAACCATGTGTACCAATTTTCAAAGCGATCGCACGTTTCTAAACAACTATCATGCACGTCGCTTTGAAAACTGGTACACATTTTCTTAAGGATATAACTGGTATAAGAAAGGTCCTGGTAGGTACCTCCTATATAATAATATAATAATACGCTTTTACTCCACTTAAATTTGTATATAACAATAGAAATATAAAAAAAGGTAACCCCATACAAAGTATAGCTTGATTTTTTAAGTAGTATTAATACTTTTATCTGGTATATACTATTTTAAATTTTTAATGTATTTGAGTGACAACTATTTGAATACTTTTTACTGTATTCGAATACTTTTCAAAATAAGTTAATGAAATACTTTTGAAAGTATTCGAATACTTTTTATAATATTCGAATACATTCTAAAGTATTTGAATACTTATTTTTTAACGTATTTGAATACTTTTCAATGTATCTGTATCTAGTATTCGTTTGTGCTGGACGTAAAAGTATTTAGTACCTATTCAAATACCTTTGATTTGTGTAAAGTATTTACTATTTAGTATTCAAATACTTTTTGAAAGTATTCTGCCCAGCTCTGTTGATGTAACTGGATATCTTTTTGTTTTAGGAAATTCCATGGCATCACTGATTATTGAAAAGATGCGAGTTTTATTTTTCCAATTTTCCGTCTTTATTATGCAAAAAATTGAAAACTAATACGGTTCATTGGCGTAAAAAAATTTTTTCTACAAAAAACTTTAACACATTTTTGCTCTAAAATAATTTGGGGAGCCAATAATCGCATGTTATGAATTTTACATTGAAATCCCTATGGTGCGTTACGCAAGTCACCACCCTGTATAGTAAACGACTAGTCAACACGGAGATGTAAACTTTCTCCGCTTCTCTGCTCCTAGCAACGGAACAATACTTCACTGTTTGAATTTGATCAGCAAAACGGAACACTTGATGTACGTATAAAAAAAAATGAAGGTTTCATCACGATTTTCGGTAAAAACAATTGTATATCTATTAAAATAGGGCAAGAAATCCTGTTGCGAGGAAAACCTAATAAGTCATAAGTGCCCCTTCCATTCGTAGCATAAGGTTAGGGTTTTTTCCGTTGACCTGGTAACTTCCAGACCCTCCGCGCATGTGACCATCTAACATTCTTGTTTGTGCGCCTATTTTATAATCAAAAATAACATTGCGCATGCGCACACATAAGTCCCATACTGGTGGTTCATTTTTGTGAAACCTGTATCGAAAAATATGGCCCCAGGAAGTGTTTCTGCTCCTAATTCACGATGAAGCTGTAATAGAAAAAGGGATAAACAAAACCTAAATCCAAACTTTCATGCAAATTAATGGTTTGGCACCACCATATTTTACCTTCAATGACTGTTAGCTATAAATTTTCAAACTCCTACTTTCCCGGAAACTGTCAACTAGTACACCAAACATAAATTGTTGAGGAATCCAACGGCTGTACTCCCAATGTAGACTTCATACATACATTTTTCATACCTACATACTTTTAAGTAAACATCGATAACACCAACCTAAATAATACTACAATTTATTTATACAAATTAAAAACATAATAAATTCATATTCTTTACTTTATTAAAAGTACTTGGTTACTTTTAGCCCAAAAACGAACAGAAAATTTAAAAGTACAAAAGAGGCCAAATGAGCAATTCTTTGTGTCTTGCGATTTTGTAATAAGCAAGCTCACGTACCGGTGACTACAACGATATAAATTATATACAAAAAATTACAAATAGCCCATAATATAATCATCTAAGTCTACATTGATCTCTCAATAATTAAGGGATATACACAATAAATCTCTATTCCTATTCTGAATTTCAAATTAATATCACTAATACTTTCATTATCATCACATAATCTAAAGCGGTACGCGGTTCGAGATTCAAAAGCAAAACTTCGTCGACTTTATACAAATTCTGTCTGGTTTTTTCGGAAAGTTGAAGTACAAAATAGAACGTGAAACTCTGCTGTCTTATGATCACAATTGTAGTAAATTAATAGCGAGCACAAAATAATAATCATGCAGCCTTATAAAGGTTTATGTTAACATTTACTTATTAATACACTTCCTAGACTTAGAATATTACCTAATGCATACCAGACTTCGAGTGTGCAATAAGCCATTGCAGTGTGATATCGATGTTATCCTTTTCTTTGCACGAGATCGAATAACAGCAAATTTCACGATCTTGAATTGCCGACAGATTCCTAACACGATTTATTTATTACAACAATCAATCCACGTGCCAACTTACATTCGTTCGATCAGACCGTTCTCATCCAAAGCGTGTGGGAGATCGCGCTTATTTCCCAACACTAAAACCGGTATGCCCGCCAGTTGCGGTTTATCGAGCAAATTGTGCAATTCATTTCTGGACGCTTCGATCTTCTCAGGATCGGCAGCATCTACCATGTATCTATAAATATTTGAATAGAACATAATCAATAGGCGAATGTCGCATACACAATCGCATTGACACCTCTACAGTAACGTTCCCACATCGACCTAAATCTCGGTTGCCCCCCGATATCCCACACTTTAATTGTGACGTTCCCCTTGGTGATTTTTCGCATATTAAAACCTACAGTCGGTATCATATCTTCGCTAAATTGGCCCGACTAAAACATCGTCGCGTGAATACTAAAGAAACGAATGTAAACAACGAGGGCGTACCGCTATCACATTAACGAAAGTTGTCTTTCCAGAGTATTGAAGCCCGACCAGTGTCAGCTCCATTTCCTCCTTCCAGAAGAGACTCCGAAACCAATCTAGTATCCTGTTCATTAACGCTAACATCGTTAAATTTTTGCTTTTGTAAAAGTTAAACAATAAATGTGTTAACAAATACTTTTAAGATAAAATGTTGATAATAAAACATTTAATTTTTATGTGTCATTTATTTGTCACTTTTGTTTACTAGAGCGACATCTTTAGGGCGTTGCTACCTTTAACCATTGGCGTAGACGAAAATAATTATCTCGAGGGGATAAATTTTGAAAGTCATCCAGATAATGAAAGCAATCCATGACATGAGATAATAAATGAAAGGTAGGTGGGATATTAAGCAAGTAATAGCCCGAAATAACATCGAATTTAAAACAATAAATTAAGAGCTACAATTAGTAAAAAGAGAAATTGAATGCAAAAAAACCAAGTTTGGAAAAAAGACAAGGAATAAGATAATTATAAAAGATATTAATTAATTGAGCGTTGTGCGGAAATATAGAACGACGTGTATAGCTGTCCTGTCACCAAACTCAGGACTACTATAGCAGTCGTATCCGTCAAAAAGACATTTTGCTTTTTCTTTCTTCGGCGTGTTTTATTATCTTATCCAAAATCGTTCTGAAACCTTCATTTTCATGCTTACTTTCTGTCAGGAAATATTAGTTTCCATGACAGAGGCATAGCAAACTGCGTTTCCTGCCGCTTGTCACATTACTGTCCACAACTGTGACTTTACCGGGCGCACCACTTTTTCGACCGCACCTGTCGCATTGCTAAATGTCTACAATGACTCCTGCCATCATTGACAGATTGACAGAGCTGGGCAGTATTCGATTTTGTAAATACTTTTTAGTATTCAAATCCTTTAAAGTATTCAAATACTTTGTAATTAAATACTTTTATGGAAGCAGTATTTGTATTTGTAACTCAAATACTTTCACAAATATTTAGTATTTGAATACTTCGCAAAGTATTTGGATACTTCGTAAAGTATTCGAATACTTCGCAAGGTATTTGAATAGTTATGAAAAGTTATGGACTAGAAACCAATTTCGAAAGAAAATTAAAGGGGCTGTACTTTTTGATCTAGTAGCCCAATCTTGGAACTGTTTGAAATTATGGATTCTACAGGCCACATTCTATAAGAAAATTTTTTTTCCGGGTCGATCTGAGACAATTTTTTTTTCGGGGCTCAAAAAAGGCAGTGTATAACCTTCCTTTTTTACCAAAAATCGACTGCACCAAAATTTCTCGGGAAAACACTTTTTCTTATTAATTTTCGTGCGTAGAATCCAAAACAATTCGTGCTTTTTCGATTAGACCTCTCAATATAAAGTTATGTACAAAAAACAAATTTCGAAAAAAAATTCAAAGGGCTGTAACTTCTAGTAGCCCAATCTTCAAATTGTTTGAAATTATGGATTCTACGGGCCAAATTCTATAAGAAAATGTTTTTTCCCGGTCGATCTGAGGAAAGTTTCTATTGTCACAAAATCAAATATAAAAATCCGATACAACTGAATACCGAACGATCCTGGAGTGAAACTTTTTGATTCGATAGTCTACGTAACTTAAAAACAATAGGGACCTTTCTTATATCCTTAAGACCATGCGTACCAATTTTCAAAGCGATCGCACGTTTCTAAACAAACTATCATGCACACGGACAAACGGATGGTCAAAAATGGATCTGTTCCAAAATCGCTAGGATTAATTTCAGAAAGGCGTACGTATCATGTGCACGACGTACGATCGCTTTGAAAACTGGTACACGTATTCTTAAGGATATAACTGGTATAAGAAAGGTCCTGGTAGGTACCCTCCTATATAATAATATAATAATAATACGCTTTTACTCCCCTTAAATTTGTATATAATAGAAATATAAAAAAAGCTAACCCCATACAAAGTATAACTTGATTTTTTAAGTAGTATTAAGCCTTTTATCTAGTATACTATTTTAAATTTTTAATGTATTTGAGTACTTTTTACTGTATTCGAATACTTTTCAAAGTAAGTTAATGAAATACTTTTCAAAGTATTCGAATACTTTTTATAGTATTCGAAACCTTTGATAGTATTAGAATACTTTTGAAAGTATTCGAATACATTCTAAAGTATTTGAATACTTATTTTTTAAAGTATTTGAATACTTTTCAATGTATCTGTATAGTATTCGCTTGTGCTGGACGTAAAAGTATTTAGTATTCAAATACCTTTGATTTGTGTAAAGTATTTACTATTTAGTATTCAAATACTTTTTGAAAGTATTCTGCCCAGCTCTGGATTGACATTAATCAAAAGTTCTATATGAAAATTTATATTAAAATATGATTCCTGGTAAAATTTTATACAAAATTCGTCAGTAAAATGGCATTACTTTGACTCGGAAATTAAAGTATTCGGCTCCATCGTACTTCAAGCCAGTAATGAGTAATTTTCCTGACTTTTATGTAAATAACTACCTATAATCATTCAATTGTCCCAAAACACTTTAGGTTAATGGTCCCAGTAATCGCGTGACGTGCGTAAAGGTGTTGGGAATATGGATGAGGAGAAAAACGAACGGTTCCTGTTGCTCTTATTTGACTGGTCGAACATTAACGCCTCGAAGTTCCAGATGCGGGTATTGCTAGAAGCGTGCATCGAAACGGAAGCGGTGGATATTGCTGCTCCGGTGGATATTGCTGCTCTGGTGGGCAGGAAGACGATTCGGCGGATGCTCGGAAACAGAAGACACGGCTCCCATCTGGAATGCGTGCTGGAGAAGGCTACACCGAAAGCGATTTGGGATGCTTTGACCCGTGTCTTCGAACGCAAATAATATTGCCAGCCGAATAAATTTGCATAGGCAGGCGCTGTCCCTGAGATTCGAGTCCGGCAACTTCCAGGAGCATCTTCTCAAATTCGATCGTCCGGGTGCGGGAGTATCGTGGAACGAGCGCGGTGATGGAAGAGCAGTTTTTCGGAGCAAAGGCGAATGCAATGGTTCGTGGACTCAGGATGTTCTGACCAACTAGTAAAGGATAAACACCTCTTCGAAGAGCTGAAAACCCTCAAGAAGCCAGTGAAGAGAAACGGAAAATTGATGTATGATAAAATGGGTTAAAGCCAAGTTGCAAAAGTAAGTGGGGTACAAACGGATAATAAAACAAGGTGCAAAAAACCCTTTGATTAAAGCAATATGGTAACTTACATCAAATTCAACGTTAACAACAAAAGAAATGAGTGTATCGCAAATCATACCGCACATATATTCTTAACTGAAAATTTTTCGTTAGCAGCGTCCCCTAGCTGGGTACTTGTAACTCGCCCCTTGTGCGGGGTATGCGAGCCTACAGTTGAGATTCGACATCAATTACAGCATTGGATGCCGTAACTAATTTGGTTACAGTATATTCCCCATCCCTGTGACTTCACGGCGAGAAGTAACAAACTTAAACTACACGATGCTTTCTCGACGGACGCTCAAACCAAGATGGCAAGATTCTTTCATTCTTTTGAATTCGCTTCCACTACTTCGAATTTCTTCTGTTCCTTAAACTTAAACTTTCCACTTTTCTTATTGGTCCGATTCTTCAATAACTATTATTATGTTTATTTTATGATTTTTATAGTTTCATATTATTCGAATCGTTTGAATTCTCTCGAATATTCCGTTTTTTTGAAGACACCAAACAGAAATTATACCTACAATAAAAATGCACCCATAAGAATGGGTGCAATTTAAGATTAAGTGAGAATAGTATTTATGTAAGATTCACAAAATGAGCGAAATAATTTGGTCAGATTTAGTTGCTGTAAGTAGATAACAAACAAAATAGTATATAAACAAAATTAATTTGACTCGTTCACAGAACAGCTACGACATCTTCTGCTCCTAGACTTTTTCCTAACCTGAAAACGTCAGTTCAAAAAACACCCTTCAGTTTTTTACAATTCTCTTACAGGTTCCCTGTGTATCGGACAACGTGGACATCTCTGCATCTAAAATGTAAAAAAATTTACTAATGCTCGAACGGATGGAGTGACAAATACCTCTTGAATGCATTCCTCTTTCTCCTGCAAGATTTTGACCAGCATCAACTGTAATTGCTTGTACACGTCGACCTGCCGCTGGAAGTCGGTTACGGTTTCTAACAGCTTTTGGGTTGAAAACTTGGCGGCGTAAACGGCATGGTCTTTCTCCTTCGCGACCAGATCGAGTTGCAATCGGTTTTCCTCTTCCATCAGCGCCAGCTTCTTCTCGAACTGCGCCGAAACGGCAAACGTTCTAGCGGACAGCGTCTGCCCATCGCCTTCTTCGCACACTTTTACCTTGTCCTCGGTCAAGCTTCTTCGCATTACCTAAACTGGAATAATCATTCAATCACTATGGAGAGACATCGTACCTCCTGCTTCCCTTCGCACACTTGCAATTTGCAAGAAACCAAGTGTAACTCCTCCATTGTCCTCTTGGATTCTTCGTTTGCTAGTCGACATTCTTCTAAAGCGCTCTTCAGTTTATCTTCGGTATTGGCCAGCTCGTGCTCTAGCTGCTCCACTTTGCAGATGTGCTGCGAGATCGTGACGTCCTTACGTATGAGTTCCTCGCGCTCGTGTTGAATCTGCGCTCTAAAACACCTTGACAAACGCTAACAACCTTTACAACTTACTTCAAATTGTCAATTTCCAAATTGACATCCGATCCAACAGCGACTTGCTCTTCCAGCGTGTTCTTCAGCGCATTTACCTTAGTCTCCGCCGACCTAACTTGCTCCATCAGATTAGCGTTGTCTTTAAGAAACATTCCCAATTTATCGTCCTGAAAAAATGGAGCGCTTAGAGCAGGTTTGTGAATCGGGCTTACCTTATTAAGTAGGGCGTCCTGTTGGGCCGCAATCACTTCGTCCTGCTTTTTTGTTCTGGCAATCAGCTGTTCCAGAGCTTCTCTGTCTCGCTGCGACGCAGTGGCGAGCTGGTCGAAGTCACCTTGCAGCGTCTTCTTCTCTTTACGCAAATGCTCGAATTTCTTCGCGAAATCCGCTGAAATTTTATCAAAGTCCTCTTTCATTTCGGCAATCCTTAGGAGAAGAGAATTAGATTACCGCACCCAAGATTCACATTTCCGCACCGCCAGTAAAGGGCTGGAAGAGTGCGTGAGTTGGTGCACCGAGATTTATTTAGCGTTGTTGTGCCTGACCCAAACAAAAAAAAAGAATTTCAACTTTCATTTTGAAATATAATTCTGAAATCAACTCACGTACTCTCGCGCCCTCTTTCGGCATTCGTTGGCTAATCTACCTAGCTTCGTTGTCCACCTTCAACTGTTCAACCTGGTCTATGGCCTTCTCGTATTTGTTCTTCAACTTCACGTTAGCCACACGCATGTACTCCAGCTCAGAGTCGAACGCCTCGCTCGCTTTATTCTGCTCGTCCTGTAGCTCCTTCAGCTTGGCCTCCATTAGGGCGGTTTCGTTCAGCCAGATCTCCTCGCGTTCGCGACTTTCGCGCACTCGTTCCTCCAACTTGGCAAGGTGTCTCGCCTCTCTGGGACCTTCCAGCGCGGTTTTGAGCCTGGTTCGCAGCCTCTCCATTTCCTAAACGCGAAAGTGAGTGACACCCTAGGAAGATAAAACGAACCTCTTTCAGCTTGTCCGACTCGTTCTTAACTTGCCCGATCTGCTTCGCCATCTTTTGCGAGTTTTGCTTTTCGGCCTGGAACTTCTCCTGCGAGTCTTTCAGGTTTCGCAACAGCGCGGCGTTGGTTTCGAGAAGATTTCTGTTCGCGTGTTGCGCCTCCAGGAGGTGACGCGCGGCCTCGTCACGCGCTTCAATTAAACGCCGCTTTTCGTGCTCTTTCTCCGTGATACTATCGACGAGTTTGTCAGTGGTGTCGGATAATTTTCGAATGTGCGCGTCGCGAGCCTTAACGACCGACGTTAGTTCTTCACTGCGCTTCCTAAATTTCTTCGTCGACTTCGCGGTGTGTACCTCCAACCTTTCCAAAGTTTTCTTCTCTCTTTCATGGCTCGCTTTAGCTTTTTCCTCGAGAGCGCTCCTGTTGTCTTTTTCCGCCTCTAAACGTCTGAGTAACTCTTCATTTTGTTGTTTTAAGATAGCGATTTTGCTCAAATTCGAGTCTTCGTTTGCACGCAGTTCGTCGTTTGTCTGTTTAAGAGAAGCGTTTGCTGTTAGCGCCATTGATTTCTCCTCCTCGGCTGCCTGCAGCTTTACTTCTAAGTCGGCAAAGTTCTCTTGCAATTTCTGTAAGTGATCTTCGTCGTCTTTAGGTGCAACCTTGTCACCTGCGCCTTTCTTCGATTTTCCACGTTTTGACTTTTTCTTCGACTTTTTTGAGTCTTCAGATTTTGTCTCATTTTCGCTGTCTGATTTCGCCGTTGATATTTCACCGCTAACTGGTTTTGTGCCACAAACGCAAGAGCTTTCTGGAAAAAGAACGTTAATTAATTAACTTTGTGCTTAATTTCCCTTACTCGCCGTTTTGGGCGTCCTGGTGCCATCTTCAAATCTAATCGTTTGTGTATTTCCAACGGTCGGGGAACTCGCCTGGGTGCTACAGATGGATTTGGCTTTTAAGCAATTACTTCCTTCGAATTCGATTCGTTCGACATTGCCATCGGCGTGTCTCGTTACCGATTTTCCCCTCAAGACATGGCAACCGCTGCTTCCGATGTCTTGAAGGGTGAGTAAGATTTGTATCTCTTTCTCAAGATCTTCGAGCCTTTTGGTTATGCTCTAGAAGGAAAATGATTGCTGGCGGTGTGCAACGATCGGCACCTTACCTGAGACATACTAGTTGCGAGAAATTTTGTAATTAGCTGGGTCTACTCAATTTGCGCGCTTCATTTTTCGAAATTTTGCCATTGGACCCGGAATTGACATTCTGAAATTATTTGACACACGCGGGTTTTTCTGATGCTTAATCAGTAGGTACCGTAGCTGAGGTAACTGCAGAGGTTGCATTTTTGCGCCAAAATACAGGGGGGCCTATCACCAATGATGACCTGGTTTCTTTCATCAATAATTATAGTCAACATATTTCGCTATACGTTAAGCATCTTTAGAAGTCTTCATCAATAAAGGTTTTCCGAAGATCTTTTAGATGTTGCAGAAATATGAGAAATTTATAAAATGTTTATTTATTCTTGCTAAATTCTTCAGAAAGTCCGCGAATGTCCTCGCGGCTTGATCCTAATTTTTCACAAAGTATAAAACCACCCCCTCTAATTTACAGGTAGTCGAGTTAACTTTTCCGGACAGCTCAACGTGAACGCTCTCACAGTTCACGACGCGAATTTCCTCGCGGCCATTCCCATTACTTTACTTTTGTAAATCACGCCCATTACGTTACTCGACCAATAAAACTCATTTTGTAAATCCAATCAGAACACTTGAGTGGAGTAAAATCCTTCTGAATCAGTGCACAACTTACCAAGCTTGATAACAACAAATGTCACCCGGGCAAAAATGTCCCTGTCGTCATCTCCCAAGACTTCTCGACGCTTTCACATGTGTGTAAAAAGTCAGGACCGTACTACTATCGTCACAATCGAAACATAACGATTTGTTCGCCCTTGGGGAGTACCCTCCTGCGATACTCCGTTCTGCAGGAACTATGCGATCAAAAATGAGTTACTGTCGAGTCACCTTTTGAATTTTTGTTTACATGGGAAATCGTATTTAACTTGAACTTCCAAAGGCGAGTCATTTTTGATCGCCCGTTATTTGCACTAAAAGTTTTTCGTACTTTTTCGATCAGACTTCTCAATCAAAAGTTATAGACTACAAACCATTTTCGAAAGAAAATTCAAAGGGCTGTAACTTATATACTTTCGGTGCTCAAAAAAAGGCAGTGTATAACCTTCCTTTTTTACCAAAAATTGACTGCACCAAAATTTCTCGGGAAAACACTTTTTCTTATTAATTTGAGTGCGTTGAATCCAAAACGATTCGTACTTTTTCGGTCAGACTTCTCAATCAAAAGTCCAATCCGAATCCAATCCAAAATGATGCGGTTTCTACTCAGTAATATCGATGTAGAAGACACAACCAGGTAGGTAATAATGAAGAAGAGTAAAAAATGATTATTGAAAGCCAAAGGCAATGCGCAATTCTTGTTACATACCGAAAACGGCCTTAGAACTTGTAAAATATATCCGCAAAATAGCGTCAGCGAAGTATCGAAAGCAAAATAGCAAGAGAAACACTGCACTAAACTTATAGCGCCAATAACAAAAGGCAGACAAAAATTCGTCGAGTAGTACAATGGCGCGTATGTTCTTACGAGTAATGGCATAGAATCAAGTTTTGTACAAAGAAGTGCGTGCGCCGACAGAATTAAAGAGAACTCTGCACGACCTCCATTGGCGAAACAAAGAAGGAATATTAATCGGTAAGAAACTAACGGGACAATTTTTTGCAAACGTCCTAATCATCCTTTGTGAGTACTCCCCTCCGACAATCTGTTCTTAAGATAAAAGAATGGTATCAGATCACGATAAGGGGTAAAGGAGGAGAACTAGGGTTGGTACGAATTTCTTTCGTCAAGTGCTTTCATTAGAGTATCATGAAGGATAAAACGAGCCCCCCCCCCCCCTAAACCCGTTCAATTTGGATAAGTGGTAAAAGAGAAGGGCGGCAGTTGATAGAAAATAGTTTCTTGCGTTGAGACCTTTAATTGGAGTATCGTGAAAATTAAAACCACATTCCGCCCCCCCCCCCACCCCGCGACCTCATTTTCCTCAAAGAAATCGCGGAAGGCAGATATAGTTTGTAGAAACGGCGATGAGACCTTTCATTAGAATACAAAGTTTTAGATGGCACCACTAAAGCCATGCTTATGCAAGATCTGAGACAAATTGTTTTGCCCTCTGCGGTAGGGTTATTCTTTCCCGCCCCTTACACTGGTACATTCCAGAAGCACATACCACGAAATACAACATATAATCTCAATTAGTACAATTCGAACCAAATAGAATCTGACAACGGGTTCCCGTTACAGCATGCTTTGCATACACAGATGGTTGAAATGAATTAATAAATTACATTATAATACAATATAAAGAACGTTTTGTTATGGACAATTTCCATTATAAATAATCATGATAGATCCATGAATTTTGAGATTTCCTACGTTAAACTTGGAACAAATGAAGTTTAGAAACAAATGTTTTTATCAAAACCAATTTTCATGCGTTCAGAAACGATAAAAATACTTGCAAAACAAACTAATTCTACAAACACTTTAAGCAGTCATAAATTATGACTTCTTATAGATATTTAACCACTCAATTGACATAATAAATAAATGGTTATCACGGTACCTCAGAATTGTCTCGTAGCTAAAGCTGGTGAAACCATAATAAGGTCGGAACCGCCTCCTTACAAATGATACCGAGAAGAAATTCTGAAGCTGGAGATTAGAACCTTCCGACGGTAAAAAATCGTTAGAGAAATTAAAGGTTCTAGTGT
This sequence comes from Photinus pyralis, assembly GCF_008802855.1. NCBI lineage: Eukaryota > Metazoa > Arthropoda > Insecta > Coleoptera > Lampyridae > Photinus > Photinus pyralis. The sequence continues at coordinate 33,129,354 of NW_022170738.1, read as the reverse complement.
GTAGTTTATTAGAACAGTTAATTTCTCTGTTCATGGATTGCAAGCGTGTGAGAACCGCGAACGTTTGGTCATTAATGGGCTTTAGAAACGAGTGTGAACACTATTTATTCGCAAAAAGTACGTTTTTTCGGTTATACTTTTTCAAATGCGAGCTTCTGTACTGTTTTCGGAGTTACTCTTTCGAACAATCAAGTTTAATCCCCTTTTGTACACTAATGGCGACAGATGTACTTTTTTTGCAGCGGAAATTGACTCAGTGCGCTTAATTAATCTGTCCCTGACCGAATACGACTCCAATTTATGCGATGAAAACGTTCTCTAGTTGCATCAATAATTCGTTTTCTGTGGTTATAAATAACACAGCCTCTTAATCCGCTTTTAGATATTAATTGATTCTACTGGAAACTCGCGGAACTTGCTTTCAATTTATATTATTAACAATTAATTAACAATTGAACTATTGTTCGCACTCGAATTTTCTAAGTTGAAGTTTTATTATAACCGAAAAACACTGACCTTCGCCCTTGATGAATTCCGCGCTAATTTACTTAACGACGAAAACTACCCTACCCTACCGGAATTATATTTTATTTTCAAATGTACGGTTAAGGCCCGTTGCACACGTTCGGTTTTTAAAGATACGCATTCACGCAGCGGCGCCGCCGCCGTACTTTTAAAATCCGGGCGTGCGTACAGGACCTAAACGTTCCTTGCTTTGACGCGAAATAATCAAAATTTTGAATTGGAAATTAATTAGTCGCACTTTGTGCCCACGTTGGGGCGGAAATGCACCATTTCTATAAAATAGAAAATATATCCGCATTGGGAGTTTTAACCCTACCAGCGTGTACTTTTGGTTAAGACCTTTCACTTTCCCTTTGTGAGTGCTACACTATGTTTATGAAATATTCGCATATGAAATTATTACTACAACGAACGTGTTCCATTCTGCTTGTTTAACTATAAGATGCGTTGATGCACTAAAAATAACACTATCTAGTGTAATTATGTATTTGATTCTTTTAGCAATAGAATCGTTAAATTGGTAGGTAGTCACTATTGGTCAATTAACATAATCTTTTTGACAAATATTAAGTATCCATCGCCGGAGTGTAATTCATACTGTCATTGATATGGGTGCAAAAGGTCATCGTTTTATGGAACCACATTTTAGACCTATAGCGATAGAGTTTCAATGTCTTCAATCTTCCATTTATTGTTGTTCGTTGCGCACTTGCTGAAGTCATCTTAACAGTCAACAACCTTGTGTAGGTGACTCACTTAAAAAGCAAAAACAGGTACATTTTGATCATTTAATTAACACGAAGAGGCTTTATGGATATATCGTTTCCGCATCTTAATTAATATTAGCCTTGGAGTATGATGACATGATAACGGGTCACGATGTTTCGTATATTCTTCTTTTGAGCTCATCCCAAGTTTGTTATGACTGAGATGAATAATTGAAATCAGAATTGTTAGAAGACCTCCTTCTGGGGCCAGGGCTTTTGGTGTTCTGGGGGAAAGTGAGGCAAAAGCGGAATAATTCAACTGACAATATCATTAATTAGTAATGCCAGAGTTACAACACAGAGCACAATTTCGGCCTTCGCCATCGTTACCTAATTAACATGGCGCAGATATCAAAGTCTCTTCCTGTGAGAAACGCACTGAACTTTGTATACATTTCGCTCTCTACTTTTTTTTCAATAAGATAATAAATAGCAAACCAGCCTTGTACCGTTCCCGTAATTACTTAATCGTTATTTACGTATCAAGGGCGTAAACCGAGCGTCTTGGGTCTCGCCATGGATATCATTGTCCAGCCGACTCGATTTCTCACCTCATCGCACGGTGGAGAATTAGGCAACGGCCTCGGAAACTGAAGAAGAAGGAATAATACCTCATTAGAACAAAATTAAGTGGTCCCAATTCCAGAAGCGTGCATGTGTTCAATTCGCCTATAATAACATAAATTAATAAAATTACGACATCCCGCAAGGACACTACTCACAATGTTTATGAAAGGTGTAATTGCTGTAAACATATGTCGGAGTAATTAATCAGCATAAATTATATACGTACAACCCTCTCCCAATTCGGGGCGTTTGTAAAAGTGTCACTTTCGGCGGCGGATTTTTAGTAGCGTGTGTCATCGAAAACCGTTGAGATCCCGATCCTGCCTGTTTATATATTGAGGTGATTTCACAATTTCATCAGTCGTATGTGTCACGCGAAGCGAAAATGTGGAAATTGTCGATTGTTGTAATTTTGCACGTCCATTGGGCGTTGAGCGATCTTTATCCTGGACGTCCGCTGTACATCAAGAGCTACCCTGGGATTCCCAACATCCAGAGTGATCTATACGAAGTGTACCAAGAGCCGTACGTTTACGTAAGTTTGCCAGAGTTATTGCTTCCGTTTGACCAATTTTGTAGAATGTGAATATTATTGGAGCCGTTGCGGTTCTCCAAGGCGAGGGGGAGAGCAGCGTGAAGGGTGAAATCACGTTCACGCAAAGGCAACCACCGGTCGGTCCCGTGCTGGTTAGAGGAAACATAACGGGGTTGAAACCTGGAAAACACGGTTTCCACATATACCAATCGGGCGATCTTCGGCACGGCTGCGAGAAACTAGGCAATCACTTCAACCCCTTCTTGGTAAGTTTGCCTTGCTTCGGCCCTTTTTTTTGAGCCATTTTTCAGTTACAGCACGGTGACCGAAGGGACTCCCTAAGACATGTGGGCGATCTGGGAAACATCGAGGCGAAAGATGATGGAAGTGTGGAAGTCGAGTTTGTTGATTCTCTACTGTCGCTGGTTGGTGGTGGCAGGAGTGTTGTTGGAAGGGCACTCGTGATAGCGGAGAATGAAGATGATCTGGGTCGCGGTGGGACTGCCGAAAGTGTGTCAACGGGAAACTCTGGGAAACCAATAGCCTGTGCCGTAATTGCCTACACGTAGCTCTCTTAACGATCATTTAATTGTACATAAGTTTGTTATATTAAAATCCGTGTTTTTTACTTGAATGTTGTTTCTGTCAAATTTTAACTTGTCAATAATGAGAAGGATTGAAGGTTGTAGCTGACGAAATTGTGGGTTATTTTATTATGTTCACTTACAATTTCAAGGATTCTAATTTCTAATTTAGTTTGAAAGTTTGCTTGAATCAAAAACAGATCACATTCACGGGGTGTGACCAGATCGCCGAATTCCGCTCAATAATCGGCAATTGTTGTAGTTATGCAATAGTTAATTGCCATATTTCCTACTAACACAATCTGTGATCTTGAGGGATTGACAAGGAACGTGAATCTATTTTAATTTCGCGGCAACATCACATTCTAAGCTGAAGATCTTTTACCGAAATGTCCAATCCGAAATTTCAGATGTCCAGTAAAAACTAACCGAAAATAGAAAGATATTTTGTTGCACAGGAGTCATTACCATAATGAATTTTTTACCAAAGTCCACATTCACAGTAAAGATCAGCTTAAAACATGGACTTTTTCCAAAATTTCAAATCAATAACATTCTCCGAAAGCAGAGGAAAGGAAGGATGAACGTAAAGTGTTCACAATAATCACTTTTGGGAAAATTCATTTCTAATTAATCCTAGTTTTCTTTTAATAACGTTCCCATAGATAAATTGTCACTCAAGTGCGCTACTACACTAATTCTCATTAATAGGAAAATATTCATATATAATACCATGAGTAGTCGAAGTATTGCCGATAATTTTTGAGGTGCTGTCACGAATGCTAGTTATGCTGATTAATAGTATTAAAAAGCGTAACTAGCATGAGTGGAGCAGCAACTCAAAAATAATCTACCAATACTACAACTACGAATGGTATTCGAAGGACTATTCAAAGAATCGAAAACCTGAACCTGGATGGCGGTGAAGACCTTCGGCAGCCTACGAGACCACCAAAGCCAGCTGGTAAAGGAACTGGGTACATATGAGAAGACCAACCGATGAGGCACAAGCGCATGAAGATCGTGCTTTTCGACGCGGGATAAGAACAATAAGGCCCCTTGAGACATCCTCGAAGCTTAGACGTTTTTACAGTTTGAGATATATATCATTGTTATTGTTTTAGATATCGGCATTTTATTATTGTAATTAATAATATATTGCATACGGGCAAAATGCAAAAGCCACTTCAGATAAGGGAAAAAAGGGCTACGCCCCAGATTTCCATTTCCATTTGAAATGAAATTTCATGTCTATAATGACTCCTGTCATCACTGGCAGATTGATTCTAATCAAAAGTTCTATATGAAAATTTTATCTTAAAATACACTTTCGGATAAAATTTAATACAACACTCATCCGAAAAATAACATTACTTCACTCGGAGAGTAAAGTACTCGGCCCCAAGGGGGCTTCGTACTTGAATATTTCCTCACTAGTAATATGTCATTTTCCCTTGCACTATCTCTCTCGGCGCGCTACCTTTCTATGGCAGAGACCGACAGTGCGCGTTCCAGTTTAATTATAGTTCAGTGATATATGGGTTATTAATTTAAAAATTTCTGTACATGACTTTACTGCAAATTTAGGAAATTGTCTTAGAGCAGATTTTTTTGAAATTCTAGAAATTAACATCCTCTTAGAGCTCCTAAAAATCCTCTTCCTAGGAATAATGTTAGGGGTATAGTATTAATTAAACATTTTGTGCGGGGGAGGGGGGTCGACTCTGGCAGAAGTAGAGGTCAACGGTCTGTTCTACATTAAAAGAATGCACTAAAAATGTTACGAATTTATAAGCTAGATCGTTGTGGCATTTTATTCACAGTAAATTTAAATAAAAGGAGGCTACGAATTTTTCTCCTGCGATTACAAAATTCTCATTCTGATCTCCTGATCGCTAGGGGAACACCTTACATATGCTCGTGATGCATGGAGGTTTCGGAAAGTAAGCAGTAAGTAGACCACTGCTCTCCCCGGTGACACTCCTTTGCCTCCATTTTATATTTTTGTGAGTTTCAATCTTTGTTTTTGAAATTGACTTGATTTAACCTTAATGCAGAATCACATATTTGATACCGTTATCCTCTTGTGTGTAATCGTTTTTGGTGTAAGGCTTGCTTAATTTATATGTTTATGTTTTGATTACACGATGTTGACCAGAAGTAACATTCATATAAATTTTGATCATTTTATTTTAATATGTGGAAATTACTGAGTTCTTTGTGTGTGCACATACTTGTTGTTTGTAACTAACATTTTCTCCGTGAATGAAGCAGTCCCGGGGGTGGCAAAAAACTGTAATCAAATTGAGCTACGACACCTAATTCCGTGATTGTCTTCGACATTCGAACGAGGGGCAAGTTATCTTGCCAATTTGCCTACAAGGCCATGTAATTTTCCACTTTTCCCTTAACAAAAGGACTTTATTACACCAAAGATGAGTCACATCCTGTACCCTTCACCCTTTCTCAGAATTTAGGTACCTGCTTACCTGACCCATTGTTCCCAAAATGTGTTATAATCTTGGGTGTAACCAACTAGGTGTATATGCATTTACTATATTTGTTAACCACTACTGAAACTTGATAATTTCACAAATTATTTTGTCAACTAACTTTCGAACTGTATTAATCAAACTGCGAGGTTTTTCTTCGTCGTACTCTTTTTACCCTTGGTAGTTACTTTTGCGAGAGTAACGGCACATTTGGGCTTGGTTTACATTAATGTACATCAACTAAATATCTGGGCTTTCACAATCCTAATAATAACGACCATTATTATACAAACTTTTCACAATTTCAGTGTTTTATTTTACGTTCCTTCCCTAGTGTACTTCAGGTCATAGCGTTGTTTACAACTAACGTAAGGTGGCACTGCCTTTTTATCACGTGTCTCCTTTCAAATTTAAGTGGGATCTTGTGTTATTTTTGTAGAGAAACATCGTTCGGGGGCCCATTTTTAAACGTTGCCGGGTTTACTTAATTTCCGTGTTGTGAAATTAACGTAGAACATGGGGACTGAGCACACTACAAAATAATATTACATTTCTTAGCTCAGTGCGATACAACCACCGAGTTGAGAACTGCATGATCTGCAGTTGTTTGAGTTACGTCGGATTGATTAACGACTTTAAAGTCATTTGGGATTGGTAGTAGCAAAATACATTAACCAATAAACAATTAGACATGGCTGTCGGGATTAACCATCCGCCATTTTATAGGTTCGAACTAATCTATTCAGAGTGTAGAAGGGGTTAGTTGAGAGAGATTCAAGAGACTCGCGGCTTCACGTCTTGGCATTACAATCGTGGTCCATATAACAATTTGAATTCGCGATATAGAAGCGACCAGAAGGTCCAATGGTCCATGGTGTAATTTGTATCGTTCTAATACTTCCATAATACTCCCTTTTTAAAGATAAAGTGAAAAAGATGAATGTGCATTCTAATGACATCTGTCATTCCTATTTCAAATGTCACGCGAAGCACGATATAAAGTGACGTTCAGAACATATGACAATGCTGTTTATTTATTTATTTATTCTATTAATGGCTCACCTTGCATGGTGTATATTACCTCTATTCTTACACTATGATAGTACATTACATGCTGGAGGAAAAAGTTCTACGTAAGTGTCGAAAGCAGATAGGAATAAATTTAAGCAATGCTCTAGCCTAATCTGATGCCTAGCTTGTTATCTTTTGTACAGAATTTGTTATCGGAGTAAAATCTCGCCCCTGAATTGTTGGTCGGTATACAACACATTCTACACTTCTGTACAACAACGCGTGCGTTACTTTCTCCTACGAAACAGCGTTTAAGTTTATTACCAGTCAAATAAAAGATGGAAAAATACAATATGTCCTTATCATTAAGCTAATAGACATTTTTCGCAATAAAGTTGGACTTGAATAAGTCGTAGTAATTGTTTATTCTGTTCATCCGCCCCTGTGCATTTAACTGTAAAGCCATAAAAACAGACCTTGATCTTCATTTTGAGAGGTGGAACCTACTCTGGGTACCAATTAATAAATTGTTTATGTATGTAACGGTACCGGTAGGTAAGTGGGAAAAGTTTGCTTTAGTTTCGCAAGTTTTAAAGGTGAGTCCCATTCATATTTATTTTCTTATTGCGTATTTGGGTGAGTAAATAATGTTTACTCGCTAAATTAAATTTGTGATAATTAGTTTTATTGATCCATGGGTAAGATAACCAGTGGCGTTACGATTTTTTTAATCCAACCGTAATAAAGTATACTCTGCACATATGTAACATATACGAAATACGTTTTCAAATGATAGATCGTTTGCAGATACAAGTGCTGTCACAAGTTGTTACTGGTTTATAGTTGTTTACAGGTATGAAGCAAGCTATTTTTTATCAGTGGGATTTTGGAAAACGAACGAATTACTGTTAATTATCTACTTATGAAAGTAAAACGTTTCGTAACATACTCAAGTGTCAGACTAATCCCTAAAGGTGCCGTTAGTGCGACAGAGATTTGGGTAATATGTTGTTGGATGATTTTAAGAGTGGGGTCTTTTCTGTTTATGGGGATTTCCTGTCACGGCTTTTAGATCTTGTGACCGCACTCGACCGATAACAGAAATCTCCAATTCGTCAAATCCAAATTTCTGTCGCACTAAAGACACCGTAAGCGGACAGTAATGTCAGTGGGGAGAGTTTTACCAGTTCTACCATTGAATAATTGAATGGTTCTACTATAGGACTTCAGTAGTTTATATTTAAAAAGCTACTCAACCGATATGTGTGATTGAATAATGAATAATCACCTATTTCGATATGCATGTTCGTAAAAATACTGGCGCATATTTATTTATTGATCACTTCGAAATCCTGTTAAGACTGAGACTAAACAGAATTCAATTTACTTATATGGCAAGCAATAAACCTTCTCGTTAAATCTAAAAATCACAGAAAGTATGAGTAACATCCGCTATTATTCCTTATCGCCGATGACTTGACCGGCTTGATGGCGCTTTGATAGTGTTCTAGAAATTTCGTTACAATATCTTTTTCGAGATCATCATGCCAATCGCCCTTTGTGAGTACCCCCTCTCGGACAATCTGTTATTGAGATATAAGGAAATATATCCGAACACGATAAAGGGTCGAGGAGGAGGACTATGGTCGGTAGAAATTAATTCCTCTCGTTGAGACCTTTCATTAGAGTACCATGAAGGATAAATCAGCCCCCCCCCCAATTCCCCCTCTTTTAATAAGGTCTCAGAAAGAAGTGCGGTGGTTGGTAGAAAATATGAAGGATCAAATTAACGCCCCCCCCCCCCCCCCGGCCTGCCCGTCAGCCAGTGATCTTGAAAAGGAGTCGCGTGAGACAGTTGTAGTTTGTACATACCAATTCATTCCAATGGTCTTTTCATTTAGAATAACCATCAAGGTTAGAACGTGCCCCCCCCCCCCCCACCATTTTCAATCATTTTACTTGGCGCCACTAAAGACATGCTTATGCAAAATCGCCACCACCCCTTCCCACAGCGCAATTTGATGGTCGTCTGGTACACCGTCAAGGCATAGGCATAAGTTCAACAGACAGATGGACGGACAAAACGCAAACAATTGCACATTTTTGTTTTGTGAAAACAACAACGGAAACATGATACACACACTCGTGACAACGGCGCCAAAACCGATAACCCTTTTAGCGCTTTTTTTACAGAAATAAAAGTGCTATTTTTTTGCGTTTTGACCGCCCTTCCGTCCGGACCCACGTCTGCCGTGTTGAACTACTTTTAGAGCAAGGGTGTTCCAGACGGCCATCAAAATTTTGTTGTCTTAATTCCCCCTATGAGATACTCTTTTTGAAAGTAAAACGTGCATAACTTTTACATGCGACAACCAGTTGGTTTCAGATTTTGCATACACACCTATACCTTGAAAGTGTGCCATATTTTGTTGTTTTACGCCCCCCCCCCCGTATGCATGCCTTTATGTGGTGTCAAGTAAAACTTTTGAAAATGAGGGACATGCGTTTTACTCTTCATCGCATTCCAATAAAAGGTCTCATGGAAGTAAATTGGTTTGTTCAAACTATAACTAAAGAGGGGGGGGGGGGTGAGAAATGAATTTTATCTTTCATGATATTGTAATGTAATCAAAGGTCTCAACAAAAGGACATGTTAACTACCAACAAAGAGTCTTTGCTACCAACTACCGCCCTTCTTTCTGACGCCGTATCATAAGACGCTGTTGGGAGAGAGGGAGGGGGGGGGGCTGGTTTTATCCTTCATGGTACTCTAATGAAAGGTTTAAAAGGAATTCATTTCTACCTACCCGTATCGGATCGGTTATCCTTATACCTCAAGAGCGGATTGTCGGAGGAAAAAAAAAAGATTAGGGCGTCTGGAAGAAATATATCCATTGGTGATGTCAAAACTTTAAAAACCAATCGCTCGAAAACAGTTTTTCGGAGGAGAGTACTCACAAAGGCAAAATTAATCGCCTAGGCGAGACATATTTATTGGGGACGTCACTCTAAGCGAATACCTTAAAACAAACTGTCAGAACAGGGTGCTTACTCATAAAAGGCAAGTGAGACGTCTGTAACGGGACATATCTACTGGTGATTTCAACACTTTCAGTACAAATATCTGTAGAACCATTGAATAAAAAAATTTTTATTCAATGGCAGAACGGAGTGTCGGAGGCGGGTACTCTCAAAGGGTGGAAAGATGGTCTAAACAAGACACAGTATCGGATATGCACAGGTGGCGCTAGAAGCGGAGAGGTGCTTTTGATTAGCTGACTCTTACTGCACGCAGTGCGCTTTCGGTAGTAGAAATATTCTTTCCCCGTTCTCACACAAGGTTGGAGTGAGGACTAAATAACGGGCGATCAAAAAAGGATTCACATCGAGTCGCCTTTGGAAGTTCAACTTAAGTACGATTTTTCATGTAGACAAAAATTCCAAAGGTGACTCTTTTTTTATCGCATTGTATATGAAACCTTCAATTTTTTAGCACATTTTCCAACTCATGTACTATGCGATCAAAAATGAGGTGCTGTCGAGTCGCCTTTGGAATTTTTGTTTACATGGAAAATCGTCTTAAACTTCCAAAGGCGACTCGACAGCAACTCATTTTTGATCGCCCGTTAGAAAGGCGCTATTATTGCCACTTTCTCCATCTGTCCGTCCGAGGCCTTAACTACTCCTACAGTTTTCAAAATATTTAGTTGGTTCTTTTTGCATTCTGGCACCTCAACAAAGAAAAATCTTGACGTTAATTTGCGCTGCGCAATGCCATCCTCCTTATTTATGGAGATATTTTTTTGAAATTTTGACCACAGATGCTTCTAGCAAAGACAAGCATATCGCATATTGTAAAAATTAGACAAAGAAGCATCTTTCTCCAACAAAACCATGTCAGTCCTCGCAATAGTAGTACATTTAGGAAGCCCCATTTTTCTAAAAAAATGCCAATAGACTTCTTCTTCTTCTTTACGAAGACTTTCAAGATAATGTTATAACATTAAGTAGGTAATTTTTTGTTTTTGTAAGAGATCCTAACTTATAAATTATCTCTATAAAACAATAAAGTTAGCTTTCCGGGGGCTAAGTAAACAGAGAGACAAATGGAAGAAAATTATGTAAGTATTTGATAGTCCAAAATAATGCGTTCAACCGTTTACGCAGCGAAATTGAGTTACAAAATTTAAACCTGCGCGTTTTAACCAATTTTGATTGATTGTTGTATGTTTGGTTGTCTACCACAGCATTGCTAATTTCGAAATAAATTATTTTATGTGAATCCCCTTTGAAAGTGATTTTGGGGGATGTTTCTTAAACAGCATTATCTATTTTCAGTAGTTAATCTAGAGATAAGCATGTTATTAATTTAAAAAGTTATTATGAGCGCCTTGAGCAAATGAGCATATATGCGATACGCTTATCATATGTGGGAACTAATTCGATAATTTCGTTCGTTTTGCGAAACCCACACCTCTGCTAGTACGTAAACAACCTGCGACTGGTTGTACTTGAAGACCCGCACGTCATCATATAAAGAGACATTTGAGGAGTTCTGCAAGTCAAATAATCAGCTTGCTTTTTAGTGTTAACAATCTCACTTTCACCGCTGCGATGTTCCGCATTTTCGTTTTGTGCGCGTTGTTCGCAATCGTTCGCGCTGGAGGAGTAGTAAGTGCCGTCGTTATTAAGGCCGTTCCCGTTTTAATTTTGCATTTTCTCAGTCGAAGGCGACCGTCAAGATACAGGGCGATACAGTTTCGGGTACCGTCACGTTTACTCAGCAGGGCGCGACAGTTCTAATTCAGGGGGAAATCAGTGGTTTGTCACCAGGAAAACACGGTTTTCACATCCACGACAAAGGGGATTTGTCGAACGGATGCACTTCCGCTGGACCCCATTTTAATCCTTACAAGGTAAGTACGCTCATTGCGCGCGATATTGTGTTAATTGCATTAATAACAGAAAAACCATGGGGCGCCTTCGGCACAAGATCGTCACGTTGGCGATTTAGGAAACGTCGTCGCCGGGCCCGACGGCGTCGCCCGCATTGATTTCACCGACGGCCTCATTAGTTTAGGTGGAGAACGGTGCATAATTGGACGAGCCCTTGTCATACACCAGGGCGAAGACGATTTGGGCAAGGGTGGAAACGAGGAATCGCTCAAAACTGGTAACGCCGGAGGGCGGCTCGGCTGCGGAGTTATTGGAATCTTGTAAATACTTTCTCTTGTGTACTTTCTCCATTAGATTTTGATAAGTTGTTAGTAATAAATCTCCAAAAGTTGAAACAATATGATGGTGATTTGGTTTTTTCCCGTATAGATAATTGTCGGAATCGCTGATGTATCTTAACCTTACCTAAATGTAGTTGTAGAAGACCAGGTCATGGTCGAAGAATAAGAGGGGAAACCCAGAACGAAATGGAAAGGAAATTGACCTTCAGACTTTATTCTTCCAAATGCTCCATGTGTCCAACACCCCAGCTCAAATTTGCAAACGTAATTGTGTTGCAGAAGGTTACCTACACATTGTAACCTAGTTAATAGTCAGCATTTTGAAATTATATAACAACAAATTGTTTATATGTCGATATTATGGTCAAAGCATTTAATGGGGACATTATTTCATAATTACTGGGTCGTGAATTGGCGAAAGCCAACAATAATGGTACCTGTTTTGAATCAAACCAAATTTCGTTTCGGACTTACGTTTCCAAAGGGCTTTATAACTTCTTTCTCAGCAACCACTGAACTAATATAGGTACCTCTACGTTTTTGTATATTTTACTACTAGATTTCTTCGATCATAACAATAAAGAATCCAAACTTTTTGAGAAATTAAAAAAAAACCGACAATGACCAGGAGCCTAAAAAACCATTAGTTCCATCATTCTATGTGGTATGGTTATGGATAAAGGAATTTGGGATTTTGCAGGCGTATTTCCTTAACGTTTTGAAAAAAATGGTTTGTTTCCCCCCTAATATTTTTGTATTTAGGTAGAGATAAAATTGATTGTTTTTCGTATTAACGAAGACATTCCAAAATATTATGCGGTGCATATTGTTGTCGTCCCGTTATTTTGAAAATAACAATTGATTGTTAATTAATAATAATAATAATAATAATAATAATAACACAATACTCCTCTTTCTCAGAAACAACCCACTCGTATTCAACCGAAACGCAACAACCTTAAAAGCACTACAGGCTCACAAAATACTGTAATGTCTCCACCAATAACCCAAGCAACAACACAGATACAACCTCAAGAACAAAGAAACACCATAAATACAAGTAACGCAACATGCACTACAAAGACAGGTCCACCCAATAAAGTTACACGCCCTAGCACAGTTAAAAACACATAACTCCTTCTTCACAGAAACACACCACGTTATCACAACCCACTCGTACTCAACCCAAACGCAAAAACCTAAACAGCACTACTAGCTCACAAAATACAGTAATACCTCCACCAATAACCCAAGCAATAACACAAATACAACCTCAAGAACACCATAAATACAAGTAAGGCAACATGTACCACAAAGACAGGTCCACCCAATAAAGTTACACGTCCTAGCACAGTTAAAAAACACAAAACTCCATCCTCACCGAAGAACACCACGTTATCACAACCCACTCGTATTCAACCAAAGCCAAAGAAACACTTACACAATAAACTCCATTTAATAAAATTACAGGAATTATTATAATGATTTTTGTTTTGTTTTGTTTTCCTCTTTCCTGATAGCGTTGGCTTATTGTGCCCATGTGTGATTTTTATTTATTTATTTTTTTTAGGACCCTACATAACTTCACCAGACACAGACACAGACACTGATCGTTACTTGATTTTAATCCGTGCGATTAGTTAACCAGGCTAGACCTGAGTTCTCACAAGAAACACCGACCATAATAATAATAATAATAATATTTAATTGCCCAACAGTTAATTGCATGTAGCAGGAGTTGGCGTGAGACTTCTTATTCACAAATACTACGGTCGACAGACCAGCTAAATTATACTAAATTATGCAAAGTGCTAATGAAAATAATAAAAACTCATTACGATGATGTTACAAAACCTTACAAAACAACAAAAGTTATCAAACTCGTGCTTTCTATATTTATAAAACATACATTGTCTAAGATTATAGGACGATATCTTTGAGAGACTAGAAGAGGCCGAGTCGAATTTATGCCGAGCATTCGTAGGTCTTATGGTGGGTTTATACAATCATTAACATGAATTCACTATCATTAGATCATTAAGAAACGGTCAATAGAAGCAATGGTAATTGTGCGTCGCTAACCAACAAAACCATATCTTTATTTCTATTGGCTATTTCTTATTATTGTAGTGATAGTGAACTAATGATAATAATTGTATACTTTGTTTGTTGTTTTTCATTTGATAAACGGCTACACCAATGCCGAACGAGGCGAAGGCGAGTTCTGCATAATACGTTGTATATTGTCTAAGATTATAAGACGATATCTTTAAGACTAGAAGAGAGTGAGCTGAATTTATACCGAACTCGCCCTCGGCTCGCTCGCCATTGGTAGGCATTGTCTTCCAGGTCAGATTTTGTCTGCTCGAATTTCTTATTGTCATTTGATAAAAGGCTGTACCAATGCCGAGCATTGTCTAAAGGCTAAATTATAGGGCGATACATTCAAAGACTATAAGAGGCCGAGCCGAATTTATGCCGAACTCGCCTTCGGCTCGCTCGACATTCGTAGACACAGTCTGAAACGGTCAGATTTAGGGAATGCAATCCCGCAGCAATATTTCGATCCCGGTATTTGCGGGATCGTTAGATGTTAATCCCGCGGGATCCCGGTATTTGCGGGATCCCGCATAATTTTAAATGTATTGGGATATAAAGCAATTTTGTGTGGTTAACCGAACATCCTCGCACAAAAAACATAGTATTTCCCGGAAAGAATGCGTCACATCCGCCCTCGTTTCTTATCACTGGTGGTTCCTCCATGTCTATCTGGATTTTTAGAATATTCTCTATAATAGTTCCATATAGCCATTTTACTACTGAAGTCTTTATAAATAATGGACGAGTTCGACAACTTGTCTATAAGAATAACGGTACCTACGTTCAAAACAATAGCAAAATAAGTCAAATTTTCGGACTCGCTAGCTGTTTAACAAAGTTGATAACGTAGGTACAAGTTAGCGCGTAATTATTGCATGAAGCCCAACAACACACTAGTGACATGGTATTGATTTATTTATTTATTTATGTATTTATTGTCCCTATTGTTTTAGACCAGGGGTCGTCAACCTATTGAAACGGAAGAGCCAAAAATTACAATTTACAAAATTTCTTAGTTTTTAAAGAGCCACAAAAAATTGTTGATTCAATATTATAGTATTTGGCTATATACAGGGCCCTGCAACAGTGCATCGGTTTTTCCTACATAGCTGATACCTGGTAACAAATATTGGTGGTTGCGGATCTACAGAAATTATTTTTGAATGTACAGGGTGTCCCATGTTTACGATGTCAATAAATAACTGAACTGTTTAAATAGAACATCCTGCATATTTTTACTTGTTTCAATGCCATTTGTTCAAAGTGCTATAACTATTTTTTTTCAAATGGAACTACCACTATTTTATTTTGCTATTTGATTGTCTTTTGTGTTCTCTTCAATGTTTATAAGGGGTGCTCTGTGCTTAAACCCGCAGTTTTTATGTTATTCAATATTTTTCACAAAAAAAGTACCTACTCATTAATTAATTACGTGTTTATACATCGGAGTAGGCTGCTGTAATAAAAAAACAAAAGAATACCAGAAAGTAAACAAGTGTCACAAATTAGATTTGCTGCAAGTGTACTTTTGATTTCGTAAACAAATAAGATTAATTAAATAGGCGAATTTCGAACAAATAAACTACTTTGTTTAGATAAATTCGGAGAAATTACATGAAAAGAGCCGCATGCGGCTCGCGAGCCGCAGGTCGCCGACCCCTGTTCTAGACAATCTAGACCCTCAACAGGCTTACGCCCAATTACAGAGTGACCCGTATAATGCTTTTTAGAGGTGCCCCTGTAGAAGGTAGCCGGCAGAATGCTCGAAACTGATCTAAGGTAATTTCCATCTCTGCTTCTTGCAGATGATTGGTATTCGTGGCGCAAGGGGTAGCGAAAGATGATTTTAAAGTTCGTAAAAAATAAATGAGAGCGCAGTCGAGGGCCCAGAAATTGGATGGAGAATCAGTAGAAGGTTCTAAGAGATCTAAAGGGCGAAAGAATAGTTCAGGGCGCGGGAGGGGTAAAATGGTGGAGTCTAAGAGACTAAGTCTGCTGTGACTACTATCCTTGGTTTTGGTAGCGCAAGAAGGAACAAAGGGAGACTGAGTTGAGGGTTAAATGGGAAAATGAGTAGAGGTTTGTTGTGATATGCTTCTTCTTGGCATTGATGGAAGTAAACAAAGGAGGGTTTAAACTATGGAAGAGTAGTTGAGGACGCAGAAGAGTTAAATATTATAGAAAATCAGTATAGAGTTGTCATGACATTCTTTGCTTTGCTGCAGGAACGCAAAGGGAGCACAATAAATAACGAAAGAGGACTTTTTGCTCACAAAATCCAGGTAATTGGTAGGTTGGGGTACCCAAACGTCAAAGCCATAAGGTGTTGCACTCAAAAAGGACGAAGTAGATTATTTCGAAAACTGGAGTGTTTGCGACATAGAAAGACGTACTAACGAACAGACGGACAGAGAATGTGGCTGGGACGTCGGAGCTTGTTGAAGATGCAGGATGCGCAGTACTTTTCTAGATCGAGGGGGTTTAACAAATATTATAGATAGTCTGAAGACATGAGTAGTAATGACAGATGAAAAGTGAATTATTCTAATCCCAATACTTTATACACTATTCTATCGTGGGGATCTCCGAAACCATAGAAGATCCGCCAGACAAGCTGAAATGTGTAGTTTTCGATTTTTTTATCTTATTTCACCAGATAAAAAAATATAAAAGCAATTTCTCATTGCCACAATTTGAACTCTACAAGACAGTGTTGAAAGATTTTCAGTATAACGTTTCTTTTCGGAGAAATCATCATCAACTTTATTTTTTATATGGCCCGTAAAAAAAGTACATACTGTATTCCGTAGCATTTCTTATTACGAATACAACGATGGACGGCTCACAAAAAAAACAAAAGTTAGGAACTGTTGATTTCAACAGGATGGCGCACCCGCGCACAACGCCCTAATTGCGCGAAAAAAATTTCTTGGGAAAATGGAAAATTTTCCCGATAATTATTTTCAGACGATTAGGGTGTTGTGCGCGGGTGCACCATTTTGTTGAAACCAACAGGGTTTCAAGCTCTTGTTTTTTTGTACTTTACATCGTTGTATTCGTAATAAAAATACTCAATACAGTCTTTGAATATAAATATATTCAAAGATACAGTGTACACTTTTTTGCGGGCTATATAAAAAAATAAAGTTGACGATTTCTCCAAAATTAAACGTTGTATTTTTTATTATATTATATTATATTTATTAGATTAGTTTCATTGCGCTCATATGCTTTTAAGGGTAATTTTTCGAAAGAAATTCCCTTTATTTAATGGTTTTGTCTGTGCGTCTGTCCGTCCGTCTGTTCCTAATCTAACTCGATAACGAAAAGAGAAACGGCTATGCCAAACCTTCGCCAATCGATTTCTACGAGTTCAAGGATCAGTCCTATTGAATATGAGCCGGATTAAAAGACGTGTTTCCGAATTTACCT
>NW_022170738.1:32960182-33112004 GCF_008802855.1 Photinus pyralis | reverse complement strand
AAAATAAAATTAGAGTGATCGTTTGCATAATTTAAATTTGTTCTGTCCTTCAAGGCCAGTCTTCCCGAGATGGGCCGTACCGATTTGTACCATAGGAAAGCTATCAGTTTCAGAGAACGCTATATGTAGGGTACTGTAATTTTTCTTGAATAAAAAAAAGAACGGCTCCCTTTTTTTTCTTTTTTGGGGGACACGTGGAAATTCGGGGCGATAGGAGACGACGGACAAGGTAGGGATGCATGTCATTTTATTATCTATTTTCTTAGAGAGAACAATACCATCTTGACCATCAATGCGCATATGGGAATTGCAGAGTTAGCTATGATTGCCAGAATTTCCTCTTCGTTTGACCTTTAGTGACAATGCTTTTACTGACTATGTGCATCCTCCAAATCGATAATCAATATCTTAGTGACCTTGGAGCATGCCCATCGATAACCAATCAATAAAAAAATATGCCTAGGCGCAGATCTCAAGGATGGCTCATGCTCGACCCGACAATTAATATCTCAGTCCCCGAAATCGCAATCAATAAAATTGTTTGAGTTCAGGAAAGAATCACGTGACCTTCAGTGGGTTATAGTTTAGACAACAACCACGATGACATTCGGTGACCTTAGTTCAGGCAAGAACCCTAGTTAGTTTTGACAGCAAACACACGATGACCTTGAGTGACATTAGTTTTGACAACAACAACGATGACGTACAGTGACATTCGCTTGGTGGGTGCGCGGTAGTTCAACTTTGAACTTGAAATCAAGATCAAAGTGTGCCAGGATCGCCCTTACTATACTACTCCCAGGAAATTTTATAAAATAAAAACCTGGAAATTTCCTAAATTATCTTAAGATTCCATAAGATCGCAAAAAATAACGTGAAATATAACCTGGTAAATCCGAAGAATTATCAAAATTATATTCCCAAGACGTTTTTTAAGATACATTTAATTTCAAACGACTTCGCAAAGGGGTTCAAGAGTAAGATGTAGAATATGATCCCCAATAATCTTTAAAGAATCGCTAGAATGGTTTCCTGAACAAGAACAGTAACATGTAAAAATAAAACAAAAATACCAATAGGTAGCCCCGAAAAAAAATGCCTCAGATCGACCCGGAAAAAAATTTCTTATAGAATGTGGCCTGTAGAATCCATAATTTCAAACAGTTCCAAGATTGGGCTACTAGTTCAAAAGTTACAGCCCTTTAAATTTTCTTTCGAAATTGGTTTCTAGTCTATAACTTTTGATTGAGAAGTCTGATCGAAAAAGTACGAATTGTTTTGGATTCTACGCACCAAAATTAATAAGAAAAGGTAAATTTCCCGAGAAATTTTGGTGCAGCCGATTTTTGGTAAAAAAGGAAGGTTATACACTGCCTTTTTTTGAGCCCCGAAAAAAAATTGTCTCAGATCGACCCGGAAAAAAAATTTTCTTATAGAATGGGCCTGTAGAATCCATAATTTCAAACAGTTCCAAGATTGGGCTACTAGTTCAAAAGTTACAGCCCTTTGAATTTTTTTTCGAAATTGGTTTCTAGTTATAACTTTTGATTGAGAAGTCTGATCGAAAAAGTACGAATTGTTTTGGATTCTACGCACCAAAATTAATAAGAAAAAGTGTTTTCCCGAGAAATTTTGGTGCAGTCGATTTTTGGTAAAAAAAGGAAGGTTATACACCGCCTTTTTTTGAGGCCCGAAGAAAAAATTGCCTCAGATCGACCCGGAAAAAAATTTTTCTTGTAGAATGTGGCCTGTAGAATCCATAATTTCAAACAGTTCCAAGATTGGGCTATTAGTTCAAAAGTTACAGCCCTTTGAATTTTTTTTCAAAATTGGTTTCTAGTTATAACTTTTGATTGAGAAGTCTAATCGAAAAAGTACGATTGTTTTGGATTCTACGCACCAAAATTAATAAGAAAAAGTGTTTTCCCGAGAAATTTTGGTGTAGTCGATTTTTGGTAAAAAAAAGGAAGGTTAAGTATTCAAATACTATGCGAAGTATTCGAATACTTTACGAAATACTAAATACTTGTGAAAAAGTATTTAATTACAAAGTATTTGAATACTTTAAAGGATTTGAATACTAAAAAGTATTTACAAAATCGAATACTGTCCAGCTCTGACTGTAATTACCTATCTATTTATTATACAGTGGGTTTTTTTAAAACTGGCCATGGGATTTTACATGTTAATTTTTCAACCTCCTGTTATCTTTTATTTTTTGTGAAAATTACAAAGCCTAGCGCTATTATTTTATTCAATATTAACGTTTTCTAGTTATTTACTTCATTTTGTGGAGTAATACTCTGTACAAGGCGAAATTTTGGAATCAAAATAACTTCCTTTCCTTGTGAAAGTTTGTTGAATCCTTACAAATTTTGGATCAAAATTACAAATGACAGATTTTAATCTACCACCAATATAAAATTAAAGCAAACGGAATTAGAAAACATCTTTCTGCTAGGTTTTTCCTTACTTGTGGATATTAAATTGGAATGATTTCAATACTTGTCAGCTCCGACAAAACTGGGCTGAATTTTTCCCGACGGCAAAAGTAAACAGGGGGTTAAAAAATTAGCATGGAAAATCCTATCGCCAGTTTAAAAAAAAATCACTGTATATTTATAATTATGTTCTTTTTGTTTTATTTTTGCAAGTACAACAGCCACAAATAGTTCCAGTGCTTTCAAGAACAGTAATAAAAACACCAAAAGAAATGAACGCGTTTCGAACCCAAAACGGTCATCAGCAATTCTAATAGATTTTGGTCTGGAGAGTTCAAAGATAAACACAGTCGAAGAATCATTTTAAAAATGCCCTTTGAATCTTAAGATTTTCAACTGGAAACATAGGAAGGTTTGTTACCTTTAAAGTAATAAAAACAAAAACACCAAGAAATCCTAGTTAAAGTTTTATTGTAGGGCCTTGGTGTCTTTGTTTGAGTTTCTGATAAGATTTTCAATACATAAATTAAAAAATTTAGCAAAACATTGGAGGAATTTAAGAAATTCCAAGAATAAGTTCAAATGGCCCTGATAAAAGTACCCATAGAAATTCACTACAATTTCAAAAAAATTAAAAAAAGGGACAGGGACAATTTTCAGAGAACTCTAATTCTTTTTCTATATTCTAAATTTATAAGATGAATCCAAAAAATTCGATTGAGATGTAAAGAAATTTCCAAAAATTTTGAGTAATAACACTATTACAAGTAGGTACCTAGAAAATTCCAGAAAGATTTCAGTGAATTCTTAAGAAAATTTGAGACAGGTTCTAGAGGTAGGTACTTGCTAAAGAAAAGTTTCTGTACGACAAAATATGTCTTTTCATCCGCCTTTCTTGAGCTACCGTTAACTGGAAAGTGCTATTGAAAAGAAATGCTGACAATACGTGATAGGTTATAGATTCATTGGATCTCGAACACGCCAATAAAGAGAGAACATGAATCTTAAGCCTATAGATACTGCTTATCCAATTTTAAATTAATTTAATTCGATTTTACGACAAAACCAAAAAATTTCCAAAAAAATCCAGCTATTCTTTTGGCTCTAGCGACCACGGCAAAATAAAAAATAAAGAAAATTATAAGATTTCGAAAGATTCCAAGAAAATCAAATTAAAAATGTTTCAATAAATTGCAAAAAGAATTTTTGAGTAATTCCAAGATCGCTAAATGGTTCACAGGCGGATTCCCGAGAAATTCAAATAAAAAGGAAGAGAAGAAAATTTATTTCAAAAAAGTTTTTGAATATAATTCTAAATGATTTTGCAAAAAAAGTAAAAATGATCTTGCATTTTAAAAAACTTCAGGAAAGTTTCTTGAACAAAATTTGAAACATGAACATTAAAAACGATAATAAAACTGTAATAAAATGAAAGCGTTTTAACCATATAGCGAACGTTATAATCGAATGTTTCTGGTAAGTCGAGCTCCGGCCCCAAAACAGATATAAATATTAAAATTAGAGGATTACATTAAAGAAACAGCCGAAAAATCGAAGAATCGACAGCAAACCTGACGAGTTTGTATGACTACTGACTATTTCTTCATGAACTGGCGATCTACCAAAGCAGTCGCTATGTGTGAATTTTTCGCGACGGTCTTAAGAAGGGGGTAGTGTAATATGACAGTACAAGCCGTGCATAGAAAAATACGAAACGGTCACGTTCCGTAGAGATGGGGCAGACGGTTAATATTTTTGACCAATCTGAACCTTAACGCCCTGGGGAAAACTGGAAGGACTTGTACCTTATTCCATGTTAGTCCCAATAAACGATTTATTTTAGTATTATTATATAATCTGATTGTGACTTTTGGTAGAAGATCTTTCGTAAGAGTGGTTAGTTTAAATAAGTATAAACAAAATATAAAGTAACAATAGAATTGACAATTGTAAATTCAATCTTACCTTTCTACAAGCTTCGAACCGTTTGTCATTCAGTATCTGCGTGCAAAAGTTCTGGGCGGATGATTTTAACGTGGCCCTTGTACACAAATCCTCTTGTTCCGGTTGGTCCTCGCAGGTGACTACAAAATAAAATCAAAGAAAGCTCAGCGATAACGGAAACTACCTACCTCCAACGGGATCCGCCTGCCAGCTCTTAACCAACGTCGCGATATTCTTGAAGAACAGTCCATTTCTACCGATCAAGTCATTGTACTCGTCACCGTCGTACAAGCCGCAGAGTCCCGACGTCTTGTTCCACAACCGCTCGCCGACGTCCACCTGGATAAATGATTGGGTGTCCCATCTCAATCGCAGACCCAGAACGTCGATGCTGGCGATAATGTAATGGGCTGATATGTCGGTGATGAGACCAGGTAGTCGGCTTGGAATGGGAAGGCTCTTTCCATTGTTGGTAAGAACGGGAAGTCCGTCATCTGGAACATATTGGTGTAACAGGTAGAAGGGCGCGTGACGATGAAGACGCACATGTACGACTCAAAATGTACTCCCTATTCTGCAGGTATATCTTAATGACTTTGTAGCAGTGGTCTGGTCCCTCGGCGCATTCCGCGGCCTCTTCTACGTTAATACTGAACGTGTTGTCGACGTTGTCGCTTATTAACGTAAAAGCGCATGGTGACTTGAAGCTGAAACTCAAAGTGAGCATTTGGGCGCGTTACCTATGTCGTGGTCACCTGAAGATTTCGCCGTCGAAGGTTTTCACATGCGAGTCACTCCACATGAAGCACATGCCTGGATGTGGAGCGACCGCAGGCTTCTCCTCGCTCTCAGTCTCGTAGTCCTCATAGTCCAATTCGTTTATTTCGCGAACAGACCGAGATCCTAGAAGAGTAGACCTTTAAATCGGCAATCTATTGTTTGGGTAGGGCAGCCTGATACACTCAACAAGAAACCGGACATGCCAATTGTTCCAGTTTCCTGTCCAAATAAGGTTCTTATCGCGAAATTCAATGACTATTGTTATTACAAAATGCAGGGTTTTTACCGCATTTCTTCCGTTCTTGTGACCTACTTATGAATTCGTTACAAAAAGGAACTTACTTTTGGCGTGCGATAAAGTATTATGTCCGTCTGCTTCTTGGGGGCTGAAATTAAAAAAAAGAGATAGAGTTAAGTCATACTCGTTTTGGCCCTTTTACCCTTAAATCATACAGATCTATTTTGAGTGTTGATAAAAAATTGTCAGTCGACATTTGGTTTGTCTATTTTCTTAAAAAAAAAGGGGCTAAAATAGAAATCGAGTCATTTGAACGTTGAATGAAATCGAATCCATTCCTGCTGAAGATAGACAAATTGGGAAAACATCAAAGAGAAGATTCAACAGTGCAACAATGTACTTTATAGGGGCTTATTTTGTAAAAAGGGATGCTTAAGACTATCAAATTTTGTATGGCGGAATTGATATCTGAAAAATTTCAACTGAAACTGTCTTCCTCAAACGGCCCAAAAAGTTAGACTTTGAATGTGAAGGGTGCACGTCGACGGGATGAACTGGATATTGAAAAATATTCGAGATCCCTAGTACTAAAAATAATATTCCAAGGACTTCATCACTTACGAACAGGAACGTGGGATCCATAGGAAATTTAGGACAACATTTACATAAAAGTTGCCCAATCATTTCTGGAAAAGTGGAGTTGAACCAGGTCGAAGGCAGTGGGAAGTTGACTTTCCCCTATTTGCTTTCCCACTGTTTTTCGAAGAACCTAAAATTGAAAAATGGCTTACCTGCAAATGAAACATAAAATAATGGCCGCACTTGATATGGCCAAGCGCAGATCCATTTTGGGTATTTCACTCAACAAACTGCGAAGCAGTACTGTTTTCGAAATAATTCTGTTGCGATTTAAAAAGACTTTGCTCGCAATTATTAATTAAGTAGGTAATCGAAATCCGACCACATTGAGCACATACATGTTGATTTAATTCATCGATCGATAAACTGGACAAAGAATCCAATAAATGGACGCAGGAAAAGTCATTGTTAAGTAAAATAAAGGGCACTTCCTATAATTTTTACGGTGGCTTTATTTTACTCGAACAGGATTTCGCGCTTTTGCGTGTAGCAATTTAATTGTTACCTCGTAGATTATTATTTTGTATGTACAGGATGTTACCTACTAAACATTTCTGGCAAACGCCGCATTGTCTTCAACATGATCTTCAAATACCAAACTTGTATTTTAGGAAAATGGTGGTTTTTCTAAGAAATCTTGGACCACATATTAAAACAATAATTTTGATGAACTTGTAAGAAAACCATAATATTTCGGGCGGATTTCAATTCAGCTTTTTCATTAATGGTCTTTATCTTTTTTAAATACGCTCTATGCTTTCATTAATAAAAATCAATTCTACTATAATACTATACTTGGCCCTCAACATACTACAATCGCCAGTGACTGATATCGAAAATCACATGCAAATGTATTAATTGGTGGTAACTTTCGAAAGCTTCTTGGAATCTTCTTTACATATCTTTGGAATTTTTTTTTTTGAATTCTTTGCCAATTTTTTACAGGTCCCTGAAAATCCTTCAGGATACCTTTTTGGAATTTTTTGAAATTGTATTTTTTTTAATTATCTTGAATTCTTGGAATACTAATATCTTTAAAGGCTTGTGGTTTTGTTTCAGTTCTTGTTACCGATAAACGGCTAAGTAAAGAATTTCTTTGTTTCCAGTTTAAAATTCTGCTTACAGTTTAACCATGATATATTCTTCTAATCATTATAGAAATTTGCAGGTGTGTTAGAAATTTCCAAAAATCTTTGATTTGACCTATCAGAAATATATTGGAAATGCTTTACAAAATTTTGCAATCTGTGATTTTTCTGGACTCGATAGATGCTTATTGCCAAAATACTTTTGCTATTAACTTAATTTTGCTAATTTTAATATTTCTTATCCCATACCTCCATGGGACAAGAAGGTGTACCCACTTTTAGACAACCTTTCGTCCAACGCAATAACCAAATGTAATGGCAAGGGTCGAAGACCTCACTTGCATTTAAAGAAGTGTGTCCTGTTATCTCCTTTCAAAATCTGAAATTGGAAATCGGTTTGATTGAAGTCGATTAAATACGCAATTCAATATACAGGGTGGTGACTTGCGTAACGCATCATAGGGATTTCAATGTAAAATTCATAACATGCGATTATTGGCTCCCCAAATTATTTTGGAGCAAAAATGTATTAAAGTTTTTTGTAGAAAAATTTTTTTTACGCCCATCGGGTATTAGTATTCAATTTTTTTCATAATAAAGACGGAAAATTGGAAAAATAAAACCCGCATCTTTTTCAATAATCTGCGATGCCATGGAATTTTCTAAAACAAAAAGATATCCAGTTAGGTATCAATTAGCAGCAGTTCGAAATGGATTTTATGATCGACTTGGTTACTGTCTTGCAGTTAATGGTGACTTATTCGAACATTTATTGTAAATTGTTATATTAGGAAACCGTTTTTAGTAACTTTGTTTTTCTTTATGTCGAATTCGCTGTTCTAAATATAATACTTTTTGATAGAATGTGATTTGTTTTATAGCAGACATTCCATGGCATGGCGGATATTGGCGTAGTTTTTGTATTATAAAATTCCATGGCATCACAGATTATAGAAAAAGATTATTTTCCGTCTTTATTATGCAAAAACTTGAAAACTAATACGGTCGATTGATGTAAAAAAAATTTTTCTACAAAAAACCTTAATACATTTTTGCTCTAAAATAATTTGGGGAGCCAATTCGTGGGCGTGGGTTCGAATCCCACTTCTGAAACTTTAGGCGACTGCGATTTTGAATATTTTTAATAAGAACAATAAATTTACAATAATATCAAGAAAACTGAACAATCATTTTAACACGAAAAAAGTCAAACTCGCCATCCTCTTCTCTAAAACATGCTCGTGTCGTAGTTCCAGTAACGGTCGCTTCGGCGCACTAATCGTCCGGAGCGGGTTGCCAGAGTCGGACTCCCGCAGCTTTGCATGTTATGAATTTTACATTGAAATCCCTATGATGCGTTACGCAAGTCACCACCCTGTATAATGGGCTATCAAACATGAATGGCGGTCGAGTCGCCTTTGGAAATTCAACTTAAGTACGATTTACCATATAAACAAAAATTACAAAATTACAAAAATTATTACCATAAGAAATACATTGTAAACTTCAAGGCAAAAATGCGAGGTTGATTCCCAAATGAAATACTAAGTGTTTAGTATCACTCGTTTTGTAATTTTCTGCTCTATCGAGTGACTTAAAAAACTAATATGGCGTCCATTTAAAATAAGGAAGTTGTCAATATCTCGAAAACTGACATTAAAAAAAATTGAATTTATCCCATCCAATCTTGCAACTTTTATTTGAAACTTTTTTCGATAGCTCTCTTTGTTACTAAAATATTTCAACTTTTAAAAAATGTCGATTTTCACTTTTTTTCCAATTATCAAGGGTAATACTAAGCGATCAAAAATGATTTGCTGTCGAGTCGCCTTTGAAATTTTTGTTTAGGTACATGGAAAATCGTATTTAACTTGAACTTCCAAAGGCTACTCGACAGCAACTCATTTTTGATCGCCCGTTATAACAATACCTTGATAAATAGTCGACTATATTGATTGCATCTAAATTTCGATTGTATTTTATAATAATTTAACGAGACATATTAATTTTGGCGTAAATAAGCTCGAGAGCGAAGCTCGAGGGCTTTCATCTTTGATTATTAACGTCAAAAGTATGTCGAGTCAAATTAATAAATACAAGAGAAATTTAGCCGCAATCAAAATAGTCGCTATTAATCAAGGTCGTGTTATATTTATGAAGATTATTTCTTGAATCCAATTATTTATATCAGAGAGGCATATTCACAAAATGAAACAATTTGATATGATTTCCCGTTCCCGTCTCTTGGCATTACGTGCGCCTCGCGAATTTTTGAATTCACACGCTTGAAATGGATCTATTTTTATGTTAACTTTTTGTAATCCCTAGGTACAGATGTCTTCAGGTCGCTTCAACAGCCGTCTGTGCGACTTAACGACAGTCATGGTATGACCGCCGGGACCGCCAGCTTTACATGCCCTCCGAAGCATGGTAGTCAGATGTTCTGTACCACTAAAAACTGGCAAGTTGTGGGATTCGAACTCACAGCCTGTGAGCTTAGAGTCCAAGACTGGCTACACTTTTTGTAATACAATGCTTGAACAATTTTTGTTGTAGAATTCCACATATACATTTTACAGTATATCTTCTTTATAATCTTCCCCATTTTCTTTTTTCATGTTCCAGGCCCAATCCTTTAAAGTATTCAGTTTTGTGAACGGTGTTGATTCATTTAGGTCATATTGACGATGCTCGCAAAATTTGGTAAACTGCCTCCATACGGTATTTTTTACTCCTCACTGTATTATGCGGGATCGTAGACTGGGCCCAACTTTTGTCATTTTAACCGAATCTGTAATAATAACAAAGATAGCCATGTTATCCTATTATTTATTTAGACACCCTGTATAATGTGTTTCAAGACTGTTTGAAAATTCATTACACATCTATATTTTATTAGATTAAAGAATTGCAGCACGTCTACGTCAGAAAGTTCGTAAAATTTAAACTAGGCAAGTATACTATTTACAGCACAATTACGAGACACGATAAATAATGTACCTACTCCATAAGAAAAGCTGCAATTGAACTTACATATCCAAGAGCTAGAATGAAAAAAGCACCGCTAACTTGAGTAAGCGTCAATCCTGTTTCGAAATCGTGGTCGAGGTCTGGAGCTACACCGTAGTGCGAGTCAGATGCCGGTGCCCCAGGGTGTACGATGTAGGTATAATCAACTTTCTGGGTAAGCCAACTATGACAACCAGATTCATACAAATAAGATATGATTCGATTTAAGCTGGGAAGAAAGTAATTACCCTTGGTCATGATAAAGCAGTATTGATGATCTAGACCTGGAGAGTCATCCACAAAAAAATTGGGCGCTTTTCCTTTTAAATAGCTTGCTGTAACGGATGGATATTGTTTGGGCGTTTGGACTTGTGACCTTCTTGATATTGCGAAGTAATTTGTATGGTTCAACTTGCTTAAATAATGAGTATAGCCACTGTCTTTCAATACAATCAGCCTGTTCCTGATTCCTTTAAAACTTTCCAAATGATCACCAAAATACTGATAGTAGACAGTTCTCTGGACGTAGATTTCCATGGTGCTCTTTTCCAACTGGTCGATATTGTTAATTGAGTCCTCGTTTTTAGGCAATACCAAGATATTGATTAAATTTGATGTATAACCTGTTTGAATGTGGATTACGTATACCAGGTAGAAGATAACCAAAATCCTCAAAGCAATTCTACGGGGTTCGTTTGATATGGACACACCCAAAACTAGGCTTATAACATCAACATAGACAGCAGTAACAGTTCTAGAAGATTCGGTCTTGCGGAGAATAAGCCACCAAGTCAAGGTTACTGCAATTAGTGTAACAATTACAATGATCCATAAGACACCCTTAAATGGTAAAAAATATGTAACGGATGGTGATATAACGTGTGGTTTTTGTCCCATCCAGACGTAACTTTCCGTCCAAAATCCATCGCTATTGTCAGCTACGTTAAGCACCCCTTTCTTCAACATATATATTACCATGTCGTTCTCTTGAACTAATTCGAGAAATGTATCTATGGTCATGTCATCCGAGCGTATTACTCTTGCATTTAGAAAGTTTTCCATCACTTCTAAAATGGACACAATTATAAGATCTACCAGTGCGTATATGGTTTCACAATTCCGTATTTTCTTGCTCCAGTAATTACCGGACATCCCTCAAAGTTTCGGACGTAATCATCAAATATAACGGACAACCTCGAATCGTACTGTTGGTAGCGAAAAGCCGTTGGCACTTTCCCGCAATGATTTTGTTTGTCAAATGGATTGCCTGTAATAACCGTTGCATTTCTTCCGTCAAATTCGGTTTTGTATTGAATTACAACTACTTTTGTTATATGCAAACTCCAAAAAATACGAAACGTTTGAGCTAAATTTTTCTCGGCCGTGATTAGCAGAAAACGTCCACGATTTGACCTTCCATGTTCCCAAATAGGAATTCCCATAAATTTTTGGATTGTTCTTGCGAATTTATCTAGACTTTTCGCTTCTATAACGTAATCATTGTCATATTTACCGTAATATCCGGTAATCGATTCACTAATGATTAAGCGAGGAACGTTCAAATTACTTGGAAAGTATTCTGGATGGTCATTAAAAATATAAGCAAAGGATACGTTTTTAGGAAAAACCTTATCTAACACCTCAACAATACACTGGGGGACAAACTTTTGCGGTTGTAATTTGGCGATTTCTTGATTACTCGCGTACTGCGTCACCATACATAGCAGTACAATAAAACGCCACGCTGCCATTTCTAAATACCTTACATGTCGAAAGGGCACCGTAGAACTAACTACCTACTTACAACATGCACACGTAGTGTGGAAAGTATGTTTTTGGAGTAATTGTACAAAATGAGGAAAATCTAATTTACTATTCAATAGAAAATGATTTGTACATTAAGCTCTAATTCTACAGTAAAGCTATGCAGTAAAGCAAAAAACTAATTGATCTATATTTATGTTTCAAAGTCGAGTACAAGTTTTACCGGTTAATTAGATCGAAAGGTAGGTAATTTGTTTGAAACAAAAGTCAGTCATAAATAAGTGATAGTATACGTACTTTATTATACTGACGATGCATTGATGTCCTCGGATAGAATTTTGTATTGTAAAGTAAATTTAATTGTGTGATTTATTTATATAAAGTTCATTCTTAATTTGATTGACAATTCAATATTCATCACTTACTTGCAGACAAACTTAATTTATAATGCTAAATTCATTATTCATCACTTCTATATCGAGGTTAAGACTAAGACTAAACAAAATTCAATTTGCTTATACAGGTATGGAAAAAAAACTATCTAGAGGAATATCGAATCAGCGAATTATATTAGTGTCTCAGAAAGTAATTTTAAAAGAATACGCTTACTTGTGATCCTAATCGTATGTATTTGTATTATAATTATAGACTTCCGGAAGATGTTAACCGGACGTACTATAATTTAGCTACCAATCTTTCAAAATGAATCCATTCTTTCTTTATTCGTAGAGCTGTTTTCTACTAACACATGCATTCTCGACGGAGGTCCATGCCATTTGCAAAAGCTGTAGGTATTATTTTAGCACCATATCCTGAGAGGACACCTGTACTCGAGTACTTCGTATTATTAATAAGCAGACTATCTTTGCTGTTCTCCTTCTTCCAGGATGTTGCTGGAAACTGTTCTGTTTGTCGTCGTGAATATATAAAGGGTTTTCCAATAAGAGGTGCTATTTTGATATTCAAAGGAAAATGCCATTTTTTAAGATAAATGATCGGATATTTATTACATTATAAAGAGGAAGGTATGCCGTTAATAATGGAAAATAACATCAGCTAAATGACCACCATGACCACGCCTACAGGACCATATCTTTTTTATGAAATTTTCCATAACCAAATCGCAAAGTGGCTGGCCTATGTCCTCGATAGCCTCAATTCCACCTTTGAGGTCTTGAATCGATGCTGGGTTGTTGGCGTAGACCTTGTCTTTCACGTGGCCCCAAAGGAAGAAGGCGCAAGGTGTCATATCACAAGATCTCAGTGGCCAATTGTGATCACCTCTTCGAGAGATGACACGTACGGCCCGGAAACTTTTCCCGTAAAAGATCAATGGTTTCGTTGTTTGTGTTGAGGCGTGTATCGTTCGATTTTTATTAATGGCCTAGTGTCTACTTGTCTATTGCCAAAAAATGAGAGCTTCAAAACTGACATCTACCGAAATAGCGGGCTATTCAAAATAACACCTCTTATTGGAAAACCCGTTAGTATGTGGTATTATCGATAATAAAACTATCCTGACTAAACTTCAACATTTGTTCAAAATATTCTTCTAATAAGCCGGCGTTCCTGTCCACGTGTAGTCTGCCGGTTTTTTGGATTTAAAGAAACGCAATTCTTCTTTAAGAAAGCCCACAGGAACTCCCTATGATGGCAATTATAACCATGGTCGCTCTTCCAGGCGGCGCCTTAATACCTGCAGACACTTTTGTTATTATTTTATAAGAATTAACAAAATGTTAATAACAATTGAAGGGAATAAAAATACGTTCTTTCTTCTAAAGTCAAATTAGTACACATATGGTAATAAAGGTGAAGGGGATAATATTGTTTAATATTGAAGTGCGGGGCCCGAGTACTGCAGTTTCCGAGCTGTTTGTATACAGGCTGGTGACTTGCGTAACGCATCATAGGGATTTCAATGTAAAATTCATAACATGTGATTATTGGCTCCCCAAATTATTTTAGAGCAAACATTTTGTACTAAGGTTTTTTGTAGAAAAAAATTTTTTACGTCAATCAACCGTATTAGTATTCAATTTTTTGCATAATAAAGGCGGAAAATCGGAAAAATAAAACCCACATCTTTCTCAAGAATCCGGGATGCCATGTAATTTTATAATACAAAAACTACGCCAATATCCGTCATGCCATGGAATGTCTGCTATAAAACAAATCAAATTCTATCAAAAAGTATTATATTTAGAACAGCGAAGACATACCAAATTACTAAAAACCGCTTCCTAACATAACAATTTACAATAAATGTTTGAATAAGTCACCATTAACTGCAAGACAGTAACCAAGTCGATCATAAAATCCATTTCGAACTGCTGCTAATAAATTAATAGGCAGAGCTGGGCAGTATTCGATTTTGTAAATACTTTTTAGTATTCAAATCCTTTAAAGTATTCAAATACTTTGTAATTAAATAACTCAAATACTTTCACAAATATTTAGTATTCGAATACTTTGCAAGGTATTTGAATACTTTGAGAAGTATTCGAATACTTCGCATAGTATTTGAATACTTAACCTTCCTTTTTTACCAAAAATTGACTACTCCAAAATTTCTCGGGAAAACAATTTTTCTTATTAATTTTGGTGCGTATAATCCAAAAAGGATTCGTACTTTTTCGATTAGACCTCTCAATAAAAAGATATTGACAAAAAACCAATTTTGAAAAAAAATTCAAAGGGCTGTAACTTTTGATGTAGTAGCCCAATCTTCAAACTGTTTGAAATTATGGATTCTACAGGCCACAATCTATAAGAAAATTTTTTTTCCGGGTCGATCCGAGACAATTTTTTTTTCGGGCCTCAAAAAAGGCAGTGTATAACCTTCCTTTTTTACCAAAAATCGACTACACCAAAATTTCTCGGGAAAACACTTTTTCTTATTAATTTTGGTCCGTAGAATCCAAAACAATTCGTACTTTTTCGATTAGACCTCTCAATTAAAACATTATGGACAAAAAACAAATTTCGAAAAAAAATTCAAATGGCTGTAACTTTTGATCTAGTAGCCCAATCTTCAAACTGTTTGAAATTATGGGGATTCTACGGGCCAAATTCTATAAGAAAATGTTTTTTCCCGGTCGATCTCAGACAATTTTTTTTCCGGTCTCAAAAAAAGGCAGTACTTTTAAGTTATTCAAATATTTGAGAACAATTTACAAATGTTTAGGGAAAGTTTCCATTGTCAAAATCAAATATAAAAATCTGATACAACTGAATACCAAACGATCCTGGAGTGAAACTTTTTGACTCGATAGTCTACGTAACTTAAAAACAATAAGGACCTTTCTTATATCCTTAAAACCATGTGTACCAATTTTCAAAGCGATCGCACGTTTCTAAACAACTATCATGCACGTCGCTTTGAAAACTGGTACACATTTTCTTAAGGATATAACTGGTATAAGAAAGGTCCTGGTAGGTACCTCCTATATAATAATATAATAATACGCTTTTACTCCACTTAAATTTGTATATAACAATAGAAATATAAAAAAAGGTAACCCCATACAAAGTATAGCTTGATTTTTTAAGTAGTATTAATACTTTTATCTGGTATATACTATTTTAAATTTTTAATGTATTTGAGTGACAACTATTTGAATACTTTTTACTGTATTCGAATACTTTTCAAAATAAGTTAATGAAATACTTTTGAAAGTATTCGAATACTTTTTATAATATTCGAATACATTCTAAAGTATTTGAATACTTATTTTTTAACGTATTTGAATACTTTTCAATGTATCTGTATCTAGTATTCGTTTGTGCTGGACGTAAAAGTATTTAGTACCTATTCAAATACCTTTGATTTGTGTAAAGTATTTACTATTTAGTATTCAAATACTTTTTGAAAGTATTCTGCCCAGCTCTGTTGATGTAACTGGATATCTTTTTGTTTTAGGAAATTCCATGGCATCACTGATTATTGAAAAGATGCGAGTTTTATTTTTCCAATTTTCCGTCTTTATTATGCAAAAAATTGAAAACTAATACGGTTCATTGGCGTAAAAAAATTTTTTCTACAAAAAACTTTAACACATTTTTGCTCTAAAATAATTTGGGGAGCCAATAATCGCATGTTATGAATTTTACATTGAAATCCCTATGGTGCGTTACGCAAGTCACCACCCTGTATAGTAAACGACTAGTCAACACGGAGATGTAAACTTTCTCCGCTTCTCTGCTCCTAGCAACGGAACAATACTTCACTGTTTGAATTTGATCAGCAAAACGGAACACTTGATGTACGTATAAAAAAAAATGAAGGTTTCATCACGATTTTCGGTAAAAACAATTGTATATCTATTAAAATAGGGCAAGAAATCCTGTTGCGAGGAAAACCTAATAAGTCATAAGTGCCCCTTCCATTCGTAGCATAAGGTTAGGGTTTTTTCCGTTGACCTGGTAACTTCCAGACCCTCCGCGCATGTGACCATCTAACATTCTTGTTTGTGCGCCTATTTTATAATCAAAAATAACATTGCGCATGCGCACACATAAGTCCCATACTGGTGGTTCATTTTTGTGAAACCTGTATCGAAAAATATGGCCCCAGGAAGTGTTTCTGCTCCTAATTCACGATGAAGCTGTAATAGAAAAAGGGATAAACAAAACCTAAATCCAAACTTTCATGCAAATTAATGGTTTGGCACCACCATATTTTACCTTCAATGACTGTTAGCTATAAATTTTCAAACTCCTACTTTCCCGGAAACTGTCAACTAGTACACCAAACATAAATTGTTGAGGAATCCAACGGCTGTACTCCCAATGTAGACTTCATACATACATTTTTCATACCTACATACTTTTAAGTAAACATCGATAACACCAACCTAAATAATACTACAATTTATTTATACAAATTAAAAACATAATAAATTCATATTCTTTACTTTATTAAAAGTACTTGGTTACTTTTAGCCCAAAAACGAACAGAAAATTTAAAAGTACAAAAGAGGCCAAATGAGCAATTCTTTGTGTCTTGCGATTTTGTAATAAGCAAGCTCACGTACCGGTGACTACAACGATATAAATTATATACAAAAAATTACAAATAGCCCATAATATAATCATCTAAGTCTACATTGATCTCTCAATAATTAAGGGATATACACAATAAATCTCTATTCCTATTCTGAATTTCAAATTAATATCACTAATACTTTCATTATCATCACATAATCTAAAGCGGTACGCGGTTCGAGATTCAAAAGCAAAACTTCGTCGACTTTATACAAATTCTGTCTGGTTTTTTCGGAAAGTTGAAGTACAAAATAGAACGTGAAACTCTGCTGTCTTATGATCACAATTGTAGTAAATTAATAGCGAGCACAAAATAATAATCATGCAGCCTTATAAAGGTTTATGTTAACATTTACTTATTAATACACTTCCTAGACTTAGAATATTACCTAATGCATACCAGACTTCGAGTGTGCAATAAGCCATTGCAGTGTGATATCGATGTTATCCTTTTCTTTGCACGAGATCGAATAACAGCAAATTTCACGATCTTGAATTGCCGACAGATTCCTAACACGATTTATTTATTACAACAATCAATCCACGTGCCAACTTACATTCGTTCGATCAGACCGTTCTCATCCAAAGCGTGTGGGAGATCGCGCTTATTTCCCAACACTAAAACCGGTATGCCCGCCAGTTGCGGTTTATCGAGCAAATTGTGCAATTCATTTCTGGACGCTTCGATCTTCTCAGGATCGGCAGCATCTACCATGTATCTATAAATATTTGAATAGAACATAATCAATAGGCGAATGTCGCATACACAATCGCATTGACACCTCTACAGTAACGTTCCCACATCGACCTAAATCTCGGTTGCCCCCCGATATCCCACACTTTAATTGTGACGTTCCCCTTGGTGATTTTTCGCATATTAAAACCTACAGTCGGTATCATATCTTCGCTAAATTGGCCCGACTAAAACATCGTCGCGTGAATACTAAAGAAACGAATGTAAACAACGAGGGCGTACCGCTATCACATTAACGAAAGTTGTCTTTCCAGAGTATTGAAGCCCGACCAGTGTCAGCTCCATTTCCTCCTTCCAGAAGAGACTCCGAAACCAATCTAGTATCCTGTTCATTAACGCTAACATCGTTAAATTTTTGCTTTTGTAAAAGTTAAACAATAAATGTGTTAACAAATACTTTTAAGATAAAATGTTGATAATAAAACATTTAATTTTTATGTGTCATTTATTTGTCACTTTTGTTTACTAGAGCGACATCTTTAGGGCGTTGCTACCTTTAACCATTGGCGTAGACGAAAATAATTATCTCGAGGGGATAAATTTTGAAAGTCATCCAGATAATGAAAGCAATCCATGACATGAGATAATAAATGAAAGGTAGGTGGGATATTAAGCAAGTAATAGCCCGAAATAACATCGAATTTAAAACAATAAATTAAGAGCTACAATTAGTAAAAAGAGAAATTGAATGCAAAAAAACCAAGTTTGGAAAAAAGACAAGGAATAAGATAATTATAAAAGATATTAATTAATTGAGCGTTGTGCGGAAATATAGAACGACGTGTATAGCTGTCCTGTCACCAAACTCAGGACTACTATAGCAGTCGTATCCGTCAAAAAGACATTTTGCTTTTTCTTTCTTCGGCGTGTTTTATTATCTTATCCAAAATCGTTCTGAAACCTTCATTTTCATGCTTACTTTCTGTCAGGAAATATTAGTTTCCATGACAGAGGCATAGCAAACTGCGTTTCCTGCCGCTTGTCACATTACTGTCCACAACTGTGACTTTACCGGGCGCACCACTTTTTCGACCGCACCTGTCGCATTGCTAAATGTCTACAATGACTCCTGCCATCATTGACAGATTGACAGAGCTGGGCAGTATTCGATTTTGTAAATACTTTTTAGTATTCAAATCCTTTAAAGTATTCAAATACTTTGTAATTAAATACTTTTATGGAAGCAGTATTTGTATTTGTAACTCAAATACTTTCACAAATATTTAGTATTCGAATACTTCGCAATATTTGAATAGTATATGAAAAGTTATAGACTAGAAACCAATTTCGAAAGAAAATTCAAAGGGCTGTAACTTTTGAACTAGTAGCCCAATCTTGGAACTGTTTGAAATTATGGATTCTACAGGCCACATTCTATAAGAAAATTTTTTTTCCGGGTCGATCTGAGACAATTTTTTTTTCGGGGCTCAAAAAAAGGCAGTGTATAACCTTCCTTTTTTACCAAAAATCGACTGCACCAAAATTTCTCGGGAAAACACTTTTTCTTATTAATTTTGGTGCGTAGAATCCAAAACAATTCGTGCTTTTTCGATTAGACCTCTCAATATAAAGTTATGTACAAAAAACAAATTTCGAAAAAAAATTCAAAGGGCTGTAACTTCTAGTAGCCCAATCTTCAAATTGTTTGAAATTATGGATTCTACGGGCCTCTATAAGAAAATGTTTTTTCCCGGTCGATCTGAGGAAAGTTTCTATTGTCACAAAATCAAATATAAAAATCCGATACAACTGAATACCGAACGATCCTGGAGTGAAACTTTTTGATTCGATAGTCTACGTAACTTAAAACAATAGGACCTTTCTTATATCCTTAAGACCATGCGTACCAATTTTCAAAGCGATGGCACGTTTCTAAACAAACTATCATGCACACGGACAAACGGATGGTCAAAAATGGATCTGTTCCAAAATCGCTTGGATTAACTTCAGAAAGGCGTATGTATCATGTGCACGACATACGATCGCTTTGAAAACTGGTACACGTATTCTTAAAAATATAACTGGTATAATGAAAGGTCCTGGTAGGTACCTCCTATATAATAATATAATAATAATATTACGCTTTTACTCCCCTTAAATTTGTATATAATAGAAATATAAAAAAAGCTCACCCCATACAAAGTATAACTTGATTTTTTAAGTAGTATTAAGACTTTTATCTAGTATACTATTTTAAATTTTTAATGTATTTGAGTGACAAGTATTTGAATACTTTTTACTGTATTCGAATACTTTTCAAAGTAAGTTAATGAAATACTTTTCAAAGTATTCGAATACCTTTGATAGTATTAGAATACTTTTGAAAGTATTTGAATACATTCTAAAGTATTTGAATACTTATTTTTTAAAGTATTTGAATACTTTTCAATGTATCTGTATTAGTATTCGCTTGTGCTGGACGTAAAAGTATTTAGTATTCAAATACCTTTGATTTGTGTAAAGTATTTACTATTTAGTATTCAAATACTTTTTGAAAGTATTCTGCCCAGCTCTGGATTGACATTAATCAAAAGTTCTATATGAAAATTTATATTAAAATATGATTCCTGGTAAAATTTTATACAAAATTCGTCAGTAAAATGGCATTACTTTGACTCGGAAATTAAAGTATTCGGCTCCATCGTACTTCAAGCCAGTAATGAGTAATTTTCCTGACTTTTATGTAAATAACTACCTATAATCATTCAATTGTCCCAAAACACTTTAGGTTAATGGTCCCAGTAATCGCGTGACGTGCGTAAAGGTGTTGGGAATATGGATGAGGAGAAAAACGAACGGTTCCTGTTGCTCTTATTTGACTGGTCGAACATTAACGCCTCGAAGTTCCAGATGCGGGTATTGCTAGAAGCGTGCATCGAAACGGAAGCGGTGGATATTGCTGCTCCGGTGGATATTGCTGCTCTGGTGGGCAGGAAGACGATTCGGCGGATGCTCGGAAACAGAAGACACGGCTCCCATCTGGAATGCGTGCTGGAGAAGGCTACACCGAAAGCGATTTGGGATGCTTTGACCCGTGTCTTCGAACGCAAATAATATTGCCAGCCGAATAAATTTGCATAGGCAGGCGCTGTCCCTGAGATTCGAGTCCGGCAACTTCCAGGAGCATCTTCTCAAATTCGATCGTCCGGGTGCGGGAGTATCGTGGAACGAGCGCGGTGATGGAAGAGCAGTTTTTCGGAGCAAAGGCGAATGCAATGGTTCGTGGACTCAGGATGTTCTGACCAACTAGTAAAGGATAAACACCTCTTCGAAGAGCTGAAAACCCTCAAGAAGCCAGTGAAGAGAAACGGAAAATTGATGTATGATAAAATGGGTTAAAGCCAAGTTGCAAAAGTAAGTGGGGTACAAACGGATAATAAAACAAGGTGCAAAAAACCCTTTGATTAAAGCAATATGGTAACTTACATCAAATTCAACGTTAACAACAAAAGAAATGAGTGTATCGCAAATCATACCGCACATATATTCTTAACTGAAAATTTTTCGTTAGCAGCGTCCCCTAGCTGGGTACTTGTAACTCGCCCCTTGTGCGGGGTATGCGAGCCTACAGTTGAGATTCGACATCAATTACAGCATTGGATGCCGTAACTAATTTGGTTACAGTATATTCCCCATCCCTGTGACTTCACGGCGAGAAGTAACAAACTTAAACTACACGATGCTTTCTCGACGGACGCTCAAACCAAGATGGCAAGATTCTTTCATTCTTTTGAATTCGCTTCCACTACTTCGAATTTCTTCTGTTCCTTAAACTTAAACTTTCCACTTTTCTTATTGGTCCGATTCTTCAATAACTATTATTATGTTTATTTTATGATTTTTATAGTTTCATATTATTCGAATCGTTTGAATTCTCTCGAATATTCCGTTTTTTTGAAGACACCAAACAGAAATTATACCTACAATAAAAATGCACCCATAAGAATGGGTGCAATTTAAGATTAAGTGAGAATAGTATTTATGTAAGATTCACAAAATGAGCGAAATAATTTGGTCAGATTTAGTTGCTGTAAGTAGATAACAAACAAAATAGTATATAAACAAAATTAATTTGACTCGTTCACAGAACAGCTACGACATCTTCTGCTCCTAGACTTTTTCCTAACCTGAAAACGTCAGTTCAAAAAACACCCTTCAGTTTTTTACAATTCTCTTACAGGTTCCCTGTGTATCGGACAACGTGGACATCTCTGCATCTAAAATGTAAAAAAATTTACTAATGCTCGAACGGATGGAGTGACAAATACCTCTTGAATGCATTCCTCTTTCTCCTGCAAGATTTTGACCAGCATCAACTGTAATTGCTTGTACACGTCGACCTGCCGCTGGAAGTCGGTTACGGTTTCTAACAGCTTTTGGGTTGAAAACTTGGCGGCGTAAACGGCATGGTCTTTCTCCTTCGCGACCAGATCGAGTTGCAATCGGTTTTCCTCTTCCATCAGCGCCAGCTTCTTCTCGAACTGCGCCGAAACGGCAAACGTTCTAGCGGACAGCGTCTGCCCATCGCCTTCTTCGCACACTTTTACCTTGTCCTCGGTCAAGCTTCTTCGCATTACCTAAACTGGAATAATCATTCAATCACTATGGAGAGACATCGTACCTCCTGCTTCCCTTCGCACACTTGCAATTTGCAAGAAACCAAGTGTAACTCCTCCATTGTCCTCTTGGATTCTTCGTTTGCTAGTCGACATTCTTCTAAAGCGCTCTTCAGTTTATCTTCGGTATTGGCCAGCTCGTGCTCTAGCTGCTCCACTTTGCAGATGTGCTGCGAGATCGTGACGTCCTTACGTATGAGTTCCTCGCGCTCGTGTTGAATCTGCGCTCTAAAACACCTTGACAAACGCTAACAACCTTTACAACTTACTTCAAATTGTCAATTTCCAAATTGACATCCGATCCAACAGCGACTTGCTCTTCCAGCGTGTTCTTCAGCGCATTTACCTTAGTCTCCGCCGACCTAACTTGCTCCATCAGATTAGCGTTGTCTTTAAGAAACATTCCCAATTTATCGTCCTGAAAAAATGGAGCGCTTAGAGCAGGTTTGTGAATCGGGCTTACCTTATTAAGTAGGGCGTCCTGTTGGGCCGCAATCACTTCGTCCTGCTTTTTTGTTCTGGCAATCAGCTGTTCCAGAGCTTCTCTGTCTCGCTGCGACGCAGTGGCGAGCTGGTCGAAGTCACCTTGCAGCGTCTTCTTCTCTTTACGCAAATGCTCGAATTTCTTCGCGAAATCCGCTGAAATTTTATCAAAGTCCTCTTTCATTTCGGCAATCCTTAGGAGAAGAGAATTAGATTACCGCACCCAAGATTCACATTTCCGCACCGCCAGTAAAGGGCTGGAAGAGTGCGTGAGTTGGTGCACCGAGATTTATTTAGCGTTGTTGTGCCTGACCCAAACAAAAAAAAAGAATTTCAACTTTCATTTTGAAATATAATTCTGAAATCAACTCACGTACTCTCGCGCCCTCTTTCGGCATTCGTTGGCTAATCTACCTAGCTTCGTTGTCCACCTTCAACTGTTCAACCTGGTCTATGGCCTTCTCGTATTTGTTCTTCAACTTCACGTTAGCCACACGCATGTACTCCAGCTCAGAGTCGAACGCCTCGCTCGCTTTATTCTGCTCGTCCTGTAGCTCCTTCAGCTTGGCCTCCATTAGGGCGGTTTCGTTCAGCCAGATCTCCTCGCGTTCGCGACTTTCGCGCACTCGTTCCTCCAACTTGGCAAGGTGTCTCGCCTCTCTGGGACCTTCCAGCGCGGTTTTGAGCCTGGTTCGCAGCCTCTCCATTTCCTAAACGCGAAAGTGAGTGACACCCTAGGAAGATAAAACGAACCTCTTTCAGCTTGTCCGACTCGTTCTTAACTTGCCCGATCTGCTTCGCCATCTTTTGCGAGTTTTGCTTTTCGGCCTGGAACTTCTCCTGCGAGTCTTTCAGGTTTCGCAACAGCGCGGCGTTGGTTTCGAGAAGATTTCTGTTCGCGTGTTGCGCCTCCAGGAGGTGACGCGCGGCCTCGTCACGCGCTTCAATTAAACGCCGCTTTTCGTGCTCTTTCTCCGTGATACTATCGACGAGTTTGTCAGTGGTGTCGGATAATTTTCGAATGTGCGCGTCGCGAGCCTTAACGACCGACGTTAGTTCTTCACTGCGCTTCCTAAATTTCTTCGTCGACTTCGCGGTGTGTACCTCCAACCTTTCCAAAGTTTTCTTCTCTCTTTCATGGCTCGCTTTAGCTTTTTCCTCGAGAGCGCTCCTGTTGTCTTTTTCCGCCTCTAAACGTCTGAGTAACTCTTCATTTTGTTGTTTTAAGATAGCGATTTTGCTCAAATTCGAGTCTTCGTTTGCACGCAGTTCGTCGTTTGTCTGTTTAAGAGAAGCGTTTGCTGTTAGCGCCATTGATTTCTCCTCCTCGGCTGCCTGCAGCTTTACTTCTAAGTCGGCAAAGTTCTCTTGCAATTTCTGTAAGTGATCTTCGTCGTCTTTAGGTGCAACCTTGTCACCTGCGCCTTTCTTCGATTTTCCACGTTTTGACTTTTTCTTCGACTTTTTTGAGTCT
Source organism: Photinus pyralis (assembly GCF_008802855.1). Taxonomy (NCBI): domain Eukaryota; kingdom Metazoa; phylum Arthropoda; class Insecta; order Coleoptera; family Lampyridae; genus Photinus; species Photinus pyralis. The sequence continues at coordinate 33,087,728 of NW_022170738.1, read as the reverse complement.
TCAGATTTTGTCTCATTTTCGCTGTCTGATTTCGCCGTTGATATTTCACCGCTAACTGGTTTTGTGCCACAAACGCAAGAGCTTTCTGGAAAAAGAACGTTAATTAATTAACTTTGTGCTTAATTTCCCTTACTCGCCGTTTTGGGCGTCCTGGTGCCATCTTCAAATCTAATCGTTTGTGTATTTCCAACGGTCGGGGAACTCGCCTGGGTGCTACAGATGGATTTGGCTTTTAAGCAATTACTTCCTTCGAATTCGATTCGTTCGACATTGCCATCGGCGTGTCTCGTTACCGATTTTCCCCTCAAGACATGGCAACCGCTGCTTCCGATGTCTTGAAGGGTGAGTAAGATTTGTATCTCTTTCTCAAGATCTTCGAGCCTTTTGGTTATGCTCTAGAAGGAAAATGATTGCTGGCGGTGTGCAACGATCGGCACCTTACCTGAGACATACTAGTTGCGAGAAATTTTGTAATTAGCTGGGTCTACTCAATTTGCGCGCTTCATTTTTCGAAATTTTGCCATTGGACCCGGAATTGACATTCTGAAATTATTTGACACACGCGGGTTTTTCTGATGCTTAATCAGTAGGTACCGTAGCTGAGGTAACTGCAGAGGTTGCATTTTTGCGCCAAAATACAGGGGGGCCTATCACCAATGATGACCTGGTTTCTTTCATCAATAATTATAGTCAACATATTTCGCTATACGTTAAGCATCTTTAGAAGTCTTCATCAATAAAGGTTTTCCGAAGATCTTTTAGATGTTGCAGAAATATGAGAAATTTATAAAATGTTTATTTATTCTTGCTAAATTCTTCAGAAAGTCCGCGAATGTCCTCGCGGCTTGATCCTAATTTTTCACAAAGTATAAAACCACCCCCTCTAATTTACAGGTAGTCGAGTTAACTTTTCCGGACAGCTCAACGTGAACGCTCTCACAGTTCACGACGCGAATTTCCTCGCGGCCATTCCCATTACTTTACTTTTGTAAATCACGCCCATTACGTTACTCGACCAATAAAACTCATTTTGTAAATCCAATCAGAACACTTGAGTGGAGTAAAATCCTTCTGAATCAGTGCACAACTTACCAAGCTTGATAACAACAAATGTCACCCGGGCAAAAATGTCCCTGTCGTCATCTCCCAAGACTTCTCGACGCTTTCACATGTGTGTAAAAAGTCAGGACCGTACTACTATCGTCACAATCGAAACATAACGATTTGTTCGCCCTTGGGGAGTACCCTCCTGCGATACTCCGTTCTGCAGGAACTATGCGATCAAAAATGAGTTACTGTCGAGTCACCTTTTGAATTTTTGTTTACATGGGAAATCGTATTTAACTTGAACTTCCAAAGGCGAGTCATTTTTGATCGCCCGTTATTTGCACTAAAAGTTTTTCGTACTTTTTCGATCAGACTTCTCAATCAAAAGTTATAGACTACAAACCATTTTCGAAAGAAAATTCAAAGGGCTGTAACTTTTTGAACTAGTAGCCCAATCTTGGAACTGTTTGAAATTATGGATTCTACAGGCCACATTCTATAAGAAAATTTTTTTTTCCGGGTCGAGCTGAGACAATTTTTTTCGGGTCAAAAAAAGGCAGTGTTTTCCTTTTTTACCAAAAATCGACTGCACCAAAATTTCTCGGGAAAACACTTTTTCTTATTAATTTTGGTGCGTAGAATCCAAAACAATTCGTACTTTTTCGATCAGACTTCTCAATCAAAAGTTATAGACTAGAAACCAATTTCACATCACCAATACTATGTCTCGTCCTGGCGGTCCACTTACCCTTTATTTCGCTTCGACTGCACCAATAGATGTGTCTCGTCCACACAAACAAACAATAGGGGTAGTGAATAGCGCGGCGCATAAACTATTGCATAATAAGCAGTTTTAACGTATGACACTCGGCATCCGATACAAAAACTGTAATTAATACTAAACAGGAATCAATAATTCGAATCACTTTACACTAGCAAAAGCAAAGTTTTGATCGACCACGGATTATCCTTACAATGGGTATAGAAGCATAAGCGTGACGTTAAATTCGTGAAAAGTACCTACTTTACGATGCCCAACAGCACAGATAACTAAATTTCTATTGAGCTAATCAATTCGAAACATAAACAAGATAATATGAGCCAATTCACATTCTTCTTAGCGACACAGTAAAGTAAGTAAATTCAGACATATCGAAGCAATTCACAAAACCATAATCTCCAACGAGGTTTCGTTAATAGCGATTACAATTCCGGAAAATCGAAGTGTAAGTCAACAAACTGCGTATATATCTAAGTTGTTGGTATCACGTGATTAATTTCACTGGAATCTGTCGGTAAGGTAGAAACTTATCTATGACGTTCTTGAATTGATAAGATGGCGTTGGACCTTTCCAAATGAATTGTCTTTGTGCAATATTGAGAAAATCCTAAATTCTGCGGTTTCTACTCAGTAATAGCGATGTAGAAAGCACAAACAGGTGGGTAATAATGAAGAAAAGAGTAAAAAAATGATTATTCAAAGCCAAACGCAATGCGCAATTTTTGTTACATACCAAAAACGGCCTTGTAAAATACATCAGCAAAATAGCGTCAGCGAAGTATCGAAAGCAAAATAGCAAGAGAAACACTAAACTAAACTAAGCGCTATACGCCAATAACAATCCCAAAAGGCAGACAAAAATTCGTCGTGTCGTACTGGCGCGTAGGTTCTTACAAGTAATGGCATAGAATCAAGTTTTGTACAAAGAAGTGCGTGCGCCGAAAGAATTAAAGAGAACTCTGCACGACCTCCATCGGCGAAACAAAGAACTACTGTAATTTAAACAAGTTGTAAATCAGCATATGCATGATTAAAGCGCATTTTTGGTAATGCAGGTCAGTATTTTATTAGCGAAGTTTAAAATTATCGATCTCACGAGTAATTTTGGCTGCGTTAAATAATTAATTTTATTTAATTTCAATTGACGGTACGTCTTCATTTTGTAAAACAAATCACAAAGTAAATAATAAGTTTCAAAATTATTCAAAATAGACTAATGCCTGCACATCTACACTATAGCAGGAAGCTTTTAGTGAAAATTTGAAGTCTCTAGCTATTGTAGTTGTGGAGATCTAACGCGGACAGCCGGCCTGCCAGCAATAACGAATATAATAGCGTTTTTTTCAAAAATGCGCTAAAAAAGCTATAACACGGGGATGGCCTCTATCGACAAAGAAGAAAACAAGCAAAAGAACTCTACTACTACAAAAATAAATTACACTTAAAAGTAGTGGATTACAGCGTAAATACCTAGATGCGTGAGAATATTGAATTTAAACATTAAACTTAAATGGATTTCAAATCAGGAATATTAATCGGTAAGAAACTAACGGGACAATTTCTTCCAAACGTCCTAATCGCCCTTTGTGAGTATTCCCCTCTGACAATCTGTGCTTAAGATATAAAGAATGGTACCAGATCACGATAAGGGGTAGAGGAGGAGTACTATGGTTGGTACGAATTTCTTTCGTCAAGAGCTTTCATTAGAGTACCACATGAAGGATACTAGAAAACCAGTCCCCCCTAAACCCGCTCAATTTGGATAAGTGGTAAAAGAGATGGGCGGCAGTTGATAGAATAGTATATTGAAAGACAAGTGTTACAATGCGACCTATTGTAATACGACTATCTTGTGGCACGAGTGGGGACGCGAAGCGTAGCCACGAGTGTCCGCAAGATAGGAGTATTACAATAAAGCATTGTAACACGCGTTTTTCATACTATTTTTTCTATTTCGGTGCTTTAATTTAATTAAAAAAATCATTATCAGAAACTATAGGGAACATTAGAACTAACATGTTTTATGTTGGGAACACTTTTTATGCCGTTAACTTTTAGGTTGGCAGCGTAGTAAGACTGACATTTTGAAGTTCAAACATGGAAGTACCCAACGAAGTACCTACTTGTACTAACTAGTAACTGCCAACTTAAGAGATGAGTTACCAAAAAAAAAACGACTATAATCACTGTCTTGGTACAACTGTTTTAGGCCGAAAACAGTTGTACAAAATCATCATTGTGACACCGAAATAGAAAAAATAGTTTCTTGCGTTGAGACCTTTAATTAGAGTACCTATCATGAAAAATAAAACCAATTTCTGCCCCCCCCCCAGACGTCATTTTCCTCAAAGAAATCGCGGAAGGTAGATATAGTTTGTAGAAACAGCGATAAGACCTTTCATTAGAATACAATGAAAGGGTGAATGAGAGAACGTGCCCCCCTCCTTTTCAAAATTTTTAGATGGCACCACTAAAGCTATGCAAGATCTGAGACAAATTGTTGTGTCCTCTGCGGTAGGGTTATTCTTTCCCGCCTCTTACACTGGCACATTCTAGAAGCACATACCACGAAGTACAACATATAATCTTAATTAGTGCAATTCGAACCAAATAGAATCTGTCAACGGGTTCCCGTTGCAGCATCCTTTGCATACAAATGCATCCCTTATAAACAATCATGATAGATTCATGAATTTAGAGATTTCCTACCTTAAACTTCGAAAAATGAACTTTAGAAACAGATGTTTTTATCAAAACCAATTTTCATGCGTTCATAAACGATAAAAATCTTTGCAAAACAAACTAATTCTACAAACACTTTATTCAATCATAAATTATGACGATTTTTGAACCCCTCAATTGCCATAATAATTAAATGGTTATCACGGTACCTCGTAAACAGAATTGTCTCGTAGCTAAAGCTGGTGAAACAGTAATAAGGTCGGAACCGCCTCCTTACAATGATACGGAGAAGAAATTCTGAAGCTGGAGATTGGAACCTTCCGCCGGTAAAAAAATCCTAAGAGAAATTAAAGGTTCTAGGGTGTAATTTATTAGAACAGTTAATCTCGCTGTTCATGGATTGCAAGCGTGTGAGAACCGCGAACGTTTGGTCATTAATGGGCTTTAGAAACGAGTGTGAACACTATTTATTCGCAAAAAGTACGTTTTTTTGGTTATACTTTTTCAAATGCGGGCTTCTGTACTATTTTCTGAGTTACTCTTTCGAACAATCCAGTTTAATCCCCTTTTGTTCACTAATGGCGACAGATGTACTTTTTTGCAGCGAAAATTGACCCAGCGCGCTTAATTAATCTGTCCATGACCGAACACGACTCCGATTTATGCGATGAAAACGTTCTCTAGTTGCATCAATAATTCGTTTTCTGTGGTTATAAATAACACAGCCTCTTAATCCGCTTTTAGATATTAATTGATTCTACTGGAAACTCGCGGACCTTGCTTTCAATTTATATTATTAACAATTAATTAACAATTGAACTATTGTTCGCACTCGAATTTTCTAAGTTGAAGTTTTATTATAACCGAAAAACACTGACCTTCGCCCTTGATGAATTCCGCTCTAATTTACTTAACGACGAAAACTACCCTACCCTACCGGAATTATATTTTATTTTCAAATGTACGGTTAAGGCCCGTTGCACACGTTCGGTTTTTAAAGATACGCATTCACGCAGCGGCGCCGCCGCCGTACTTTTAAAATCCGGGCGTGCGTACAGGACCTAAACGTTCCTTGCTTTGAAGCGAAATAATCAAAATTTTGAATTGGAAATTAATTAGTCGCACTTAGTGCCCACGTTGGGGCGGAAATGCACCATTTCTATAAAATAGAAAATATATCCGCATTGGGAGTTTTAACCCTACCAGCGTGTACTTTTGGTTAAGACCTTTCACTTTCCCTTTGTGAGTGCTACACTATGTTTATGAAATATTCGCATATGAAATTATTACTACAACGAACGTGTTCCATTCTGCTTGTTTAACTATAAGATGCGTTGATGCACTAAAAATAACACTATCTAGTGTAATTATGTATTTGATTCTTTTAGCAATAGAATCGTTAAATTGGTAGGTAGTCACTATTGGTCAATTAACATAATCTTTTTGACAAATATTAAGTGTCCATCGCCGGAGTGTAATTCATACTGTCATTGATATGGGTGCAAAAGGTCATCGTTTTATGGAACCACATTTTAGACCTATAGCGATAGAGTTTCAATGTCTTCAATCTTCCATTTATTGTTGAAGTCATCTTAACAGTCAACAACCTTGTGTCGGTGACTCACTTAAAAAGCAAAAAACAGGTAAATTTTGATCATTTAATTAACAAGAAGAGGCTCTGTGGATATATCGTTTCCGCATCTTAATTAATATTAGCCTTGGAGTATATGATGACATGATAACGGGTCACGATGTTTCGCATATTCTTCTTTTGAGCTCATCCCAAGTTTGTTATGACTTAAAGAACGATGAGATGAATAATTGAAATTTGAATTGTTAGAAGACCTCCCATCTTAGGCCGGGGCGCCACTAAATCGCTTTTGGTGTTCTGGAGAAAGTGAGGCAAAAGCGGAATAATTCAACTGACAATACGATTAATTAGTAATGCAAGAGTTGCAACACAGAGCACAATTTCGGCCTTCGCCATCGTTACCTAATTAACATGGCGCAGATATCAAAGTCTCTTCCTGTGAGAAACGCACTGAACTTTGTATACATTTCGCTCTCTACTTTTTTTTCAATAAGATAATAAATAGCAAACCAGCCTTGTACCGTTCCCGTAATTACTTAATCGTTATTTACGTATCAAGGGCGTAAACCGAGCGTCTTGGGTCTCGCCATGGATATCATTGTCCAGCCGACTCGATTTCTCACCTCATCGCACGGTGGAGAATTAGGCAACGGCCTCGGAAACTGAAGAAGAAGGAATAATACCTCATTAGAACAAAATTAAGTGCTCCCAATTCCAGAAGCGTGCATGTGTTCAATTCGCCTATAATAACATAAATTAATAAAATTACGACATCCCGCAAGGACACTACTCACAATGTTTATGAAAGGTGTAATTGCTGTAAACATATCTCGGGGTAATTAATCAGCATAAATTATATACGTACAACCCTCTCCCAATTCGGGGCGTTTGTAAAAGTGTCACTTTCGGCGGCGGATTTTTAGTAGCGTGTGTCATCGAAAACCGTTGAGATCCCGATCCTGCCTGTTTATATATTGAGGTGATTTCATAATTTCATCAGTCGTATGCAGTGTCACGCGAAGCGAAAATGTGGAAATTGTTGATTGTTGTAATTTTGCACGTCCATTGGGCGTTGAGCGATCTTTATCCTGGACGTCCGTTGTACATCAAGAGCTACCCTGGGATTCCCAACATCCAGAGTGATCTATACGAAGTGTACCAAGAGCCGTACGTTTACGTAAGTTGGCCAGAGTTATTGCTTCCGTTTGACCAATTTTGTAGAATGTGAATATTATTGGAGCCGTAGCGGTTCTCCAAGGCGAGGGGGAGAGCAGCGTGAAGGGTGAAATCACGTTCACGCAAAGGCAACCACCGGTCGGTCCCGTGCTGGTTAGAGGAAACATAACGGGGTTGAAACCTGGAAAACACGGTTTCCACATATACCAATCGGGCGATCTTCGGCACGGCTGCGAGAAACTAGGCAATCACTTCAACCCCTTCTTGGTAAGTTTGCCTTGCTTCGGCCCTTTTTTTTGAGCCATTTTTCAGTTACAGCACGGTGACCGAAGGGACCCCCTAAGACATGTGGGCGATCTGGGAAACATCGAGGCGAAAGATGATGGAAGTGTGGAAGTCGAGTTTGTTGATTCTCTACTGTCGCTGGTTGGTGGTGGCAGGAGTGTTGTTGGAAGGGCACTCGTGATAGCGGAGAATGAAGATGATCTGGGTCGCGGTGGGACTGCCGAAAGTGTGTCAACGGGAAACTCTGGGAAACCAATAGCCTGTGCCGTAATTGCCTACACGTAGCTCTCTTAACGATCATTTAATTGTACATAAGTTTGTTATATTAAAATCCGTGTTTTTTACTTGAATGTTGTTTCTGTCAAATTTTAACTTGTCAATAATGAGAAGGATTGAAGGTTGTAGCTGACGAAATTGTGGGTTATTTTATTATGTTCACTTACAATTTCAAGGATTCTAATTTCTAATTTAGTTTGAAAGTTTGCTTGAATCAAAAACAGATCACATTCACGGGGTGTGACCAGATCGCCGAATTCCGCTCAATAATCGGCAATTGTTGTAGTTATGCAATAGTTAATTGCCATATTTCCTACTAACACAATCTGTGATCTTGAGGGATTGACAAGGAACGTGAATCTATTTTAATTTCGCGGCAACATCACATTCTAAGCTGAAGATCTTTTACCGAAATGTCCAATCCGAAATTTCAGATGTCCAGTAAAAACTAACCGAAAATAGAAAGATATTTTGTTGCACAGGAGTCATTACCATAATGAATTTTTTACCAAAGTCCACATTCACAGTAAAGATCAGCTTAAAACATGGACTTTTTCCAAAATTTCAAATCAATAACATTCTCCGAAAGCAGAGGAAAGGAAGGATGAACGTAAAGTGTTCACAATAATCACTTTTGGGAAAATTCATTTCTAATTAATCCTAGTTTTCTTTTAATAACGTTCCCATAGATAAATTGTCACTCAAGTGCGCTACTACACTAATTCTCATTAATAGGAAAATATTCATATATAATACCATGAGTAGTCGAAGTATTGCCGATAATTTTTGAGGTGCTGTCACGAATGCTAGTTATGCTGATTAATAGTATTAAAAAGCGTAACTAGCATGAGTGGAGCAGCAACTCAAAAATAATCTACCAATACTACAACTACGAATGGTATTCGAAGGACTATTCAAAGAATCGAAAACCTGAACCTGGATGGCGGTGAAGACCTTCGGCAGCCTACGAGACCACCAAAGCCAGCTGGTAAAGGAACTGGGTACATATGAGAAGACCAACCGATGAGGCACAAGCGCATGAAGATCGTGCTTTTCGACGCGGGATAAGAACAATAAGGCCCCTTGAGACATCCTCGAAGCTTAGACGTTTTTACAGTTTGAGATATATATCATTGTTATTGTTTTAGATATCGGCATTTTATTATTGTAATTAATAATATATTGCATACGGGCAAAATGCAAAAGCCACTTCAGATAAGGGAAAAAAGGGCTACGCCCCAGATTTCCATTTCCATTTGAAATGAAATTTCATGTCTATAATGACTCCTGTCATCACTGGCAGATTGATTCTAATCAAAAGTTCTATATGAAAATTTTATCTTAAAATACACTTTCGGATAAAATTTAATACAACACTCATCCGAAAAATAACATTACTTCACTCGGAGAGTAAAGTACTCGGCCCCAAGGGGGCTTCGTACTTGAATATTTCCTCACTAGTAATATGTCATTTTCCCTTGCACTATCTCTCTCGGCGCGCTACCTTTCTATGGCAGAGACCGACAGTGCGCGTTCCAGTTTAATTATAGTTCAGTGATATATGGGTTATTAATTTAAAAATTTCTGTACATGACTTTACTGCAAATTTAGGAAATTGTCTTAGAGCAGATTTTTTTGAAATTCTAGAAATTAACATCCTCTTAGAGCTCCTAAAAATCCTCTTCCTAGGAATATTCTTAGAAACGTCTTAGAACAGCTTTAGCAACCTTCTTTACACTCCCTAGATGTCCTACATATGTTGTTAGGGATAGTATTAATTAAACATTTTGTGCGGGGGAGGGGGGTCGACTCTGGCAGAAGTAGAGGTCAACGGTCTGTTCTACATTAAAAGAATGCACTAAAAATGTTACGAATTTATAAGCTAGATCGTTGTGGCATTTTATTCACAGTAAATTTAAATAAAAGGAGGCTACGAATTTTTCTCCTGCGATTACAAAATTCTCATTCTGATCTCCTGATCGCTAGGGGAACACCTTACATATGCTCGTGATGCATGGAGGTTTCGGAAAGTAAGCAGTAAGTAGACCACTGCTCTCCCCGGTGAGACTCCTGTTCAATATTAACACAAAACTACCCGTCTTGCATTAATTAAACGGTTCGGTTGTAGAAATAAAAGTCTTTATATAAAAATTGTTTCTGTCACGTCAAAAAACTTTATTCTCAATGCCATCTCATATACATTTAAAAATTAATCAATTCTAAGTGTCTCTGACATCCTCCCACCTGAGGCAAAATTTTAACAAAAATGTGGCTCATAAGAAATCAGAGATACCGTGAACAAACAATCAGAAAATAAAAGTTAACATATGAAAAGGAATTAATTTAAATCCTATAAAACTCTGAATATTTTGAAGGTGTTTTAATCTTCCGTCCACTCCGCGTAACGTAACGTATATCACTTTTGTACGTTTCGGGTACTCTACTTTTTGACACTCCCGTTTTCGCGTGATCGTCCTCAATTACACTTTCAAAAATAGGCACTTCAATATTTTCACACTGACTTCGAGAAGAAATATCTGAGTCGTTATTCGTTCTATCCTCATTTAGAGTAAAATCGACGGCGCACTCCAGAGGGTACAAACGTTGTACAGGTCTCAGAAGTTGTCCCCTTTCGGTAATAACTCTCACAAGTCGCTTATTGCCATCCTTTCCTGGAAGAAGGGTTACCACTCGACCAAGCGGCCAGTTAACTCGCTTGTCTTTATCATTACCAACCAACACGATATCCCCCACTCTAACTTGTCGGTTACATCGCCCCTTGAACCATAATTTTAACTGCCCTAAGTACTCATTGCGGAATCTTCGTCGAAGATCAGCAACCAATTTTTGCCGATACACAACTTTCCTAGATAGAGTCTTTTGATCAACCTCATCACAGTCTGAAACTCCACTCTCTACTTGATCTCTAAGGAACATCATGGGCGTTAAAGGTACTAAATCTTTTGCATCATCAGAACAAATAAGTGGCCTTGAATTGATCACGGCTTCACAATCACACATTACTGTCATTAAACTTTCATAGTCTAGTGAAGAACGTCCCAACACTTTGCGTAATAACTGCTTTAAAACTCCCACAAGTCTTTCCCAAAAACCTCCCCACCACGCTGCCGTAGGTGGGTTGAATCGCCATTGAATACGTTCAATACCACTGCTCTCTGCGATTTCTTCAAAGTTTACTCGCGAAAAAGCATTTTCAGTGCCTACAAAATTAGTCCCATTGTCACTATATATAGTCTTCGGACGACCCCGTCGGGCAATAAACCGTCTTAAAGCCTGCATGAAACTAACCACCGATAATGCAGTACAAATTTCAAGATGTACAGCACGATATACGGCACACGTGAAGAGGCATACCCAAACCTTTTCTCCAGTTTTCAGATATAAAGGCCCCGCTAAGTCCACACCCGTTACTTCAAACGCGTTAGCATCCCGAACACGATCAACTGGCAAAGGAGGTGTCCTCACAACAAAAGGTTTGGCATTTTGTCTCCTGCACACTACACAACGTGAAATTGCTGATTTTATAGTTCGTCGTCCTCCTAGAATCCAATACCTTTGACGTAACTGACTCATAAGTCCCTGTGCTCCACTATGACATGATCTTAAATGCTCTTGGAATATAAGCTGATTGACCAAAAAATGCCTTGCTGGCAAAACTATGGGAAATAGAAAATTTTGACAATCGTTTCGGTTACTAATCCGTGACTTCAACCTAATTAGGTCGTTTTTGTCTTTATAAATGTCCATGCCACATAGTCTCTTATCGTTATTATTTGAAAAAGACTCCTTTTGCACAACTCGTAGGACAAATATTTCAGCTCGTTTAATTTCTTCAGAACTCAAGTTACCTTTGAGTCGATCTTTATTTCTTAAATTGTAAATGCATCGTAATATCCATGCACACATACGGAGGGTTTTTTGATAATGAGAAAAATAATCGAAATGCCAATCACTTGATGACATTTTTGGTTGCTCGTCATTAATCAGTGTCGTAACCAATTTTTTCTTCCTCTCTTGATTGATCTCCTGTTCATTGTAATCTAAATCTGATTGAGGATCAATAGATACGTCTTGATAAAGCCATTGTGGTCCCTCCCACCATTTTGACTCAAGTAACTGTTTGGCTGAACAACCTCGTGAAGGTAGGTCAGCAGGATTCAATTTACCGGGGACGTGGTGCCAATTTTCACTGCAAGACAATTTTCGTATTTCTGACACGCGGTTCCAGACAAATGTAGACCACTCTTCGGGTCTCCTCACCCATGACAATACGGTTGTCGAGTCACTCCAGAAAAAAGGTTCCATCTCCATGTATAAGCTTTCCTTGACGGTAGTATATAATCTAACACCAATTACTGCGGCCATCAACTCCAGACGAGGTATCGATTCTTGTACCCAGATACGAAAACGAGTTTCCAGTTCATCGTCAACTTTATCGTCCCACCTCATTTGTTTTTTCCATGTTTTCTGTAACCACAACTTTGGGAGCAATGTAACTGGACAACTATAACCTATAGGATCAAACACCCTTTGTGCTTGTGACAGCATTAATCTTCTAGTTACCGGTTTGCTTAAGAGCGATTTGATGTCTTCGTCATCGTGGTTTATAGATAAAGTATCATTCAACTTGTCCCACTTTACCCCCAGAACCACCGCGTAAGCGTTAGAGGCATCCTCTTGGACTTGGTGAGTATACTCCCACCCTCTGAGGTCGAATTTGCCTTCCGTCATTATAATAATGGCTTCTTTGATAAAGGTTTCCAATTCTCTTTCATTAGAAACACTAGTAACGCAGTTATCTACGTAAAAGCTGTTTGATAATTTCTTAGCAGTTTCTTTGGCAAAAGCGTATTTCGAGTCATATTCCTTCACAAATTTTGACAGATGATATTCTAACGAAGCTCCCAACAAGAAAGGACTACTAGTAATTCCAAACACCACCCGTCTATGACGAAACACTTTGAGGTTGTTCTCCTTATCATACCATAAGAATCTAAGAAAATCTCTGTCCTCCGAATGTATACTGATCTGTAGAAAAGCTTTACTGATGTCAGAAATTACACCAAGTCTTTGCTGTCTAAACCTTAACAAAATAGCCGGAATTAGTTCAATTAAATTAACCCCCTTTTCTAGACATTGGTTTAATGAAGGGTTATCCTTTTCTCTGGCGGACGCATCGAAAACCGGTCGTATCTTTGTCGTTGTGCTGTTAGGTTTAATCACTGGCCGTAGATAATGGGCCGACTTGTTCACTTGATCCTCTAACACCTCTTCAATAATGTTGTCAGTTAGCCAGTCTTTAAATACTTGATCATACGCCTCGAAATAACCATCCTTAATGATTTTCTTCATTGTGTTATCCAATCTCCTCTTCGCCATGTAATAATTGCTAGGCAGCGCTGGATGTCCCTCTAACCATGGCAACCTGACTTCATAACGTCCATCTGTGTCAACAGAAATAGTCTCCAGAAAAAGTTCTTTTGCCGCTAATGCTGTTTCATCGCTAGTTTTCCTTTCTATTGGATCATTGATCCCTAGTACATCGAGCTCCCAGAGGTTAGTAATAGATGCATTATTGACAAAGAGAGAGAGAGAAGTCATAGAGAAAGTGTTAGGCTTTTCGATTGGTACTTTTCCCATTAAAGTCCACCCTAGTAGGGTCTCTACTGCTACCAGGCCACAGTTCAAAATATGTCTTTTCCCGGTGTAAAGTTTACCCGCGATATCAGATCCTATCAACAATTCTATGGGATTAGAATCACACGCGTCTGATATTTTAATATTTAATTTACGCAGCTCTTCCATCCAAGGACCATCAAATATAGAAGATACACTATTGCAAATAACATTCTGGTCTAGAGCCTCGAAGGTACAACTATAATTATCGTGATTTAATTTAACATCATAGCAATCATGATTTTGTGTTAGCTCACTTCCACCGAATAGACCATGAATGAGACTAATTTTTCTTTTTGACTGATATCCCAAAAGTTTGACTGTCGCTTTCAAAATATATGATTTCTGCGAACCAGTATCTATCAATGCACGCCCGTATCTCGTTTTACCAAAATGAGTCATTTTTACAAGCAGCGTCTGCAAAAAAACCTGGGTACCCGTATTTAAATTGTTCGCAAGCGTTTGATCTACTTTAGTTGACGTTTCATCTTTAATCTGCTTTCGCTCTAAATTTTCCGGTTTTGTCTTATTAATTGACAGCGCCGGACACATTAAAGGTACATGAGATTTACAACAGATTATACAACTCAAATGTCCTCGGCATTTCCTAGCTTGATGACCCAATTTTAAGCAACGAAAGCAGGCCCCTTTTTGAGCCAAAATCTCTCTTCTTTGCTCGTAGCTTAACTTTTGAGCCTTAAAGCAGTCGGTACTGTCGTGTGAATTTTGGCAAAAAAGACATTTGGATGTTATTTCTGAATTTATCAGATCCATCGCGGTAGGAAACTTTTCTACTATTGTGCGTGATTTTTGGCTAGGCCGTTTAACATCTCTCTTAGTCACACCACCTAAATCAAAACCTTCCACCGCTAAAGAAATATGCTGTTCATTATCAACTTCCTTTTTCAAAAATTCCATAAGATTTTTAAGTCGATTTTCTATAGTGGAAACACCATCCAAATGTACAGAAGCACCTACATCGGGTATACGCTGCCAAACTCTTAATAGTTCTGACGGTAAACACGACTCTACTAAGGGAAACAACATTGCAGCATATTTATCGGACTTTATACCAAGAGTTTCTAACGCGCGTAATTGAGCTTCTAGATTATCGTACAATAAAGAAAGATCTACTTTATTGTCCGAAGAAGTATTATTTATCACTAATTTTAGCAACTCCCGCACGTATACTTCTATCTGCAAATCGTCCCGCCCGAATCTCGAAATTAAACAGTCCACTATTTTAGCATAGTTGTCCCCAGTGGCAGGAAAACTATCAACTAATTGCCTTGCCCTGCTACCCACCAAAGTACTTTGCACCAGATATTCTACTTTGTCATTTAAATGTATATCAGTATCGTTGTGGACCTTTTGAAACTGTGACCAGAAGGGCAACCAATTTCTAATACTCCCGTCAAATTTCTTAAGCTCTAGAGTAGGTAACTTAAATTTGCGTCTACCTGATCTGCCTCCTACATTACTTTCCGAGGCTACGGAGTTTACCTCTTCACCTAGCTCTCCTCGCGGCTTCTGTAGAAAATCCTCGGCTTGTGCGTTCAAGTCAGTGAATTTCCTAATGTAAACTTCACTACCATCCATCTCTGCCAGCAATTCTGCTTCACTTCCATCACTTTCCAATAGAGACTGGTATATATCACTGTCAATTCTTCTTAGATCATCATATTTCTGTTTCAAAATACCCAGCGATACAGAGATTAAACGTGCCTTTCCTTCCGGCGCCGATAAAAAGTCTTCTAATTCTTTCGCCGATTTAGTGAAGGTGGTACGGAGTACTCTACGATGCCTTTTGGGTTGATCCATGATTGTCAATGTATACCTGAACAAATTTATCGCAGACAACAATCGAAAACAATTATTCCAGGGTGTCACGGTCGCCAAATGTTCAATATTAACACAAAACTACCCGTCTTGCATTAATTAAACGGTTCGGTTGTAGAAATAAAAGTCTTTATATAAAAATTGTTTCTGTCACGTCAAAAAACTTTATTCTCAATGCCATCTCATATACATTTAAAAATTAATCAATTCTAAGTGTCTCTGACACTCCTTTGCCTCCATTTTATATTTTTGTGAGTTTCAATCTTTGTTTTTGAAATTGACTTGATTTAACCTTAATGCAGAATCACATATTTGATACCGTTATCCTCTTGTGTGTAATCGTTTTTGGTGTAAGGCTTGCTTAATTTATATGTTTATGTTTTGATTACACGATGTTGACCAGAAGTAACATTCATATAAATTTTGATCATTTTATTTTAATATGTGGAAATTACTGAGTTCTTTGTGTGTGCACATACTTGTTGTTTGTAACTAACATTTTCTCCGTGAATGAAGCAGTCCCGGGGGTGGCAAAAAACTGTAATCAAATTGAGCTACGACACCTAATTCCGTGATTGTCTTCGACATTCGAACGAGGGGCAAGTTATCTTGCCAATTTGCCTACAAGGCCATGTAATTTTCCACTTTTCCCTTAACAAAAGGACTTTATTACACCAAAGATGAGTCACATCCTGTACCCTTCACCCTTTCTCAGAATTTAGGTACCTGCTTACCTGACCCATTGTTCCCAAAATGTGTTATAATCTTGGGTGTAACCAACTAGGTGTATATGCATTTACTATATTTGTTAACCACTACTGAAACTTGATAATTTCACAAATTATTTTGTCAACTAACTTTCGAACTGTATTAATCAAACTGCGAGGTTTTTCTTCGTCGTACTCTTTTTACCCTTGGTAGTTACTTTTGCGAGAGTACGGCACATTTGGGCTTGGTTTACATTAATGTACATCAACTAAATATCTGGGCTTTCACAATCTTAATAATAACGACCATTATTATACAAACTTTTCACAATTTCAGTGTTTTATTTTACGTTCCTTCCCTAGTGTACTTCAGGTCATAGCGTTGTTTACAACTAACGTAAGGTGGCACTGCCTTTTTATCACGTGTCTCCTTTCAAATTTAAGTGGGATCTTGTGTTATTTTTGTAGAGAAACATCGTTCGGGGGCCCATTTTTAAACGTTGCCGGGTTTACTTAATTTCCGTGTTGTGAAATTAACGTAGAACATGGGGACTGAGCACACTACAAAATAATATTACATTTCTTAGCTCAGTGCGATACAACCACCGAGTTGAGAACTGCATGATCTGCAGTTGTTTGAGTTACGTCGGATTGATTAACGACTTTAAAGTCATTTGGGATTGGTAGTAGCAAAATACATTAACCAATAAACAATTAGACATGGCTGTCGGGATTAACCATCCGCCATTTTATAGGTTCGAACTAATCTATTCAGAGTGTAGAAGGGGTTAGTTGAGAGAGATTCAAGAGACTCGCGGCTTCACGTCTTGGCATTACAATCGTGGTCCATATAACAATTTGAATTCGCGATATAGAAGCGACCAGAAGGTCCAATGGTCCATGGTGTAATTTGTATCGTTCTAATACTTCCATAATACTCCCTTTTTAAAGATAAAGTGAAAAAGATGAATGTGCATTCTAATGACATCTGTCATTCCTATTTCAAATGTCACGCGAAGCACGATATAAAGTGACGTTCAGAACATATGACAATGCTGTTTATTTATTTATTTATTCTATTAATGGCTCACCTTGCATGGTGTATATTACCTCTATTCTTACACTATGATAGTACATTACATGCTGGAGGAAAAAGTTCTACGTAAGTGTCGAAAGCAGATAGGAATAAATTTAAGCAATGCTCTAGCCTAATCTGATGCCTAGCTTGTTATCTTTTGTACAGAATTTGTTATCGGAGTAAAATCTCGCCCCTGAATTGTTGGTCGGTATACAACACATTCTACACTTCTGTACAACAACGCGTGCGTTACTTTCTCCTACGAAACAGCGTTTAAGTTTATTACCAGTCAAATAAAAGATGGAAAAATACAATATGTCCTTATCATTAAGCTAATAGACATTTTTCGCAATAAAGTTGGACTTGAATAAGTCGTAGTAATTGTTTATTCTGTTCATCCGCCCCTGTGCATTTAACTGTAAAGCCATAAAAACAGACCTTGATCTTCATTTTGAGAGGTGGAACCTACTCTGGGTACCAATTAATAAATTGTTTATGTATGTAACGGTACCGGTAGGTAAGTGGGAAAAGTTTGCTTTAGTTTCGCAAGTTTTAAAGGTGAGTCCCATTCATATTTATTTTCTTATTGCGTATTTGGGTGAGTAAATAATGTTTACTCGCTAAATTAAATTTGTGATAATTAGTTTTATTGATCCATGGGTAAGATAACCAGTGGCGTTACGATTTTTTTAATCCAACCGTAATAAAGTATACTCTGCACATATGTAACATATACGAAATACGTTTTCAAATGATAGATCGTTTGCAGATACAAGTGCTGTCACAAGTTGTTACTGGTTTATAGCTGTTTACAGGTATGAAGCAAGCTATTTTTTATCAGTGGGATTTTGGAAAACGAACGAATTACTGTTAATTATCTACTTATGAAAGTAAAACGTTTCGTAACATACTCAAGTGTCAGACTAATCCCTAAAGGTGCCGTTAGTGCGACAGAGATTTGGGTAATATGTTGTTGGATGATTTTAAGAGTGGGGTCTTTTCTGTTTATGGGGATTTCCTGTCACGGCTTTTAGATCTTGTGACCGCACTCGACCGATAACAGAAATCTCCAATTCGTCAAATCCAAATTTCTGTCGCACTAAAGACACCGTAAGCGGACAGTAATGTCAGTGGGGAGAGTTTTACCAGTTCTACCATTGAATAATTGAATGGTTCTACTATAGGACTTCAGTAGTTTATATTTAAAAAGCTACTCAACCGATATGTGTGATTGAATAATGAATAATCACCTATTTCGATATGCATGTTCGTAAAAATACTGGCGCATATTTATTTATTGATCACTTCGAAATCCTGTTAAGACTGAGACTAAACAGAATTCAATTTACTTATATGGCAAGCAATAAACCTTCTCGTTAAATCTAAAAATCACAGAAAGTATGAGTAACATCCGCTATTATTCCTTATCGCCGATGACTTGACCGGCTTGATGGCGCTTTGATAGTGTTCTAGAAATTTCGTTACAATATCTTTTTCGAGATCATCATGCCAATCGCCCTTTGTGAGTACCCCCTCTCGGACAATCTGTTATTGAGATATAAGGAAATATATCCGAACACGATAAAGGGTCGAGGAGGAGGACTATGGTCGGTAGAAATTAATTCCTCTCGTTGAGACCTTTCATTAGAGTACCATGAAGGATAAATCAGCCCCCCCCCCAATTCCCCCTCTTTTAATAAGGTCTCAGAAAGAAGTGCGGTGGTTGGTAGAAAATATGAAGGATCAAATTAACGCCCCCCCCCCCCCGGCCTGCCCGTCAGCCAGTGATCTTGAAAAGGAGTCGCGTGAGACAGTTGTAGTTTGTACATACCAATTCATTCCAATGAGTCTTTTCATTTAGAATAACCATCAAGGTTAGAACGTGCCCCCCCCCCCCCACCATTTTCAATCATTTTACTTGGCGCCACTAAAGACATGCTTATGCAAAATCGCCACCACCCCTTCCCACAGCGCAATTTGATGGTCGTCTGGTACACCGTCAAGGCATAGGCATAAGTTCAACAGACAGATGGACGGACAAAACGCAAACAATTGCACATTTTTGTTTTGTGAAAACAACAACGGAAACATGATACACACACTCGTGACAACGGCGCCAAAACCGATAACCCTTTTAGCGCTTTTTTTACAGAAATAAAAGTGCTATTTTTTTGCGTTTTGACCGCCCTTCCGTCCGGACCCACGTCTGCCGTGTTGAACTACTTTTAGAGCAAGGGTGTTCCAGACGGCCATCAAAATTTTGTTGTCTTAATTCCCCCTATGAGATACTCTTTTTGAAAGTAAAACGTGCATAACTTTTACATGCGACAACCAGTTGGTTTCAGATTTTGCATACACACCTATACCTTGAAAGTGTGCCATATTTTGTTGTTTTACGCCCCCCCCCCCCCCCCGTATGCATGCCTTTATGTGGTGTCAAGTAAAACTTTTGAAAATGAGGGACATGCGTTTTACTCTTCATCGCATTCCAATAAAAGGTCTCATGGAAGTAAATTGGTTTGTTCAAACTATAACTAAAGAGGGGGGGGGGGGGGGTGAGAAATGAATTTTATCTTTCATGATATTGTAATGTAATCAAAGGTCTCAACAAAAGGACATGTTAACTACCAACAAAGAGTCTTTGCTACCAACTACCGCCCTTCTTTCTGACGCCGTATCATAAGACGCTGTTGGGAGAGAGGGAGGGGGGGGGGCTGGTTTTATCCTTCATGGTACTCTAATGAAAGGTTTAAAAGGAATTCATTTCTACCTACCCGTATCGGATCGGTTATCCTTATACCTCAAGAGCGGATTGTCGGAGGAAAAAAAAAAGATTAGGGCGTCTGGAAGAAATATATCCATTGGTGATGTCAAAACTTTAAAAACCAATCGCTCGAAAACAGTTTTTCGGAGGAGAGTACTCACAAAGGCAAAATTAATCGCCTAGGCGAGACATATTTATTGGGGACGTCACTCTAAGCGAATACCTTAAAACAAACTGTCAGAACAGGGTGCTTACTCATAAAAGGCAAGTGAGACGTCTGTAACGGGACATATCTACTGGTGATTTCAACACTTTCAGTACAAATATCTGTAGAACCATTGAATAAAAAAATTTTTATTCAATGGCAGAACGGAGTGTCGGAGGCGGGTACTCTCAAAGGGTGGAAAGATGGTCTAAACAAGACACAGTATCGGATATGCACAGGTGGCGCTAGAAGCGGAGAGGTGCTTTTGATTAGCTGACTCTTACTGCACGCAGTGCGCTTTCGGTAGTAGAAATATTCTTTCCCCGTTCTCACACAAGGTTGGAGTGAGGACTAAATAACGGGCGATCAAAAAAGGATTCACATCGAGTCGCCTTTGGAAGTTCAACTTAAGTACGATTTTTCATGTAGACAAAAATTCCAAAGGTGACTCTTTTTTTATCGCATTGTATATGAAACCTTCAATTTTTTAGCACATTTTCCAACTCATGTACTATGCGATCAAAAATGAGGTGCTGTCGAGTCGCCTTTGGAATTTTTGTTTACATGGAAAATCGTCTTAAACTTCCAAAGGCGACTCGACAGCAACTCATTTTTGATCGCCCGTTAGAAAGGCGCTATTATTGCCACTTTCTCCATCTGTCCGTCCGAGGCCTTAACTACTCCTACAGTTTTCAAAATATTTAGTTGGTTCTTTTTGCATTCTGGCACCTCAACAAAGAAAAATCTTGACGTTAATTTGCGCTGCGCAATGCCATCCTCCTTATTTATGGAGATATTTTTTTGAAATTTTGACCACAGATGCTTCTAGCAAAGACAAGCATATCGCATATTGTAAAAATTAGACAAAGAAGCATCTTTCTCCAACAAAACCATGTCAGTCCTCGCAATAGTAGTACATTTAGGAAGCCCCATTTTTCTAAAAAAATGCCAATAGACTTCTTCTTCTTCTTTACGAAGACTTTCAAGATAATGTTATAACATTAAGTAGGTAATTTTTTGTTTTTGTAAGAGATCCTAACTTATAAATTATCTCTATAAAACAATAAAGTTAGCTTTCCGGGGGCTAAGTAAACAGAGAGACAAATGGAAGAAAATTATGTAAGTATTTGATAGTCCAAAATAATGCGTTCAACCGTTTACGCAGCGAAATTGAGTTACAAAATTTAAACCTGCGCGTTTTAACCAATTTTGATTGATTGTTGTATGTTTGGTTGTCTACCACAGCATTGCTAATTTCGAAATAAATTATTTTATGTGAATCCCCTTTGAAAGTGATTTTGGGGGATGTTTCTTAAACAGCATTATCTATTTTCAGTAGTTAATCTAGAGATAAGCATGTTATTAATTTAAAAAGTTATTATGAGCGCCTTGAGCAAATGAGCATATATGCGATACGCTTATCATATGTGGGAACTAATTCGATAATTTCGTTCGTTTTGCGAAACCCACACCTCTGCTAGTACGTAAACAACCTGCGACTGGTTGTACTTGAAGACCCGCACGTCATCATATAAAGAGACATTTGAGGAGTTCTGCAAGTCAAATAATCAGCTTGCTTTTTAGTGTTAACAATCTCACTTTCACCGCTGCGATGTTCCGCATTTTCGTTTTGTGCGCGTTGTTCGCAATCGTTCGCGCTGGAGGAGTAGTAAGTGCCGTCGTTATTAAGGCCGTTCCCGTTTTAATTTTGCATTTTCTCAGTCGAAGGCGACCGTCAAGATACAGGGCGATACAGTTTCGGGTACCGTCACGTTTACTCAGCAGGGCGCGACAGTTCTAATTCAGGGGGAAATCAGTGGTTTGTCACCAGGAAAACACGGTTTTCACATCCACGACAAAGGGGATTTGTCGAACGGATGCACTTCCGCTGGACCCCATTTTAATCCTTACAAGGTAAGTACGCTCATTGCGCGCGATATTGTGTTAATTGCATTAATAACAGAAAAACCATGGGGCGCCTTCGGCACAAGATCGTCACGTTGGCGATTTAGGAAACGTCGTCGCCGGGCCCGACGGCGTCGCCCGCATTGATTTCACCGACGGCCTCATTAGTTTAGGTGGAGAACGGTGCATAATTGGACGAGCCCTTGTCATACACCAGGGCGAAGACGATTTGGGCAAGGGTGGAAACGAGGAATCGCTCAAAACTGGTAACGCCGGAGGGCGGCTCGGCTGCGGAGTTATTGGAATCTTGTAAATACTTTCTCTTGTGTACTTTCTCCATTAGATTTTGATAAGTTGTTAGTAATAAATCTCCAAAAGTTGAAACAATATGATGGTGATTTGGTTTTTTCCCGTATAGATAATTGTCGGAATCGCTGATGTATCTTAACCTTACCTAAATGTAGTTGTAGAAGACCAGGTCATGGTCGAAGAATAAGAGGGGAAACCCAGAACGAAATGGAAAGGAAATTGACCTTCAGACTTTATTCTTCCAAATGCTCCATGTGTCCAACACCCCAGCTCAAATTTGCAAACGTAATTGTGTTGCAGAAGGTTACCTACACATTGTAACCTAGTTAATAGTCAGCATTTTGAAATTATATAACAACAAATTGTTTATATGTCGATATTATGGTCAAAGCATTTAATGGGGACATTATTTCATAATTACTGGGTCGTGAATTGGCGAAAGCCAACAATAATGGTACCTGTTTTGAATCAAACCAAATTTCGTTTCGGACTTACGTTTCCAAAGGGCTTTATAACTTCTTTCTCAGCAACCACTGAACTAATAGGTACCTCTACGTTTTTGTATATTTTACTACTAGATTTCTTCGATCATAACAATAAAGAATCCAAACTTTTTGAGAAATTAAAAAAAAACCGACAATGACCAGGAGCCTAAAAAACCATTAGTTCCATCATTCTATGTGGTATGGTTATGGATAAAGGAATTTGGGATTTTGCAGGCGTATTTCCTTAACGTTTTGAAAAAAATTGTTTGTTTCCCCCCTAATATTTTTGTATTTAGGTAGAGATAAAATTGATTGTTTTTCGTATTAACGAAGACATTCCAAAATATTATGCGGTGCATATTGTTGTCGTCCCGTTATTTTGAAAATAACAATTGATTGTTAATTAATAATAATAATAATAATAATAATAATAACACAATACTCCTCTTTCTCAGAAACAACCCACTCGTATTCAACCGAAACGCAACAACCTTAAAAGCACTACAGGCTCACAAAATACTGTAATGTCTCCACCAATAACCCAAGCAACAACACAGATACAACCTCAAGAACAAAGAAACACCATAAATACAAGTAACGCAACATGCACTACAAAGACAGGTCCACCCAATAAAGTTACACGCCCTAGCACAGTTAAAAACACATAACTCCTTCTTCACAGAAACACACCACGTTATCACAACCCACTCGTACTCAACCCAAACGCAAAAACCTAAACAGCACTACTAGCTCACAAAATACAGTAATACCTCCACCAATAACCCAAGCAATAACACAAATACAACCTCAAGAACACCATAAATACAAGTAAGGCAACATGTACCACAAAGACAGGTCCACCCAATAAAGTTACACGTCCTAGCACAGTTAAAAAACACAAAACTCCATCCTCACCGAAGAACACCACGTTATCACAACCCACTCGTATTCAACCCAAACGCAAAGCCAAAGAAACACTTACACAATAAACTCCATTTAATAAAATTACAGGAATTATTATAATGATTTTTGTTTTGTTTTGTTTTCCTCTTTCCTGATAGCGTTGGCTTATTGTGCCCATGTGTGATTTTTATTTATTTATTTTTTTTAGGACCCTACATAACTTCACCAGACACAGACACAGACACTGATCGTTACTTGATTTTAATCCGTGCGATTAGTTAACCAGGCTAGACCTGAGTTCTCACAAGAAACACCGACCATAATAATAATAATAATAATATTTAATTGCCCAACAGTTAATTGCATGTAGCAGGAGTTGGCGTGAGACTTCTTATTCACAAATACTACGGTCGACAGACCAGCTAAATTATACTAAATTATGCAAAGTGCTAATGAAAATAATAAAAACTCATTACGATGATGTTACAAAACCTTACAAAACAACAAAAGTTATCAAACTCGTGCTTTCTATATTTATAAAACATACATTGTCTAAGATTATAGGACGATATCTTTGAGAGACTAGAAGAGGCCGAGTCGAATTTATGCCGAGCATTCGTAGGTCTTATGGTGGGTTTATACAATCATTAACATGAATTCACTATCATTAGATCATTAAGAAACGGTCAATAGAAGCAATGGTAATTGTGCGTCGCTAACCAACAAAACCATATCTTTATTTCTATTGGCTATTTCTTATTATTGTAGTGATAGTGAACTAATGATAATAATTGTATACTTTGTTTGTTGTTTTTCATTTGATAAACGGCTACACCAATGCCGAACGAGGCGAAGGCGAGTTCTGCATAATACGTTGTATATTGTCTAAGATTATAAGACGATATCTTTAAGACTAGAAGAGAGTGAGCTGAATTTATACCGAACTCGCCCTCGGCTCGCTCGCCATTGGTAGGCATTGTCTTCCAGGTCAGATTTTGTCTGCTCGAATTTCTTATTGTCATTTGATAAAAGGCTGTACCAATGCCGAGCATTGTCTAAAGGCTAAATTATAGGGCGATACATTCAAAGACTATAAGAGGCCGAGCCGAATTTATGCCGAACTCGCCTTCGGCTCGCTCGACATTCGTAGACACAGTCTGAAACGGTCAGATTTAGGGAATGCAATCCCGCAGCAATATTTCGATCCCGGTATTTGCGGGATCGTTAGATGTTAATCCCGCGGGATCCCGGTATTTGCGGGATCCCGCATAATTTTAAATGTATTGGGATATAAAGCAATTTTGTGTGGTTAACCGAACATCCTCGCACAAAAAACATAGTATTTCCCGGAAAGAATGCGTCACATCCGCCCTCGTTTCTTATCACTGGTGGTTCCTCCATGTCTATCTGGATTTTTAGAATATTCTCTATAATAGTTCCATATAGCCATTTTACTACTGAAGTCTTTATAAATAATGGACGAGTTCGACAACTTGTCTATAAGAATAACGGTACCTACGTTCAAAACAATAGCAAAATAAGTCAAATTTTCGGACTCGCTAGCTGTTTAACAAAGTTGATAACGTAGGTACAAGTTAGCGCGTAATTATTGCATGAAGCCCAACAACACACTAGTGACATGGTATTGATTTATTTATTTATTTATGTATTTATTGTCCCTATTGTTTTAGACCAGGGGTCGTCAACCTATTGAAACGGAAGAGCCAAAAATTACAATTTACAAAATTTCTTAGTTTTTAAAGAGCCACAAAAAATTGTTGATTCAATATTATAGTATTTGGCTATATACAGGGCCCTGCAACAGTGCATCGGTTTTTCCTACATAGCTGATACCTGGTAACAAATATTGGTGGTTGCGGATCTACAGAAATTATTTTTGAATGTACAGGGTGTCCCATGTTTACGATGTCAATAAATAACTGAACTGTTTAAATAGAACATCCTGCATATTTTTACTTGTTTCAATGCCATTTGTTCAAAGTGCTATAACTATTTTTTTTCAAATGGAACTACCACTATTTTATTTTGCTATTTGATTGTCTTTTGTGTTCTCTTCAATGTTTATAAGGGGTGCTCTGTGCTTAAACCCGCAGTTTTTATGTTATTCAATATTTTTCACAAAAAAAGTACCTACTCATTAATTAATTACGTGTTTATACATCGGAGTAGGCTGCTGTAATAAAAAAACAAAAGAATACCAGAAAGTAAACAAGTGTCACAAATTAGATTTGCTGCAAGTGTACTTTTGATTTCGTAAACAAATAAGATTAATTAAATAGGCGAATTTCGAACAAATAAACTACTTTGTTTAGATAAATTCGGAGAAATTACATGAAAAGAGCCGCATGCGGCTCGCGAGCCGCAGGTCGCCGACCCCTGTTCTAGACAATCTAGACCCTCAACAGGCTTACGCCCAATTACAGAGTGACCCGTATAATGCTTTTTAGAGGTGCCCCTGTAGAAGGTAGCCGGCAGAATGCTCGAAACTGATCTAAGGTAATTTCCATCTCTGCTTCTTGCAGATGATTGGTATTCGTGGCGCAAGGGGTAGCGAAAGATGATTTTAAAGTTCGTAAAAAATAAATGAGAGCGCAGTCGAGGGCCCAGAAATTGGATGGAGAATCAGTAGAAGGTTCTAAGAGATCTAAAGGGCGAAAGAATAGTTCAGGGCGCGGGAGGGGTAAAATGGTGGAGTCTAAGAGACTAAGTCTGCTGTGACTACTATCCTTGGTTTTGGTAGCGCAAGAAGGAACAAAGGGAGACTGAGTTGAGGGTTAAATGGGAAAATGAGTAGAGGTTTGTTGTGATATGCTTCTTCTTGGCATTGATGGAAGTAAACAAAGGAGGGTTTAAACTATGGAAGAGTAGTTGAGGACGCAGAAGAGTTAAATATTATAGAAAATCAGTATAGAGTTGTCATGACATTCTTTGCTTTGCTGCAGGAACGCAAAGGGAGCACAATAAATAACGAAAGAGGACTTTTTGCTCACAAAATCCAGGTAATTGGTAGGTTGGGGTACCCAAACGTCAAAGCCATAAGGTGTTGCACTCAAAAAGGACGAAGTAGATTATTTCGAAAACTGGAGTGTTTGCGACATAGAAAGACGTACTAACGAACAGACGGACAGAGAATGTGGCTGGGACGTCGGAGCTTGTTGAAGATGCAGGATGCGCAGTACTTTTCTAGATCGAGGGGGTTTAACAAATATTATAGATAGTCTGAAGACATGAGTAGTAATGACAGATGAAAAGTGAATTATTCTAATCCCAATACTTTATACACTATTCTATCGTGGGGATCTCCGAAACCATAGAAGATCCGCCAGACAAGCTGAAATTTGTAGTTTTCGATTTTTTTATCTTATTTCACCAGATAAAAAATATAAAAGCAATTTCTCATTGCCACAATTTGAACTCTACAAGACAGTGTTGAAAGATTTTCAGTATAACGTTTCTTTTCGGAGAAATCATCATCAACTTTATTTTTTATATGGCCCGTAAAAAAAGTACATACTGTATTCCGTAGCATTTCTTATTACGAATACAACGATGGACGGCTCACAAAAAAAACAAAAGTTAGGAACTGTTGATTTCAACAGGATGGTGCACCCGCGCACAACGCCCTAATTGCGCGAAAAAAATTTCTTGGGAAAATGGAAAATTTTCCCGATAATTATTTTCAGACGATTAGGGTGTTGTGCGCGGGTGCACCATTTTGTTGAAACCAACAGGGTTTCAAGCTCTTGTTTTTTTGTACTTTACATCGTTGTATTCGTAATAAAAATACTCAATACAGTCTTTGAATATAAATATATTCAAAGATACAGTGTACACTTTTTTGCGGGCTATATAAAAAAATAAAGTGGACGATTTCTCCAAAATTAAACGTTGTATTTTTTATTATATTATATTTATTAGATTAGTTTCATTGCGCTCATATGCTTTTAAGGGTAATTTTTCGAAAGAAATTCCCTTTATTTAATGGTTTTGTCTGTGCGTCTGTCCGTCCGTCTGTTCCTAATCTAACTCGATAACGAAAAGAGAAACGGCTATGCCAAACCTTCGCCAATCGATTTCTACGAGTTCAAGGATCAGTCCTATTGAATATGAGCCGGATTAAAAGACGTGTTTCCGAATTTACCTTATAGTAATCGCTTATTATTTAGCTGGTGAAATGTAAAATTTTTATATCGTTTTTGTGATAGAATCAATGAACGATTTTGATCCGTGCGTAGTCACTTAGAGTAAAAAAATTTTTCAACCAACCTCGTATAAATAACTGAAAACGACGTACCAGGTTAAATTGTCTGTAGAATCCAAAAATGTAAAACTGTATAGGATGTCCCATTTAAATTTCCAACTTTCGGTCAAACCGGTAGAAAATAGTTTTTTTTGCCATCGCGACTTCGGTCGCTCGATATTGATGGATATATAACAGAAACCGAGTGTACATCAGAATGTAAGAATTTGGTATAGTACAATGCAAGAGACTTGGCGCATGTATCCATCGGTACCCGAAATATCAGAGTGCGACATCAACGAAAAAACAAGTTTTAAAAAATCCTATAATCCGATCGGGCCCAATTGTAAATCTAAACCATCCGGAACAGAGACAGAGACACCTAAAAAACTTTCATCAAAATCCGTCCAGCAGTTTAGAAGTTCAGTTACAAACACACGTACAGAAGAATTTTTTATATAAAACTAAAATTGTAAATTCTTATCTCCAATTCTGCCAAATGGCAGTTCAACAGGTTCTGCTAGCTGCACATACATGGTGTAATAATAAAATGTATCATGGGAAAGTTGGATTTTGACTATTATTGGTGTCAGAATTTCTTGTAAAATTTTTAAAAATTAATCTTTTAAATGTTAACCAAACGTGCTTCCAGTAAAACCAAACATATCGCATATTATAAACACTATAGGCGTGCGTGTAAGTCATAAGTGCAATAATAAGACAGCTTAGAAATAGTGCTGGCAAGTCTTTGGATGACTTTAATTGGCACTCATTGTAATTGGAATGCTATCAAAGAAAGTTCCAATAATTGAGTACAGCGGTAGAGATAATTATGGTGACCTTAGCCTACTAACAAGCTGACAAGCTTCTGCCAATTAGGTACCTACTTAATTTTTGAACCAAATTAATGAGAATGGTGTCGTCTGATAGCGCTGTATAGATTTCGTTGTGGTATGTAGTCCAGTCAAAATAAGAAAATCAGAGGAACTAAAATACTAGTTCCAATTTTTTCAGAAATGTGTAGGGAGAGGTTCCCTGAACAAGAAAAAATAAAGTCCCTCCAAATTCCGGTGCCGCTAAGGGAAGGAGGGGGGTTTTAACGACCCATTTTTCAGTTTTTCCCTTTTAACTCGAAAATGGTGCGTTACAGTGAAAAAGTTCTTCAGTACAAAATGAAAGCTTATTAACCCTAGTTTACTGGCCACTAAAACTTTCAAGTTTACGGGCGTGGGGTGGAACGAACCCCAGATAGAAAAGACTAAACTTGAAAGGTACTGGAGCTCCCAGGCCAAAATATTGAAATAAAAAAAACTTATGGACATTGAAAGTGGCTGTGGGGTGCGATCCACCCCCTGTAAACTTGAAAGTTTGTTTAAAAGTAGTGATAAAATAAAAACTCAAATCGTAAGAACGTCAAAAACGATAGAAAAGACTAAACTTGGAAGGTACTCGAGCTCTCAAGCCAAAATTTTGAAAGAAAACAAACTTATGGACATTGAAAGTGGCTGTGGGTTGCGATCCACCCCAAACCTGTAAATTAGGGTTTTAAAATTGCTACAAGTTTGGTTATATACATCTTTACGAAAAACTTAACCGTTTTCGTGCTACCGGCTCCGGAAAGGTGGTAATTTCTAAACAAAATGGTTTTCCACTCACGTTTTTCGTATATTTTTGGCTTCTAAATCCTCCCCCGGTCATTTTAGGGGAAAATCGTCACAATAAAACCTGTACAGCATTAACATCCCTATAGTCCGAACCTGCTGAAGTACGAGTTATCTCCATACCCCATGACTATTCCACGAAGGATGCTTCAGGAAAAACGAAGAAATCTGCTCTCTATGAGGCTTTCCCTGTGTGCATGGATGCAGTGCACCTCAAAACGATTTACACTGTAGTGGACGGTGGCTTTCTCCTTCACAGAGTCAAGTGGAATGTTGGGACCACTTTCTCTTTCGTCTGTGAGCAGTATGCTTCATATATAATAAATCACTATTCTTCCAATTGTGCAGTTGTATTCGATGGGTACGAGGACATTAATACCATAAAACGGTTCAGTTTTCGAAAAAATGTATATAACCAAACTTGTAGCAAATTTAATAAGCTTTCATTTTGTACTGAAGAACTTTTTCACTGTAACGCACAATTTTCGAGTTAAAAGCGAAAAACTGAAAAATGAGGCGTTTGAAGCCCCCCCCCTTCCCCCAGCGGCAACGGAATTTGAAGGGACTTTATTTTTTCTTGTTCAGGGAACCTCTCCCTACACATTTCTGAAAAAATTGGAACTAGTATTTTTAGTTCCTCTGATTGCCCATTTTTGGTCTAAATTGACTGGGCTAATGGGCAACATCGCCTTTTTAGTTCTGTCGTAGGTCTGTTTGTCTGTCTGTGCTCGAAAAAACTTCTAGATTTTCTAACGGTTTTAGTGTGATCTATCTATAGTGTATAGTGTGATTGCTACAAAAACCTAGACTTTGTATAGACGTAGCTTGGTCTCTCGCTTTGGTTGCTAAGTCGTGCGGATCGAGAGATCAAGTGGCATTTTAAAATGCAATTGAGCCAAGCTAACCAGTTCTAGACAACCGCAATTTATCATGAAATGATTTCGATATTTACAAGGAAAATAGAACCTTTTCATTTTGAAAATTTGGGAAGTGGTGAAAATGACTTATTTCCTATTTGGATGCGCAAGTAATTATTATAGCATCTTGTCCATGGGACTTTTGGAGATTTATTGCAATTGTTGGAGCGTGTAATGATCGCTTTTCTATAGGCAATTAACCTTAAAGCGCGCCCCCAACCACATTTTACTGGAGGAAGGAGATCGATATTGAACCTGACCTAGGAGTCAAAAAGGCGTCATCGTTATTACGAATACCTTATTGATGTTGAGCAACGTATCAGAAAGCGGGAAAAACCAAATCACTAACTTTGTACTTAAACTTGACCTTGTTCGTGTTGCATTCTATTGTTTACCTTAATTTACATTAACATTTAAATACCTGTCAAGGCTAGCTATAAAAAAACTGTAATTTTCCAAAGTTTTCACGGTTATATCACCCACGTCTAATGTTTCAGGGCAGAAAACTCAAGTGGATACTTGCTGAGCTCTCCAAGCCTTCTACTGGCGCTACTTGCGTCCATCACATTATATTAAGATTATAATTGTTATTAGCTACTCGTACTCGTATTATAATAATAAATAGAATCGACCTTTCCTTGTTTCGATGACCTTTGCAGAAGTTTGCGTGTCTTTGGACAAATCTGATAAGCTGGGCAGCGCTCAAGTGTTCCGCTGAAAATGTGGCTTCAGCCACTCTTAAACCACTGAAAAATGACGGTTAATTAAAAATTTGAGTCTGCCATCGGTTAGGGATGGCTTACATTCGTTCGGCCACCACCCTTAGCGTGTCACAGCTCAATATCGCAAAGCTCGTAAAGCTCTATGGAAAATTTCTATTCTTAAACTTGTTTATTGCACACGTACCGAATTGAGCGAAATAATTACGAATTTAATGAAACGCTGCCCCTCTACGCCAAAGTCAAGAACCTTTAACTGGCGCGTTCTAACATTTCGAAAAGGTTAAATCGACGCTAACAAGATGGATTGGTAAACGTAAAATGCTAATGTGGAGTTCGTGTCGGTCATAAGAGGGTTCGTCGAACACAAATTGGGCATAAATCCCAAATAGGAGGATTTCGTCAAACATAAACTGCGTCACACCTGAAAGAAGTAAATCATAGGAGTGGGTCGGCCCAAAGGGAATGCACAACGAAGAAATCAAATTGCACTCCTCCAATGTAACTAACTAGAGCTGGGCAGAATACTTTCAAAAAGTATTTGTATACTAAATAGTAAATACTTTACACAAATCAAAGGTATTTGAATACTAAATACTTTTACCTCCAGCACAAGCGAATACTAGATACAGATACATTGAAAAGTATTCAAATACTTAAAAAAATAAGTATTCAAATACTTTAGAATATATTCGAATACTTTCAAAAGTATTCGAATACTTGTCACTCAAATACATTAAAAATTTAAAATAGTATACTAGATAAAAGTCTTGATACTACTTAAAAAATCAAGTTATACTTTGTATGGGGTTAGCTTTTTTTATATTTCTATTGTTATATACAAATTTAAGGGGAGTAAAAGCGTATTATTATTATTATATTATTATATAGGAGGTACCTACCAGGACCTTTCTTATACCAGTTATACCCTTAAGAATACGTGTACCAGTTTTCAAAGCGATCGTACGTCGTGCACATGATACGTACGCCTTTCTGAAATTAATCCTAGCGATTTTGGAACAGATCCCTTTTTGACCATCCGTTTGTCCGTGTGCATGATAGTTTGTTTAGAAACGTGCGATCGCTTTGAAAATTGGTACACAATGGTCTTAAGGATATAAGAAAGGTCCCTATTGTTTTTAAGTTACGTGGACTATCCAGTCAAAAAGTTTCACTCCAGGATCGTTCGGTATTCAGTTGTATCGGATTTTTATATTTGATTTTGTGACAATGGAAACTTTCCCTAAACATTTCTAAATTGTTCTCAAATATTTGAATAACTTAAAAGTACCTACTGCCTTTTTTTGAGGCCGGAAAAAAATTTGTCTGAGATCGACCGGAAAAAAATTTTTCTTATAGAATGTGGCCTGTAGAATCCATAATTTCAAACAGTTCCAAGATTGGGCTACTAGTTCAAAAGGTACAGCCCTTTGAATTTTCTTTCGAAATTGGTTTCTAGTCTATAACTTTTGATTGAGAAGTCTGATCGAAAAAGTACGAATTGTTTTGGATTCTACGCACCAAAATTAATAATAAAAAGTGTTTTCCCGAGAAATTTTGGTGTAGTCGATTTTTGGTAAAAAAGGAAGGTTATACACTGCCTTTTTTTTGAGCCCCGAAAAAAAAATTTTCTCAGATCGACCCGGAAAAAAAATTTTCTTATAGAATGTGGGCTGTAGAATCCATAATTTCAAACAGTTCCAAGATTGGGCTACTAGTTCAAAAGTTACAGCCCTTTGAATTTTCTTTCGAAATGGTTTCTAGTCTATAACTTTTGATTGGGAAGTTAAGTATTTAAATACTATGCGAAGTATTCGAATACTTCTCAAAGTATTCAAATACCTTGCGAAGTATTCGAATACTAAATATTTGTGAAAGTATTTGAGTTACAAATACAAATCTGCTTCCATAAAGGTATTTAATTACAAAGTATTTGAATACTTTAAAGGATTTGAATACTAAAAAGTATTTACAAAATCGAATACTGCCCAGCTCTGTAACTAACAAACACCAACAAACGACCAACAAACGATTGAAATAAAAATATTCTGAAAATTCCAAAAGTGGGGGGTGCAATGAAAATATTCTGAAAATTCCAAAAGTGGGGGGGGCTAACTTGACGCCGGTGGGCTATACGTATTTGAGCAACCTTTCTAGTGTTGGAATTATCTGACAGCAAGACAGTAGTTAGATTTTTGAAACTGGAAAAGGTGGTAAAAGCCCCAACACTGCATGACGCTAGGAGCAAAGGTTAGAAATAATACAGTCATTTGGAGCAATATTGCAAGGTTTAATTCTCGGTTCGCTTCTATTTCTGATTTCCATGTTTTGGGGAGTTTTTCGAAAAAAAAATTCCCTTTATGTTATGGTTTTGTCCGTCTGACCATTAGTCTGTTCTTCGTCTCGAGAACGAAAAGAGACTTCGCCAATCGATTACTACGAGTTGAAGAAACAGTGCTATGGAGTATGAGCCGGATTAAAAGTAGTGTTTCCGAATGCGAGCTGAATGTCAAAAATTCACCTATTGAAAATCGTACGCGATTCTTTGTATCTTGTTCAGTGTGACTCACTCGTGCCTCATATCTCATTACATGCAGCTATAATTTGTATTTCTCAAGTTTTTTTTAGCCCATTTTTTTAAGAATTAAAAATTTGTCCGTCTGTCCGTCCGGACCTACTTCTGCCGTTTCGAACTACTTCTAGGGGAATGGTCCTAGAGTCCTGGAATTTTTTGCAGTAGGTAGCCTATACCTTGAAGGTGTGCCAGACGGCCATTAAATTTCGCTGGTTTAAAAGGGGGACCCCCCCCCCACGAATTATTTCCTGAGATTCTGTTTTTGAAAGTAAAACTTCTACATACGGCAACCAATTGGTCTCAGATTTTGCATACGCATGCCTTAATTTTCGAGGTCAGTGAGCGACGGGGCCTGAGGGGGGGGAGGTTCAACATTATATCTCTCATTGTATTCTAATTAAAGGTCTCAACGAAAGGAACCGTTTTATACCAACTACTGCCCTTAGTACGGGCTAGAGGGGAAGGGGGGGCTCGTTTTTTCCTTCATGGTACTCTAATGAACGAAAGGAATTCATTTCTACCAACCTCCTCCTCGACCTCTTATCGTGATCGGGTACCCTTATACCTCAAGAACGGATTGTCGGAAGAGGGTACTCACAAAGGGCGATTGAGACGTCTGCAAGAAATATATCCATTGGTGATGTTAAAACAAAAGCTATTTCGGTTTAAAAAAATGCGCTTTATCTGCACAATTGATACTTGTTAAAACCTGCTTGCAGCTTCTCAAAAGTTCCCATTATTTAGGCTTTAGCGCGGCGACCAGGGGTGCAAATTTTAGTGCTTCCTTACGCGTAACTTTTGTCTTGAGCCGGCCCTGTTGAAAATAGACCGGAAGGGGAAATAAAATCGCGATTTCTCATATACCGCTTTTCAGAATTCTGCGAATTTTAAAATTTTGGTATGCGCACATAGGTTTTTGGAGTCAAGGAGCACAGTGAAACGGAAAAAAATGAGACCGGAGATGGTAGAAACGTGATTTCTCAGAATATGGCCGAAATGGCGCCAAATATTTGAATTGTTCTACCTTTTTCCAGAATGCAATGACATTAAACTTCATGTTTCGTATACTACTTTTCTCATGTGTGGACCTACCGACAGACGTCCCACAGAAGCCGCCATCTTCAACACTTGGCTTCCGGTGACGTTCTAGTACTTTCAATCGCACTCTTCGACTTCAGAAACCTACGTCCACACATTGGATTCGCTAATGCTAACGAGCATTATGAGAAAAGTAGTAACACTTCGAAATTTTGGCGCCATTTGGGCTTAACTATGAAAAATTGCTGTTTTCTACTTCAGTTCACATTTTTGACACTTCCATAATTGTGTTGCTTGACTCCAAAAACCAACGCCAACATAATAAGAAACTTGAATGTAAGTGCATTCTGGAAAAGTTAGGACAATTCAAATATTTGGCGCCATTTTGGTCGAAATATGAATATGAGCCATGCCATAATCTTAAAATTCAGAGTATTCTGAAAAAAGGTAGAAAAATAGGAATTTTTAGCACCATTTTGGCCCAAATGTGAGGAACCACGGTTTTTGACTTCTGGCCTCATTTTTGACCCTTCAATCGTGCTCCTTGGCCCCTAAAACGAGGGTCCAGACCCTTGAACTGTCAAAATGTAAAGACGCAAATACTGAATATCTCCCTTCCGGTCCATTTTCAGACCTGGCAACAAGCAGAATCGGGTTCAGCTGGATCGAAATAGGGGAAAACCACTTGTAACTCAATTGTTACACGAAGCATTTGGACTTTCTCAAAAGTAGACCTAACTATTGTGCTGAACAGCTAATATTTTTTGCGGATTGAAGTATACGGAACCCAATATAAAGTCACTTTAATGAAATGGAGAGGTTTTTGTGCCGAACTCGCCGAGCGCCACCCTAAATGTCTTTATCCACTCTTGTCACTACACCACGAACCTCCGCTACAATTTAATCCTGGAATATTCTTTAGAAAATCAAATAATTACTTCTTGAATATTCACTTTATTCTAAGTATTTTTAAAACATTCCTGGGAGATTCTAGATATATATTCATTTAGGGGTTGTAATAATATTTATAGAATATCTTGACGATTGATTCGCGAATGCGCACACTGTGCAATGTCAACTTTCTTATTAGAGATATTTTTTTAACCAAAGATTCTTCTACTAAAGGCAAGCATATCGCATATTTTGAACATCAGGTATGCGCATGCGCAGACTGCGCAAGTGTTAAATTTACACATTTACATATAAACAGTTCGTTATATGACCTCTCAGGAAGTACTGATCAATTAAACTGGACACTTTTTTTCATTTTTTGCTATTGGACCATAAAAAAATCGCTCTCTGCTGAAGGAAGTAGAGTGGCAAATTTCTCTCCATCTAGTGCACCATGTACGACCTTTTGGCAAGATTTACCAATGAATCAGACATGCCTTATGTGCAACTAGTGGTTTATTTGTTCCAATAACACATGAGTAGCGCAACACAGACACCAGCCCTTATGTCTATGATGGGATTAGTGCCCATCTTCTGAGTGGATTCCCAAACTTAACGAAGTTAGCCTGCTCCGATATGGCCCTAATCAAATTTGTCCATCTGCGAAACTCCTAACAAAGAGAGCGAAACGTAACGCAATTCCAGCGTTATTGATTTAACAAAGACCTTCCTAAACTTCGACGTTCCCAGAACGAAAATTTGCAATTCTAACAAGGTCGCATTCTCAGATTTCAATCGAATGACACAAGTCCGAAATTACATTAAGGGATGTAATTAAAGAGCGCCTCGTAAATTATAAATGTTAAGGTCAGCGTACAGTTTGATGTCAAAATCGATAGTTCGTGAATTTCTAACGTGGGGTCTTAGAAAAAATATCAGCAATTTCGGATAAAAACGCATCTCGTCGTCCTGGAGACGTTACGTTACAACAAACTGTCGGCCAATCGCAACGGCGTTCTCAAGAAGACGCGATTTTACGAAAGTTGCGATATCAGAAGTTTAAAAACCTACCGGGGTGAAAGAGGTGCATGATGGAGACGTGCGAAGCGAGGATAATTAAGTACATTTTGTTCATTTTCAATTTAATTTTCGCGGTAAGCTCAATTTAAAAAAAATGTGCAAATTCAAGCTTTTGCTCAGATTTCAGGGATCGCTCTGATAGTGGCAGGAGCGGTTGTGTTGTCGGATGTGGGGGAGTTCAATCACTTCATGGAGGGAAGAATTTTGGCGCCTCCAGTTGTTTTGATTATAGTAGGAGCGATCGTCTTCATTGTGGCGTTCTTGGGATGTTTTGGAGCGATTCGAGAATCTTACTATCTACTCATGGCCGTAAGTACCACTAAGACAAAGCATCTGTTACAGTGGAGCTTTGCAGTTTGCACTCTGCCTGTTGGTGATCTTCATAATCGAACTGGCAGTTGGAATCGCCGCCGCCGTTTACAAGAGTGACTTTGAAGAAGTGCTGAAGGATACGCTCAAGTCCTCAATGGACAACTACTACAGCAGCAAGTCAGATCGGCTTGCTTGGGATAATATGCAAGTCAAGGTGCTTCCCTTCGATTACAAATGTGACACTTAGTGAACGCGTTTTTTTTCAGTTGGAGTGTTGTGGCGTCGAAGCGCCTACGGATTGGCCAGATAAACAGCGCCCCTTCAGTTGCTGCCACAAAACGGAGCGGACTGATGCGAAACCGCCCGAAAGCTTCCACTGCGTGCAGGCCGAACCGGGGGATGACATCTTATACTCAGTTGGATGTTTCGATAGGCTGCAGATGAAGGCGGACTCCAGCGCAAAGATACTCATCGGGGTCGGCATTGGCATAGCATTCGTTGAGGTCAGTCTTAAAGTGCGAAGAAAAGGGCGTAGTATTGTAACTTTCAGATCATCGGAATAATTCTGGCATGTTGGTTAGCATCGGCTATCAAAGACCGAGACTCAAAGAAGTAAAGAGCACAACAACTCAAAAACATAATCATCTCAACAAATTTCCAACGCAATTCTCTCTAGATAGTAGAGTAGGTACCAGGTCATGCGCAGTATTTATTGATCACTCATGAACAATCTTGGTGTAATCTTCCATTGTTCAGTCTATAGATGTTGCAATGTATCAAATTTTACTTCATCGTTAACGTTTTTTAATTAATAAAACATTCACAAGTACCTACACAATTATTGTATTTAGAGAACAATTAAATTAACAGTTTAAGAACACCAATGTTCAGATCGCAAGCAAAACTCGTCATTGGCTTGGTCAGGAAACGAAATTTCCAGCAAGTGAGTATCGCCCAGTCCCTTCTTCTAATGGACATCGCTGTAGTTTTTCATTGTTGCCCTTATGAGGTCATAGTTCATCGTCTCTTAGGAATATCCTTTTTGGTCTTAGCCAATCGTCTTTGGTGGGATTTTCTTGACACTACACCAACTGCAGGAATATCAGGGCGTGTTTGTGTCACAAGGGAAACTATGGAGCCTGCAGTCTTTCGCTAGGGGAAGTTTTTGTTTACAATTTTATCTGCTCTGAACTCCGGGGTTACAACATAAAGCGTTCAAGCATCTTTGTATAGACTTC
Organism: Photinus pyralis; assembly: GCF_008802855.1. NCBI lineage: Eukaryota > Metazoa > Arthropoda > Insecta > Coleoptera > Lampyridae > Photinus > Photinus pyralis. The sequence goes on along the minus strand of NW_022170738.1, from coordinate 33,049,306 downwards.
TGTATAATCAAAATAAATCCATCTTCAAACTGTTTAATCGGATGTTATTTTGGGCGCTTTTCTGAGATCTTCAAGAAATTCATGTCCTACATCCTCGTCTGTAGTCGCTAGCTAATCTCCTTTTCGTAAAGAGACAATAGTCAGCTGTATTTTGTGTGAAACCATTTTCGATGAGGATTTTGCGAAATCTTGGGTTCCAACATTTGGCTCTCTGTTTTAGGTCCTACAAGCTGCCTTTGAGTAAACAAACCGTCGCTAAATCCATCTGGCTGCTTCATATCAACTTCTTGCTTTTGCTCGCCACTAACAAACGTTGTGGGGACATGTTAAATGTCGTAGGTTGTAGTGTTTGGGTGCCACTGGTCTGATGACCGGCTCCAGGCCGGTGATGGTGACCAGCTGATGTCAGTTAGTGATGGTTCAAGACCGTTGGTTGAGAAGTTCGAGGACGTTGGACGCCAATTGTCACTAGGTATAAGAACGTGGTGGTTTGAAAGAACATATATTACACTATACGGTGATATTCATGTAGAAGTAGACATAAGTATTTCCTATGTTCACTTCTACATGATAAAAAGTCTCCTGAATGACGCCTAATTTTATGCAACCAATGTAACTACCTAAAACAAATGAGAATCTGCCTGTCATCAATGTTAATTTGAATATTATCGCGTTGACTTCCCTATTCTAATTTCGGTTCGTGTGCGATGTATTCAACTAAAGAAAAAGTTGAAATTTCCAATTGGTATAGTGCCGATAACAGTTAAAGGAGCTTTATTTTCTGTGAAGCCAAAGCAACAATATTCAAATTAATAATTAATATGACAGCCAGATATTTATTTGTTTCAAGAAGTTATTTTGGTTGCATAAAATTAGGCGTCTTTCAGGAGACTTTTTTAGACAGGAAATTCCTATAGGAAAACCCTATGTCTACTTCTACATGAACATCACTGTATACAGTCAGTAAAGGACAATATATAGGTATACAGAATAAAATATGCACTATACACAGAATCTACTAAGGAGTAGCGATACGGAAATTGGTGAGTTGTCGTAGCCATTTTATGCCAACGGTAGGTATAAATTATATATTGTAAAGACAATTTTAACTACCTACTTGCAATTTGCGTTGAGCCGGTGTTTTGTGGACACCAATCAGTGGCGTAACTACAATGTCTCAAAGGTACGCAATGAGGACGGGCCCCGACTTAAAAGGGGCTCCGGCAAAAATGTACAAAAAATGTAATTCTTATATAAAAAATACTGAAAAAAATTGAAAATTTCTCGAACTCATTCAATGTTACGCTTGTGTTAATATTTACATATTTTGCGTTACTAAAGGAAGAGATAAAATTGTTCACAGGAGGTGAAAAATCCGGACCAATTACTACAATCTTAGTGTAAAGAATTCTTACACTATGCTACAATATACAAAAATTAACAATTCGAGGAAGTAACTATTGAATTTAAATCATCATATCATATTATTTAAATCTGACCTTAATTTAATACGAAATTTGATATGCTCAAAAGTAGCCAGCTCAAAGAGGTTTAAAAGCAACTCCATTCGTTTCCCATTTGTGAAAAATAACATTCCGAAGTCTCTTACATAAAGTACCTAAATGAAACACTTTGTTAATTAGCGGGACCTTCTCAGTCCAGAAGAGATCTGAAGGTTCTGGATACGGTAACCTTAAACTGAACTTGTCTTTCGAGATGAATGCACGGACGAAACAGTTACCTTCATTCAAAAAAGGCCGATTCATACACAAAGAATAGAAATCGCTAAACAAACTTAATAACTAAATGAGTTTAAATGTATCTCCAGCGGCGAAATCAGACAGCTCAGAATGGACGAAAATACTATAGTGGAACCTAGAAGAGCAAAGCAAAACACAAACGTTGAAAAGCGAAGAAATAAATTGGCTAAAATTGATTAATTCCTGAAGCTATCTTTATTAAAGAATCCGAATCTTCTGGGTTGTATTTCTAGTGAACTTTCATTTATATATTTTTAAGATGGGTGTCATTAGAAATCCAAGCGGTTATATTAAGCGTAAGGGAAAGGGCCCCCAAATATTTTTGAGTTACGCCACTGACACCAATTACTTGTAATATTTTAGACTTGCGCCTGAAATCAGGGACCCGGACCCAAATGAAATACCGGTTTCGGTTCTGTTTATATTTAAGCGAAAATATTTACAACGGTCTGGTCCGATTTCGGTTCTAAAAAAATAACGGTTCGGTTTTTTCGGTCAATAACAGTTCTTTTCGGTTCCAGTTTTTTAGAAAGTATGGCATGCAAAAAATTCATTATAACAATACGTAATTTGTTAATTAATAGGTGTGAAAAAGAAGTCAAAAGTCATGAATAACGTGAGGTATCCTCAGTGTAGATAATTTACAACGACAAGGGGAATAAAGGAAGAAAAGGAAAATTTGTATTTATTATTATTATTTATTTATTATCCTCTCTTGTTCTGGGCCCTCAACAGGCTTGCGCCCAATTACACCTCACGAATTAGGAAAACTGCAGGATTCGGAGTAGCCGGTAGAATGCTCGGAACTGGTCTAAGATAATTTCCATCTCTGCCACAGATGAAAAATTCACCTCAACTCAGGTTCGAACACCCGACCTCCAGATTTATAGCCCAACGCTAATTTAAACTGATACACCAAAACTTTTGTAAAAAAAATTATGTATGGCGTATTGTTTTTATTTTTATTTTTTAAACCCTAGCCCCTCCTTTTGTTATATACATTTATAGTAGTCACTCAATTACCGCCACTCGTACTGTCTTCAATTTCGACACCGATGGCAATGATAGCGTAATATTTTATAAATTTTCGGGACGTGTTTGCCGGGGCGTCCTTCAACTTCCAATAATCTGTTAAGAACCGTAAAACCGTTTCACTAATAATGGCCAGTACTTTAAACATCTGATGTAATTATTTTCTTTGTTTTTTGCCTCGAATAGATTTTGTTTTGTTTTTTTTTAAATTCATCAGAGCCTACTTGATAAAATATAAAAACCGTTGATATAACTGGTATCTTATTTTCAATCTTATGTTATGATGGCTCGTTGAAAAGAGAATTCAAAAATCTATTAAATAATTTAAAAATCCAATATGGCGCCTATTTAACTTTAGAAAGTTGGTAAACGTTCCTCAAAAGTAGCCATCTTGAATTTTTTTGGACATCAATTCTAAATTAAGCGTATCAAAGTCAGTAACTTTTATATAAAACTTTTCTCTTATATATTTCCACAAGGAAATTTTAAATAAGCATCTAAAACTGCAAAACATTGTCCATTTAACTAATTCTCAATCTTTAATAATAAGAAAGTTGCCCATGCAATCCCACGCGATTTGGGACACATTGTATACCTAACAAGAACCACACTTACATTAATTAATCAGAAAAAGTAGGAGAAGAAGTAAATTTGTAATATCCTTTACACTAAAGAAGACGGATAACTGGATGGCATACCGGCCGTTTCTCTTAATGTGAAGAATTGGGACCAGATTCCAAAAACCTTTTCCCAAAAAAGACAAGAAGACTCGATTCCTTTAGGGCGTTTTACATACCTACTGAGTTTTTGTGAAAGTTGAAATTCTATTAGTCGAAAGCATGTGTTTTTCTTAAATGTGAAATAACATGGTAATTTGTTTTGACGGGGGCAAAGGCAGATAATTGAGCAAAATATTTTCTAAGTGAAATCCTAACGATTGTCGCTGCTGAAATGAACTGATTATACAATATAGTTATAAAAGGTGTCCATCTAACCTATATTTTTTAGGTTGGTATTAGCAAAATTTCACGTAAAAGTAAAGCACATCTCTCACTTCAAAAAGTTCTTTTACTGTAGACCATGGTGTATAATAAAGACTATACACCATGCTTTAGACTTATGAAATAACTTTCTGCATGTAAAACGACCTTTACAACATCCCCAAAAAATAGTACCTATATTGATAGCGGAAGGACGACGTTACAAGTTTGCTGCAATCACACTTTCCTAGATCAAACACCCTTACCTCTATTGAGATAAGAGTAGGAGAACAAACGACTTTGACATCATCAGAAACAGAAAATAGTTTGTTCACAGCGAATTTCTCACCCTTAGCTGCCCCTATCGTCACCCAACATGAGATTGAGCCACTGAGCAGTGAGCATCCCTCTGATTTCTCTGCGCAGTTGATATTACATCAAAATATAAAGGAAACAGAACCACTATGAAAAGAATAACACAGGAATAGACTTCTTTCTTCAAAAGAAGTCTATGCAAACACACCCTCTACTCAACCCCGTGTATTTAGTTGCGCCTAGAGTAGCAAACAGGCATCAGGACTCGTAATTGCGTGACCAAAAAAACACACCGATAAATTTCCCCAAATGCGCGAATTTAGATAAAGTATGTTAACGAGAGACCATCCCAATTTGACCCATTTTCGCACAAAAACATTTCAAAATAAGTAAATTGAACGGTCATCGTACGACGAACACAAAATCAATTTAGCTCATCACATCGGCGCAATTATTTAATTCGTTTTGAAAGTAAAACATTTCCCGTACACGAATACGATTTTACCAGAAGCGGGACGTGGTGCTTAATTAATTAGGCCGCGCGATTTGTAAATATTGGACGAGTGCGCGACGTGTTTACGAAAATGTCGCTATAACAACAACAAGGCCTTTTTATTGTTGGTATATAGGTAGCCGAGCAATTCTCGTTAAACAATTTTCCAATAAAAGGGGATTTTTAGGTCACGAAGGGTTGGAATAATCAACTGCGTTGTACTTCACATTATTGTCTGTTGGGGGTTCGAAGTGGACGCAGTCTCTTCCTGGTTCTGTGCCGGAACTTTCGCTTTTCCACGATGAAGTCGTGCGGGATGTCGCTGATTAAGTACTTGCTGTTTTTTTTCAATTTGATTTTTGCAGTAAGTGAATTTTGCGGTAGCCATATTACGTTTTGTTCAGGAGGGGAGTTTTTTTTAGATTTCCGGGATTGGGATTATAACGGCCGGAGCGCTCGTTCTGGCGGACGTTGGCGAATTTAATCAGTTTATGGAGGGAAGGCTTTTGGCGGGACCTGTTGTACTCATCGTCGCCGGTTCGATTATATTTATGATCGCCTTTCTGGGATGCTTTGGCGCAATACGCGAATCCTATGGACTACTTATGGCCGTAAGTTTAAATTTACATTCACCTTAAACTCAGTCCCCGGAAAACCCGACAGGAAAGTTTCCCGAAAATACGCAATAAACTTTCTAGTGACTATTGATTTTATACATTACTGATGGATATTTTACAATGTAATACTAAAAATACGTAGATAAACACTGGTGTTGTTTAAACAAACAAAATCTATATTTCGGGAAAACGTATAGTGTCGAGCATTTGCTATTCTACAGACCATACAATAAAAGTATACATCAATTATCAATTAGAAACGCTTTAGTTATTTGGACGAGATATCATACTTGTTTATCTGGCGCGATGGACCAATTCCCCGATCAGCACAAGTTTAATTGGAATGTTTATTTCGAATTTTTGAAAACCAACACGTTGCCAAATGAAAAATTATGAAAAACGCAAACTTTAATTTTTTCTGGATGTAAAACGCTTGCTCCCGCTCCAAGTCTTCAAAATATTTAAAATGTGCACAGTGTGATTATGCAACGAACGAGAAATCAAATTTAAGTTGTTAACTGACAATGCCTCCAAATATTTAAAGTGTGCACAGCGTTATTCCGCTTAATAATGCCCAGTACTTCAAAAGATTTAAAGTGCACAACATTGCAATCTTGCAACAAATCTTCAACATATCCTGAAACGACATCTTTTGACACACGTCACAAGGTTTTAAAATGTGCACAGTGTTATTAACGATGTAACTTTGGGGAAAGGTTATGGAACTGTGCCCGCAAAAAAAGGTGTACTCCCAAAAAACTTCCTGAAGTTCCCACGGGAACGGCGAAAAACAGAATCGGAGTAGTTTTCTTTAATAATAGTGACCGAAATTCAGAAAACCAGGAAAAAGTTCGAGAAACTTTGAGAAACGTTCAAAGGTAAAACAAAAACACCAATAAACCACAACAATACAATATTAAAACCTCGGGCGCGTTTCGACAGCAAGGCTGTCATCATCAGCGAACAACTGAACAATAAAATACAAATACGACCCTATTTATATTAATTACACGTGAAAGTTTACGAGCTCTGATTGGCCCAAAGGACCTCCTTGATCATTATTCATTAGGAAGCGTTTGTTTTTATGAATCTCTAAACTTTCATAACAATCTAATTCATTTTTACTATTTCCAGTCAACTATATGACTTCAAGCGGCAACGCTAGATATATTCCGACGATTATTGTGAGCGATGTGCTCTCTAAACCGAATTTTAAAGGATCTTTTTGCTTGGCGGGACGGATGACGGGGATGCTTTAGGCCAATCAGAGCTCGTAAACTTTCACTACTTTTACCCCCTCTTTCTGCTCCCGCTATAGTTATAGTTTGTAGAAAGCAATTCATTTCGATGAGACCTTTCATTAGAATACCATGAAGGGCAGAACGTGTTCACCCCTCGCCCCCCTTTTCAAAGTTTTACTTGGCGGCCCCAAGGCATGTGTATGCAAAACCTGAGACCAATTGGTTGTCGCATGTAAAAATGATGCTTGAGTTATAGGCTACCTATTGCGAAAAATTCCAGGACTCTAGGACCATTTCCCTAAAAGTAGTTCAACACGGAAAAAGAGGGGACGGACGGACAAAAAATTCGATTAAACTTACTTTCATAACTGTAGGTAGGTACGTCATATAATTGCTGAGAAGAAAATTAATACCTATACCTAATAACATTAATAGTATTTGCTGTGTTTAAGAACAATTCAACATGAACCCGAGATTTTACCTGCCGAAAGAAAAGGAATAAGAAAGGAAAATACAATATTCCCCGTTTCAGAATTAAATTTCGCATGTTTTAACCTTTGTGGGTTAAAATTTCCACTATTGTTCGTATTTAACGTAAATTCCTATGTGAATAAGGGACACCAAAATATTTAATTCGCGTTTAAAGCTTTACTCGTCCGCATTTACCGTAACAGTGATCCATTTTAAATAAAACTTTAAATAGCGTTTACACTTTTGCGCCTTTGTTTTTACATGTACTTCAAATTCGCTACCGTAGGTGCACGCAATGTTTTCCGCAGTTATAATACGCACTCTCAATTATTAAAGTTGTCATACCAATTATGTAAAAACGTCGTGCGATAAATTACAGGTGATCAACTTAAGTGCGCTGGCGGCTCGACGCGCATTTTTCTCTCTCGCGGCTCGATGTGAATTGGTTGACTAGGCTTAGCTCGCGGTTCAACGCTCATTTCTTCACGTGTTGCCCCGAACAACCTACTTCCCACGATTTTCTTTTTTTATTGACACCTATTACAGGACACAAAACTTTTCGACAATTAAAACTCATTTTTTCGTCCAAATCTAAATTCTTTGACGGATTATAAAGCAAGTGGAGTAAGTTAGGAAATCTCACGCGACGTGGCAGCCTCGTTAGCGACTACTGCAAAATAAACAAAATCTCCCTGTATTCCGAATCAACAATAAATAAATATCCCACGACTCACTGGCGCCATAAGTTTTCAAACGCATTTACAAAGTGAGGATCGTATTTATGCATCACTCGCCTGCGTAACATAAATCTTGCCAAACAATGAGACCACTCCTTTACTCGTATATCTTTCATGACATAATTTGAGAAACTTTGGAACCTCAAAATATTCAACTACAGGCTCTAAACTGTAGAAAACCCTATCAAAGAGGGAGAAATGACGTACACCCGAACGTTGGTTTGATTGCAGAGAATCGACGCGGTCTGAAAAACCTACGGAACCTAAAACTCGTATAACAACATCCTATTAAAATGCAAACTTCTATCCTGCACCATTTGAATCTTTAAATTTCCTGGTGGCCTATACTACACAATAACCCTTAAGCATCGCGAGTACCCGCGTCCCTTGGCAAGATGGTTCCAAAGCTGAAGAGTACGTATACAGTCCCCTGGTACTAGTACTACCATGTATAAGACTAATAGCGTCGTAACAATCGAAAAATAAGTCATAATCGATAAAAATAGAAGCAAAATCTTGTCATTCCACAAACACCCTTCGCCCTCCAAACTCCAATGCTGGCCGCTGGGGTTGCGGATGACTTGCTGTTGCTTCGTCGCGTTCTACGGCACTTCTGCTGTAAAGTTATTCTGATGAGAATATCTCGAAATAGAGAGGGTGCAATATTTTGTTGAAACATAATCACACGTTCGCTATTGGAAATTCGGCATCATGAAATTACCTACTTAAGGTAAACACAAATTCTAATTTTATAAGGCGTCTACTTTGCCGATCCTTGCCCCTGGTCATGGACGGTCGGTTACGGTGTCAGACATTCGGAAACCGCGAGCAAATCGGGTAATTTCAAAATTCGGAAGATCGGTCTCTGGCTAAAACAAAATTACGGCACACGGAAGCGGCAGTCATTTAAATCGCTAAGCGGAAACGTAAGTATCATTAACGGTATTTACTGGGAAAGAAGCTGCAGGAAAGCAACACCAAAAGCCCCTTTACAAGTAACGAAAAGAAACGTATCAAACGCTTATTTTAAAATCAAACGGTACGGTATAATGCGAACATTTAACGTATCCGCCTCATCTTTTATAGAATTCGCAAATTTGTGGAACGACCCGGCGTTGCTTCGGCAACGGAAAAATAATAACAACGGTTTTGAGTTTTCATGTTAAGTTTTATTATCTTGTCTCAAATAAATATTGTTTAAATAAGTAAGAATTAAATTCCCTACAATTATCATAAAAATCTGGAACCAGTCCCAAAATTCGTGCTATTTAAGCGCGCTTCCAACAATACCAAACACGACCAATTTTGATAACGTTTGCTGCAACATAATTAATTAACTACGGTTAATTATACTCACCTAAATGGCCGGATTAAAATTCCAAAACTCAATAGTCCAGTAAAGCCCATTGTTAATTAAAATTTTCGGGTCAAGCGAAAGGTCTAATTTTGTATCGCAAACTGCATGAGCTTATGCTTGATTTAATATCTGTCTTCACTCAACACTTCGAATTTTAATTAAAACGTGTAAATAGTTACACAGCCTGCTCTATTTACGCTGATCCTTTACAGATCGGAGGGCGTAGAACAGCATTGTCCGCTTGTAATGTTGGGCCGACTGAAGTGGTTCTCAAATAATCCCAAATAACACCTAAATCAAAACAAAGAAGTATATCAGGGTCACAATCGATAAAGTCAAATCGAGTTTTCACCTTCGTGCACTCGGGGTGCACAAGGCGAAAGGGTTGCTTTTGATTAGCGGACTTTTACCGCATGCAGTGCATTTCTGCAGTGGAAATATTCTTATCCCGTTTCCACACAGGAATGGACCAATGAACGGAAATTTACATTAAAAACTATAGATCTCCAAAACGAATTAGTAATCTATGTGATACTAATGTGATAGATACCAAATCTTGAAATTTCGGAGCATACCGGAAACTCTTGAAGCGTGCAACTATCCAACACTGTTTTAGTACAGGTATGGCCAATATTTCAAACAAGTTAAAAAGTAATCGTAAACGATTTACATAAAGCGCATTTCCACTTGCATTCATTTCCCATTTGTAAGATGCAACTTCTGTTAAAATCGTAAAATCCGTCCACAAATATGAAAGATAACGTTGCACATGAGCAATCCATTTTTGACATGCTATTTCAATTTCAGTTTATAAGAAGTATTTCATTTCAATGCTTTTCTAAATAAGAAAGTTGGAACTGCGCATGCGCAAACCTAAATTTGGAAACTAATGTTAGATTTTCCTTTGTTCCAAGCGCCAAAGTATCAAATTTCACTTAAATGCTTCCATAGATAAAAAAAGTTGGCACTGCGCATGGGCAAAATAAAATTTTTAAACTGGCGCTAGATTTTCCTTTATTCTAAGTGCCTATGTATCACATTTCATTTAAATTCTTCCATAAATAAAAAAGTTGGCACTGCGCATGCGCAAAACCAAATTTTGAAATTGGCGTTTGATTTTCCTTTATTTCAAGTGCCTATGTATCAAATTTCATTCAAATACTTTTATAAGAAAAAAAGTTTGCAATTCGGTTTATAAATGGTCGAGATGCGAAAAGGGCACTGTGAATTTTGAATCGATTCGACTCAACTTTTGGCATTGCGTATTATATGGCTAAGGCTATGCCCATATTGAATTTCATGCAATTCAGTTCATAACTAACGGAGATGTAAAAGCGATCGGACATTTCTAAACAAAATTATCGTTCACACGGACAGATAGAGGGACAGACAGGCAAAGGAACAGACGGACAGACCAACAGACAGACGGCAGACAACAATACAAAATTATAAATGATATCTAGGATGGTTAATAAACGGCAAAAGTGTAAAATTATGGAACATGTAAAAAACGGTTTGTTGGTTTTTTTACAATAACTTTTTTTAGCAATAAACGCAGAAAAAATTCCTTCCTTGGTGCAAGCCTCGACACCATAACGAACCAAATAGCGAAAAAAGTAGAACAATACCTCTTAAGATAAAGAACTAGTAGCGTCGCAAAACGAGCAGACGGACGGACGGACAAAGTGGCCACAATAGCGCATTTTTTTTTATTTTTGTGGAAATGCGCTAAAAAGTGTCTGAGGAAGCGTGTCAAAAACGATTTAAAGCTTTCACCTTGTTAAAGGTAATCAATATGATTAATAATGTTGTGACTTATGAAGCGAATTACTTTTATAGGTTCCTAATGAGTTTTCTATTGAATTTCATTCTTAAATAGAAACTGAAACTTTTGTTTTCTGTAATAGAACCTCGAAACCTTTCGGTGATGTAAACGCAATGCGGTTTGTTGAAAATTTCATTTGCCTCTGATTATTCAACTTCAAAGTCAACGAGACATTAATATTTAATGACGTTTAGTTATTTATCGATTTGTCGCCGCAGTTAAAATTATATGCCAGCCGTTTATTCAACAGGTTGTCTTATAATAAACCCCTAAAGAGCATCTAAAAAAGCGGCAGAGCACCTCGGTGTGACCCTACGGGATCATTGGATTTGACCCATTTTCAATTGGTTTATTACTTGTGGCATATACAGGGGCGGACTGGCCCGGGGGGGCGGGTGGCGATTGCCACCTCACCTGGCCTGTACGTCATAATGGCCCGTTGGAAATTTATAAGTATGTGGTGTATTTAGTTTCTTGCACTATTAATAAGTTATGAACACGTTTCTCTGATTGGGGTTGATGTTAGGTTGTTAAAAAATTAAAAAATTCTGTTTTAATTGAAGTGTTTTACAATGAATTTATCATTTTTTGTCGTAGCATGAAAGTGATGAAATACAATGATAGGCGACGCGCCTCGTTTGGATTGTATATTTTGTTACTTTTAATTATCAGCTGCAATTTAAAAAAAAACCTGTATTGTAATTGATTTCCGAAAAAGGAGTACTTTAAAATGAAGCAAAAAATGTTTTTGTGGTGCACCGCAGAGCTACCCCCCGCCACCTTCATTACTACACTAATACTTTAATGGCCCGTAACCTATGCAATTCCACCTGGCCCGCCCCTGACTAGAAACCAATTTCGAAAGAAAATTCAAAGGGCTGTAACTTTTGAACTAGTAGCCCAATCTTGGAACTGTTTGAAATTATGGATTCTACAGGCCACATTCTATAAGAAAATTTTTTTCCGGGTCGATCTGAGACAATTTTTTTTCGGGGCTCAAAAAAAGGCAGTGTATAACCTTCCTTTTTTACCAAAAATCGACTGCACCAAAATTTCTCGGGAAAACACTTTTTCTTATTAATTTTGGTGCGTAGAATCCAAAACAATTCGTACTTTTTCGATCAGACTTCTCAATCAAAAGTTATAGACTAGAAACCAATTTCGAAAAAATTTCAAAGGGCTGTAACTTTTGAACTAGTAGCCCAATCTTGGAACTGTTTGAAATTATGGATTCTACAGGCCACATTCTATAAGAAAATTTTTTTTCGGGTCGATCTGAGACAATTTTTTTTTCTTGCCTCAAAATTTCTCGGGAAAACACTTTTTCTTATTAATTTTGGTGCGTAGAATCCAAAACAAATCGTACTTTTTCGATCGGACGTCTCTATCAAAAGTTTTAATTATCAGTTGCAATTTTAAAAAAAACTGTCCGCCCCTGGGCATATAGGTCAACTGTGCAAAGTTTGAACCAAATCGGTCCAAGCGTTTGTCAGTTATCGTGTTCACGGACAGACGGACAACATCGACTCCCCTATAAAGCATGCATCGCTTTGCAAAATGCATTTAAACGCGAACAGAGACGTGTAAATAGAACAAAATAAAATAATCATAGATTCTAGTACAAAATATTGGCCTTAACGTCGCCATTTTAAAACTTGGTCGAATTGTCCCACAATATACATAATAAAACAGGCATACACTGGGTTTCTTTGGCCAAGTTATGCATTACAACGCGCTTATGAAAGGTAGAAGTGTCCTCTTCTTCGAGAGTTTTAACTCCTCCCACTCCTCTCCAACCAACTTCTAGAGACCTTAACTTTACTGCGTAGTGTACACTCTGGAGGTTCACGCGCTTAATTTAAAGTGAAGAACATAACAAATAAGAAACCTCCCACGTATTCAAACCTTTCCATTGTATAGGTACTATACTCATAACAATGTGATTTCTTGCAGTTTGCGATATGTCTGCTGATCATCTTCATCATCGAACTAGCGGTGGGTATTGCGGCGGCCGTTTTCAAAGGTGACTTCGAGACTGCACTGCGCAACACCCTAGAATCTTCGATGAAGAACTACAACAACAACGGATCGGCGAAGAATAGCTGGGATACGTTACACACAAAGGTTTGTGCAACTCGCATTTGGCTAAAATTTACTAGGTGCTCTGTTGGTAGCTAAAGTGTTGCGGAATCGACAAGTCGGAAGACTGGAAATCCGTTCCTCTGGCGGTACCCAGCTCGTGCTGCAAGGATAAAAGTAAGGCTCCGGTGTGCGAGTACTACGAGAAGGGATGCCTGCTAACATTGCAGGCGAAGGTCAAGGACCACGCGACCGTTCTGATTGGCGTCGGCATCGGAATCGCTTTTGTGCAGGTTTCTCTAGCCGCCCATTATGAATCTTATCGTTGACTAAAATCGTCTAATTTCAGGTACTGGGAATTGCGCTCTCGTGCCTCCTGGCGGCGAGCATCAAAAGCGAACGCGTTAAAAATTAACGCATCCGAACTTTTGTAAATTTTTACTCAGAATATTAGCAAAAAAGAAACGCTGTTCTGTTTTAATGTTGGGCACTCACTCCTGCAACGTTCAAATAACAATTATTACCTGCCAACATTGAAAGAGTATACTGTTATTTTATTACTAAATATGCTACTGTTTAAAGACTTTTTCACTTGTTAATGACTACAAAATGTACTTTTTTCAAGCACGACCGATCAACGAGTAAGTTTGCTCTTGATACAGTGATCATTTTTTCAATTTTGTCTTCCTCATATATATTTTTAAGAGGTTTATTACGCACAATAGTCATCTTACGAACCATACCAAATTTTAAATATTTTTTGTGAGTTTCATTTAAATGTCTGTACCATCACTTACAAATTGTCTTTAAATAAAGTGTGTGTTTTTATCTGCATCGTTTTCAATAGCCTAAAGCCAAGACATATAGATATAAGATACAATAAAAAATCGTATCATCTCTGGTACAAGTCTCATTTAAATTGCAGTAGGGTAGGCAAAACAAATCTGTTTTCCAGTTAGAAAGAAGCATCCTCGTGTAAACAGTTTCATATGAACCAATATAGCCCATCAGCCGACAGTGCTATTCAATTGTCGCACGTCGGCGGTATGATAGAGAGAGCTTGCTAGTTTTCCCTTCTCTCTTACCGGCATTATCCGCGCTAAGCATTGGCACGAGCAGTTCATCTTTATATATCGATCATCAAAATGACGGATGGTATGCAGGGTGGGCCATTAGTGTGTGGGTGGACGATTGTGGGTTTATTAACGCGCATATTTAAAATTCATTGTGGGGGAATGTTGAAGGACCCTTAAGGCTACAACCTAAAAATATTTTCACCGAAATTGCAATAGTTATGTGATTTATATCAAAGTTGCATTTTTTTAATGGAACCCCCTGTATATTATTACATATTTCGATTCCTTGGTCAATTTTAATGTGAGTTTATGTATTACACATGATGTTTAAAATGGGTCTTTTAGCCGCAATTCGTCACTTTTTCAAAAAGTAGATGTCCAATAAAAATTGAATATCGCAGTTATAATAAAACTTAGAAGGCCGTGACGTTGCAGTGGCACTAATCATGAAATGTACCTACTAACATACGCTAATGAACTATGAAGAGCTAAAGTTAAACTTCACTCCGTCAATTTTCAAAATTTCGATCAGAGGTAACTTGATTTTTTTATGGAATTACGAAGTTTTTTTTGTTGCATGAAATGTAAAATTGTATTGCCTTTCTAACGATATAAGCATGTCGGTATGTATCTCTTACCTATTTTTTGTAATTCAACAATTTCTAATACAATAATTCAGTGTTTTTGGCGATTTTTAAAGCCTCCCAGTAATCAGTAGGCAGTTATTTCATGATTAGTACCACTGCAATGTCACGGCCTTCTAAGTTTTACGATAACTGTGATATTCAATATTTACTGGACATCTACTTTTTGAAAAAACTACGAATTGCGGCTAAACGACTCATTTTAGATATTATGTATAATACTTAAAGTCACACTCAAATTGAGTAAGGAATCCAAATATGTAATAATATACAGAGTGACCCATTAAAAAAATGCAACTTTGATATAAATCACCCTGTATAACAATTGCAATTCCGTTGAAAAGATTTTTAGGTTGTAGCCTGAAGGGTCCTTTAACATTCCCCCACAATGAATTTTAAGTATGCGCGTTAATAAACCCACAATATTCCACCCACACACTAATGGCCCACCCTGTATAGACATAATCACCCCACAGTATAACAAACAAAATGATTCAGAAGTACGCCTTGCTTAATATTCGTATTTTAAGCAGAATATAAATAGGAATGAATTGAGACAGAAAAATAAAAATGGTAATACACTAGAAAAAATGAACTTGCTAAGAAAAAAAACCAGCCGACAAATTAATAATAAACTGCGTAGCAAAATTGTTTGTAATAATGATGTATAACACAAAATTAGAGCAATATTATCAAAAACAATAAAAAAAAAACAAGTTGTAAATCAGTACATGCATGATTAAAGCGCATTTTTGGTAATAGAGGTCAGTATTTTATTAGCGAAATTTAAAATTATCGATCTCACGAGTAATTTTGGCTGCGTTAAATAATTAAGCCGGCCAGCCAGAAATAACGAATATAATAGCAATTTTTTTCAAAAATGCGCTAAAAATAAAGTCACGTAGGCTTTGACGGGCGAGATATTTGCACCGGGAGGTTGCCACAAAACCATGTAAAGGGTCAATTATTAAAACAATCGATCAGCAATAGGGTATCAGCAAGGTAGCTCATTTCTAAGACACATAAAAAACGCAAGTTCAAAATCGAGGAGGTAAGTACATCACATATATATTCTAACAAGTCACCCTGTTAAATATAAATGTTCGTTATCATCTGGTTCAAATAGTGCAAGGAACATAACATTAAGTATAACAAAATAATGAAACATGTCGTGATATTAGTATAACGTAATTGATACAAAAGTGCAAATATTCAAGTTTTGATCTTTGATGAATAAATCCAAGTTGGTTTATATCAAAACTGAAAGCAATTTCAATAACAATAAAAGTTCAAACACGTGATTCTGCATTGAGGTTAAACCAAGTCAATTTCAAAAACCAAGGTTGAAAATTATGATCAAATAATAAAATGTTAAAATGTATACAAAACACAAAACAAATCATAAAGAAATGCCAAGATTACTCACTGCATTAAATACGACGAGAATAACAACTTATACTGCATGATGCGTCCATGCCGCCATTAAAAACAAGATGCCAAACGTAACCAATGTTCGCGCTCTCGAAAACGGTGCAGACTGCTTTTCCTCTCCTGGTAATTACGAGGTGGCCAGCTCTCATCATAGGTTATACATACAGGGTGGAACCTCTTGAACCTTTAAACCGAAACTATAAATCTTTGAGTGGGATTCCAAAAAAGGCCAAAAAGTGTTGGAATAAATCGCGAAGAGCGGTATGATGAACGATACAAGGTTGGGATGAACGATACAAGGTTGGAACGTTTTAGACCTTTGGAAAAAATTTAAACGTACTAAAAAGCGTTTTACATTTTTAAAGGTATTTAAAAGGCGTGATCAAGTCCTAGAAAGTACATGGTAAAGGCACAGAAAGCGCTGGATCTAGAGAATTCCAAAAGGATCTCGTAAACTTCAGCAGCCTAGGAAGTTCCGAAACGAAAAAATATGGCCATCCTAAAACCATCTGGAAATCATCCAGAATGTTCTAGTTTTTGCTGGCTAGCGAGATTAAACGTTCCTGGAAAAAACAAGAAAGAATCGGTTGTTTGCTGATGATGACGGCTGCAATTTATTTGTGGATTTTTTTCTCATTAACGTTGGCCGCTCCATACTCTTGAAATTTATTCTCGATTTTCACCTTCATGCATTTCTTCAAGTCAAATGCAAGCATGCACCACTTATTTCTCGTATTGCAGCTTGCGTTCCTGTGATTCTGACTGAAACAGCCGCTTCTGAAAATGAAATTTGTATCGATTAATAGAACACAGTCAGTGAAAATGTAAAAGTGTTCAATAAAGAGGGCCAAAATTTGCAAACTGATTTATTTTATATTTTTTCATTATGAAAAGTTTATACAAATAAGCAAAATTACCAAGTACACTTAACCTATTATGAACAAACTTTTGTACAGTTGCTTAACTTAATATAGATGCTGAAAAGAACAAATTCTAAGAATTAATTAGAGAGCCTAAATACAATTTTTTCATCGAGAGTATCAACTAGAATCTGTTTGTACGATTACTATTTAAATTAATGTGTTTGTTGCATAAATAATACTGTCGCTTTTATGATAATCTTTCTTTGCAAGTAGGAATTTTAATAATACGTACAGGGACATCTTCTAAAAATATACAGATAAAAAATATAAATAAAAAATGTCTGTACAACAAAAAAAAACAAATCCACCCTGTATATATTATTGTTGCTTTACGTAGTAAAACTATCACACTAAAAATTCACAAACTAAATAAGGCAAATTTAAAATCTAATTATTATTACAACATTATTAATTAAAAACTCACCAGGAGATTTGTTGGCACTTTAGTATTAGTTAATTTGGCAATTCAAAAGTAACCTAAGTACGTACACTTCTAACTACACTTTGTTATTCTTAGCTAAGTTGTGTGTCGCCCAGTTTACGGACATTTTCCAAGAGTTTGATAATGCCTCATTGAATTTTAATCGAAAGTGTGCTAAAGCGTCTTTGTCCGATTTCGATAAAACCTAAAATGGAAGATGCGATATTAACATCATTCGACCGATGCCATAAACTTACTAAGGTTTCACGTAAGTAATTGAGATCCTTTTCGGAACTGAGCTCCGGCAATCCGGTAGAAATCATCATCGCGCAAAGTGACAGTATTAAACCGCCGTGTTTGCGCAGAATCATGAACGCCTTCTCGCAGTACTCTTGAAACACCTTGAATTCCAAGCTGCTTTTTTGTCCCTTATTTATTACGTGGACAAAGTCGTGCGTTAAGACGAAAGGCACACGTTCGCGTTTAAAGCCGAATTTCTCCTTAAAGTGGCCCAGTATGTGACCGAAGTCTATGTGAAACAGTTGGCCGGTCTTTTTAATCATGATATTGTCGGAATGGCGGTCCGCTATTCCTAGGACGTAGGTGGCGACACAGTAGCCCGCGCACGACAAGGTGAACTCGTTGATCGCCTTTTTTAGCGCCGCCTCCGTGGTGTTGTGATCCTTTAACCATGCTGTAAAGGTGGGAGAAATGTACAACGTTCTTAACAGAATGAACGTCCCAAGGGTCAACTCTTATAACAATTTGTTTAAATATTAGTTATCCGCTAGGATACCAGTAAGAGGGGAGGTGGAGGAAGAGAAAATGGTGGTAGTAATCGCAATAATGCATATACAGGGGGGGTGTTTCGGTTCAAGTGGAATCACACGGGTAAAGTTTTGCAGTTTTCTGTGTTGTTTAAAATTCTGTAAAGAATTTGAAAATGCGGATCAGTATAGACGTTATTTAAACAAAACTGAAAATCAATCTCCGTAATTTTAAAGGTATGAAATAATTACATATGAAAGTCAAGATTTTTAATATTCGTAATTAATCAATCCCCCATTACAAATTCAAAAAAATATGCATGTACCGGGTGACCCAATAAGACTGTTCCTCGGCCATATCTCGAGAACCGTTCGTCATATGACTTAGGGGTAAAAAAATTATTCGGTAAATCATGAAGAATTGCTGGAAAATATTTTCAAGTTCTAAAAATGACCAACAGAGGACGTAACTGTCATCTTAAATTTTAAAATTGCATTTTCTTTCAATTTCGCATAATAAACTAAAAAAATTTTTTTCATATTTTTAAATAGAACCACTTTATCTATCATTTTCGTAAAATCAAAAACTCAGTTATTTCAAAAACAAAGATGGTGTGGGGCGTTCAATTGTTTTTGCAATAACCTGCTCTAACTTCTTTACGGTTTGACCGGTTTTAACAAGTTTGGTATCGTTGAAAAGAGCATTCCTTGGGCAATGAGAATCAAAATATACTTAATTTAGGTGAATCCTTCTCCGCCAGGGGGCTAGTTTTGACATTATGACCCAAAAATCAAAATCAAATGGAATGAAAAAGTAGCCAAATAACATCCAAAGAGGCCAGTGAAATCCGTTTTTCAAAATCTCGTTCCTAACCTTAAATATTGGAAAAATGAGATTAATTAATAAATTAATAAAAACGAAAAGAAAAATTGAAAAATTGTTATAAATAATTTAGATGTTGATTTCTACCCTTAGTTATTCATTCAATCACATTTCTCATTGACAGAATGGATCTCTTTCACAACTTACCTAACAGAGATCCCTTATTAAAGGCAGATGTTGCCGAAAACAGCCCCTTCTCCTTCTGAATATTCGCAATCGTTTCCGCATTCAAAACCACCTCGATCATACCGACCTTGTACTCCATTGATATGCAATTATACGGGTTTAACCTAAACAAATCTGTCAGTGGTCGCAATCGCCCAAAGTGAAACAGACCTTAAGTCGAGATCCTCCTGCTTCCAAAGCTTGTCCATGATGCGCAGCATTTGCAACGTCAGCATGTCCTGCCTGAGATCGTCGCCGTTTTTGAATATGATGTAAATGTCGTCGCCTAAAGAGTCGTTGTTTTCGAAAACGATCCATAAGGGCCTCATTTTGCTATCCATTACTCTACACTTGTCGACTCTACAATATTGATTTGAGTATGTTGGACATGTTGAGAGTGAAAAATGTAAGATACTGGTGAAATAGGGCGACTAAGAACAACTGTTGGCAATTTTACTAAAAATCAATTATCAGGTCAGCAGCATCATTAATTTCAGATACAGTGCGGAAAAGTTACGTATTAAAGAAACTCGTTTTTCTTTAAATTTCTTTAAAATAAAGACTGCACACTGTGGTGAAATATTTCTTCCCATTCTTAAGATATTTATCAATGTTTTTACCAATTCTTGGTTAAGAAATGGAAACTTATGAAAAGAAATAGTTGGAAAACGCCTCCTTGGTAATTTTCTATCCATATTTAATTTTCTCCAATAAGCTCCCGGTAATTTTTTTTACATAATGAACATTAACCCAATTGATGTAACTCATGAATGCGGAAACTGTGACTGGTTGACGCAGCCACATAGTGGCAGTTGGATTTGACAGTGTTTTTTTTAAAATTTTATGGTTTTATTTTTGCCGTTCCCGCGCCGCCCGGGACAATTTTTCAAGTTACCCGTGACAGCTCTATCCACTTGTCCACATTATCCTGCTTTTTAAAGTAGGATTTTCCTTAGGAATATTGTAATAAAAAAAATCATTTTATTTAAACAACAATAAACGTTGGAATTACGTGTTTAAAATTAGACTGATGAATGTATTTCACAAAATATTAAATTTAAAATATTCAAAAAATAAAAACCAAAAACCTTTAGCGAAAAGTTTGTTTTCAGGTTACCTGTCAATCGAAATTGTAGTAGTTTACGTTTACATTGCGACACGTCAAATTTGACATTGTTTGATACCGTTTTCATTATTTTATCGCGTTTACATTAACCGACGAAACATCCATTAGTTTCATAACAAACAAGTAAAGAAGTATAACCTCCGCAAGTCTCACTGCAATATTCTGCGCGAAAAGTTATATAACCCAAAAATGCCATTGGGTTTACCAAGAAAAAGTAAGCAACTTATTTCTAATCTTATTCGTTATTTTGAACCAGAAAGAGGTAATGGTGGTCCACTCGCAGCAGTAAGAGAGATGGTTACTTTAGTAGGTAATATAAAAATTTGTGCAATCGGAATCAGGCAGGAGTCTGTGGCCCTGTGATGTCAATGTACAAACCGAGGTACCACAGACGTTTATTATCTGCCCTGTGGCGCATACTCTAAAAAAGGAAAGTAAACAGCTGAAGTGCATTTGACGTTTACGACATATGTAATTTAATCCTTGAATGTAATAAAAAAATGCGAACAATGACTTCTATTTCACAAATTTCTAAACCTTCCAAATGTCTAGACTCTAGCCCAGTGTTTCTCATACTTTTTTGTCTGGCGGCACACTCGTGGCACCCCTAGTACTATTATTTGTTTGCTTTTTTTACAGTTAGTAAAGAGAGGAAGGATAAGAATTCTTTACAAAAAAAATTTTTAAATAAAATCATTTAAAACTAGATGTCAGGTAAACTCCTGACGACTATCAGACTACTTTTAATAGTCATTGCAATTATCTTTGGCCATAGTATAACATTTAGAAAATGCCCTCTAGCGCCTTTATTTTGAACCCGACGCAATAAGTGTAGAAACTTTTTTTGTAGACCTCATCAAGACACATCTTTTTTGTAATTGACATTTTTCACTCCGATGCTTACTTTTAGAGAAAAATGAAATTTAGAAAAATAGTTTAACTTTTCAATTCAAAACTTCTCAAAATCAAAGGAACTCACAAAAAAATTGTAATGAACTTTTTTGTAGAGTTTCTTAAGCCATTTTGGCCAGTGTATGCGAAAAAAATTTAAAAAAATTTTTTCAACTCTTTTATAATTTTGACACCCTCAACAACCATGAAGATGGTTACGGATCAAAACCAAAATAGGACGGTTTCGATTCCCCATACCACCCTATATGCACCCCAAATATAAGTTATAAGATTGAGAAAGTCTGATGTAATGCAATACCAGCATATGAATTATGAACCATAGAAATAAATAAAATAGAAACTAAAAAACAGAATTGTAATAAAAAACGAATATTCATTTTCTATAATTATTTTAATTCCTTTTTTAATTTATTTAATTTTATGATTAAGTAAATATTTAAAAATTACGCGGCACCTTTATGAAGTGCTTGCGGCACCCACTTTGAGAACCACTGGTCTAGACAGTTCTAAAAAACAATGCAATACATGAAACTCATTAACGATGTTGATAGTTTCACACAAGCAGCGATTCGGAACTCTCATCTACGACATGCTCCAACAGGTAAGTTAAAACACCCGTTGAATGTAGATTGACGTTTAAAGGACGTTTTATAACAGCAGTAATAGTATATTAAGAGACAAGTGTATAATCCAGGCTTTAAAGCACGCGCAACAAGTTTAATGGTATAACGCGAAGCTTTAATAGTTTTCAGGAAAAATATGACGCTCCTAGAATCTTGAAATTCATGGCTTGATTTTTGTTGTTACAGAATTTGAAATGCTCTGTGAATTTTTTTGCTTTTGTTAATTCCGTTCGTGTATTTAATAATAATAATAATAATAATAATAATTTTTATTTCATGTGCAGGCAGTACAAAAATAGCTTACAATCGTCATATGGAAAATGAACACAACATATTTATATACATTTATAAAGATATAGCTATAGATACTCATCTACACTGTAAAACGCCCACTTTACTAAATACCGTTTGATTATTTTTCGAAACTGATGAGGTTTTAATGTTTTTATAGACTGAGGTAAGTGATTATAACATTTTAAAGCTACGACGTTAGTACTATTTTGCGATTTGGTCAATCTACAGAAAGGTATTCTGTACGATTGTGTGGGTTTTGGTCCCGAAGAAGGTTTCCCTGACATAGCCTGTTTGTGTACGTATATTTTATATGTTCTCGCCTTTTATTACGCACAAAATTGATTCGAATGCCGCAAAAAATCCGTCGTTTTGACTTGAAAGGTGGCTCTGCTCGTGAATAAGCGGTAAGTCAAGATTGCAGTCGCGTCTCGACTTCTGTTACTGCGGGTGTTGTTATTACGAACAAACAATTAAAATGTTTTTTTTTAAGATTTTTCCTTTACATCCAAATAGTAATGTCCACCTTATCAGTAAACCTGTTACAAATAGGTAACTACCAAAACTTTTTTTTTTGTCAATAGAAGTCGTCGAGGTAATGGGCACCCTACACACAATGCAGCACTTAGTGATGACGTCAATACATCGATGACGTGCGCTCAAACTAAGAAAAATGCTACTACATTTTAGTTCAGCGGCCCATGCATACCTAAGTATTGTGGCTCTCAAAGCTGTATTAATTGGGAAAGTTTACTATACATTGCACATATTTCTACTCAAAAGGGAACACAGATGGACCTACCTGAAGCAAAAACAATACAAAAATAAATATCGCCATCTAGCGTCTACCACATAAAACAAGCAGGATGAGGTTCGGAGAAGCTGGTTTCCAAAGGGTTAAGAGGAATCAGGACTCTGTATATTAAATGCCTAAACATCTCTACATTATCCCTATAAATTTAGAGTATGACAAAGGTATTATACTGATTTGTTGATTGATACTGATAAATGCCGCTGTGCTTCTCTAATGTCATTTTTTTCAAAACAAGCGAATAAAACAAAATATATGGCGTTAAAAGTTGCGACATAGTGATTTTGAAAAATCGATTTCTTTTTTTTTTTACTATTAGAGAAGCATAAATTAGCTCTTTATTATTTTATTAGTATATAGAAAAAGATCATTAAAAAAACAGTCAGTTTTTTGTAATTTTATGGGGAGAATGGAGGCACTGTTTCGCAAATATTTAAGTCCGTATCTTAGCGTCACATTACGGCGAATTACCGAACTTTAATATAGACAGAGAAACTCGTGAGACAAATGCATTCATGGGAGGTGCTAAAATGGAAGGTAATTTTCCTATCTTTTAACTGAGATTATGTGTTGGAAAACTTTCGCTCGGTTCATTTGTGACCAGGGTAATTATTACATGGGACAGTTGCGCACAAATGTGAGACAATTCCGTCCAAAGATAAAATTTTTGTACGTCAAAACAAAGTGGCATTGAAATTATTCGAAATTTATTGTTGGTTAACTTGGTTAGCACAATTTTGAACCCCCGAATTAACAACAATTTTTATTAAAAATAAACAGTATTTTTGTTCTTCATAATTAATGTGGGTAATTTGCGCATAGGTATAGGTACGTAATTAAGGTTGGTCTTTCCGTCAGAATTTTGGCAATTTTTTTGTTATATTTCGTACAACATACAAATTTATTTATAGTATGTCCCAGAATTAGGAGTAATAAACCACCAGGTTACGAAAGATTACAATTACTCTTACATAGAAGTAGCGCCGTAGCGGATAACAAATATTTTCTACCAAATTTGAAATGAGAAATTAAAAATGTGCAGCATCCAAGGTATGGGGATAGGTACCTACTTCGGCAATACATGCTGGGGATGTGAGCAGTCATACGCGTGCGCTAGTATATTGTCGTTATTTCTTAATTGTTTATATAAATACTGCGATTGATGATATATTGTATACTAGTCCAGTCAATCTATTCCGTTTTCCCATAGAAACCTTCATATAAAATTTCTGTCAATCAAAAAATAATTGAGTACAAGTAGATATTCTGCTGATTAACATACCAAAAAATGGATCTCCGAAAATGACTGCTAATATTGTCAATTTATTAAAAACGATTGAAATTTCACAACACAATGATAGTTGCACTTTGGCTCGAGTAAACATGCCATTTTGTAGAGAAATTAATAAATAATAATAAATAATAAATTATTATTATTATTATTAAAATCGGACTTTTTTTTAGTTTTTTGTCAATATTTTGAAATCAGCGCCATTTGCAAAAGAATGTGAAAATAGACGAATGAAAGAACATAAAATTTCCTATACAGTGGTGTACAGTATGTATATGGTGCTGTACCAGTAGCGAAGTTATAATGTTAATTTTGGCTATTTTAAAAAATAAATCTGATTTTTTATTTTTTGTGAAATATAGAGAAATTTCTCAAAAATATTTAGGTAAAAACATTCATTTCGTGCCTATTTTAATGAAATAAAAAATCATAACAGTGGCGTACTAAATTTTTTATGTCATCCATTTTTAAATACATTAAAACAATAATATATTGTAGTCAGTAGATATCTATGCAGTGCGGTAGGGTAACTTATTGTGAGATAGTTAAACTAAAATAAAACCTGTTTAGGCAAATGAATACTTAGCATAGCGTAAGTTTTTAAATTAGGTACCTAATTAGATATTTCTACATATATGTTCGTCAGACTCTTTAACAGTCTTTTTTGCAACCGCCTGTTGCAAAAAATTTGCTTTAGAACCCTTTCGGGGTCCATGTCTTGGTCCACTCCTGGACTGGGTAAGTTATTATTCAGCCATGTTTTTTGAACCTAAAAAATCATCCGGGTCAGTATTACTTTCAAGCCTTGAAGTCTTTGTAAATAAAGTATAATGAAACTACAGATGAATAGACTCAAATGACAGTGACAAATATAGCAAACAAGCTCCTGGATCACTGAACATTTTTTCTTTGGGTGATGATAAACAAAATACTGAAAACAGAATTGGAAAATTCGAAACCGTTCGGGAGTTATCTTGTCCACAGACGGACGGACGGACAGAAAGCCCAAAATTATGAACTCGCTAGGAGCTTGTTAAAAATAATTAATCTTTTCAAAGAAAATACTTGTTAAAAAGTCCTAAACACATGGTAATTGGTACTGGGCTGCCTTCAGAGTCGGTGGAAGCGATGCTAAATTAAAATCCTTATTTAATATTTGCTGTACTTACTACATATTGCTGGTAGAGAACGTCATTTAAATCACTGCATGTCGTATTCTTAGCATAAGCAATAAAAAACCTAGATATCAAGGTCCTGAATCTGTCATTTGTTATATTTGGATCGTAAAATTCTTCAAGAAGGTCCAACACCTCCCTTGCCTACAGTATAAACAAAATAATGTTTCCTATGTTGAAAAGCCCAGACGTGGTGTCACATGACAAAAATTTTTAGAGGTCCTAATTTATGTTGCAATTTTGAGATATCCGTGACTTTATTTGGTTTTCAATTTCCTGGCCGCAACATTAATAAATTTTATTTGGCATAGTGCCTTAATAACACCATGCCACATTGTTTTATAAAACTATGCTTATTTGTAGCGTTTGTCAAAAAATATTCTTGAAGAAATTTACTCGCGATTTAAAGACCTAAATATTTTTGAGACATTTCTCTTTATATCAGAAATTAAAAAATTAGTCTTTTTAAAAATAACCAAAATGAATATCATAACTCCGCCACTGGTATAGGAAAATATAGGTAGGTTTTATAGGAAAATATATACAGAGTGGTGACTTGCGTAACGCATCATAGGAATTTCAATGTAAAATTCATAACATGCGATTATTGGCTCCCCAAATTATTTTAGAGCAAAAATGTATTCAGGTTATTTGTATTACCCCATGATGCGTTACGCAAGTCACCACCCTGTATATGCTTTAATTTTTCTATCTTCATATCCCTAAATAACTTTGTTTTCAAGATACATATTCCCAAAAAACAACAATAGGCATTTTCAACCCTTTGAGGGTTTTTTAGGGGTTAGATGGTAGGGTTTGGTGGTATCTTATGGACCTCAAAACATGCGTTTACCCTAATCGAGTTTCAAAGGTTATCTTTCGATCCCGCTTTCCAATAAAATTTCATTGCCTCAGACGGAATCACACTACTAATTCGACATCTAGTAATAACCCAGGCGTTAGTGGTACAGGAACCACAAATTGTTCTTTTACAACAAATGTTAATGTTCCAAATAAATAATTGGTCAAATGTTAGGGTTTTAAATTAATTGTTTGAAGATGTCAAATTTGGTGTATAAAAATAAATGTTGCTTACAATTTACATTTAGCTGAATGCAACAGCGCCACACTTTTACCAAAAATGAATATTTTATATTCTGACGAAATTAAAAAACCAAAGGGATACCACTGACCACCCAAAACAGACACAATAGTCAAAATACAGGAAAACGTTGCCCTCAGTCATCCCTTTTGACCGATCACGTATCCAAAAACCTTACTTACTTCAATTTACTACATTTAAAGCTAGGATCGAGTGGACTCCGAATAAACTCAATGCTGTGCTCAGTCAAATACTCTACGAAACTACCTCTCGCTTTATCCTTGTCCCTTTTACTACGAACAATCTCGCTACTTTTCTTAAATCGTTCTAAACACTCCAACTGCTTCGCCAAGCCCGGCATATGTTCCCTACTACCTCTGCAGTAAGCTTCTAAAATTAATCCAAAACGCACGGACACCGACGGCACTTGCATTTCCGCCCTAAAAATAATGAGATGAATCACAAGACACAAATTATTTCCGATTACCTCAAATGCCAAAATAGGTAGTGTCCGATTTTTTGATTATTTAAAGCACGTTGTAATAAAAATTTAACTAAATCACAGTCAAGGTACAGTTCATGCTTAAGTGCTTGCACTAATTGTAATAGGTACAGGAGTAGGTCTTCGTCACTAAAACAAAAACACAAGATGGCAATTATTAGATATTTTATACCGATATCGCTACACTTGAGCGATGAAAAAAATTAGTTACCTAATATTAACCAGGCATTTAACGGCGAAGCTACGAACTTCATGATCCGCATACGCGTAATCGAGTAATTCGAGCGCCTTTTCTACGGACAACAAGGGCCACTCCTGCAGTAACGATATTACTTCACTAACAGCCTTACGATCCTCCCATTCGATGCACTGAAGAATTTTGGGCAAAATGTCAGGTACCTGCTGAAGCCAGTACCGCTTCAGGCCCCAAACCTTTTTCCTATCCTGATCGTGCATTTCGTACAAAGAATCGTTTTCTAAAAGCAATTTCTCTAAATTTTGAATATCTTGCTCGGTGGTACTCGACAATAAAGGACTACAGTCTTCTTTTTCTACATTATCATTAGCATAATTAATTACCGATTCTACACTAGGATACAAGATCGTCTGCTGCTCTTGGCCGAAACTACAACACGAGCGTCACACAATCTGACCAATACAAAGAGCCCTTACCTATCGTATATTAATGTTAAGGCGGTGGCGTACTTCGTATTAGGGTTACTAACGACGGTGCCTAAAGGATGAAAAACGTCATCGTTAATCATATCCTCGGCGTACGTCCACATATACAGCGTCATGGCGCCACTTTTAAAATGGCTACGGAAATCGAACACGGTCGTGTTCCCCCACACGATCGGGTACACGTCCTTATTCGAGGACTCCCTAATTCGTTTGGTCTTGTTTCCCTTCGAGTTCTTCGTCACTTCGTAAACGACAACGCACAGTTTTGCGTTTCTGGGAATATTGCACACCTTAATGTCGAATTTTAAAGTTTCGTTTAGTAGACACTCGCATTTCTCAGTCACTAACTTTTCCGACGTCTTCTGGGGTTGGCATAACGATTTTCCGCCGTGAAATAATCCTACTTGCACGCCGATCTGAAAGCAAACGATATACGTCAGTCGCGCATGTTTTTCTTAAAAATGAACATACAACGTTTTTGTAAATTAAAATTCAAAATTATCAAGTGCCCATAGTAGTGGAGGTCATGGTAATCGCGTTTGTCAATATTGAGATTCGCGACAGAAAATAGTAATAATTATTATTATTTCATTTAATTATTTATTTATTTATTAGTTCATTTGCATGCTTTTATGAATTCTTAAGTGCTTTTATGCAAGCCATAATGACATCCAATTGGTCATGCTAAATCTGTCATACAGACACCGTCGTAGATTAAATAACAAATGAGTAAATGTGCACCTATCAAATTAGTTTAATAAAATATTTGCATCATCGATAGCAAACGACTGAAGTGCTGCTTCATGTTGCAACTCCTTTTCACGTTATCGTGCAGAATTTCGGCTATCCCCGATTTAAGTGCTTCATGTGTGAATTCATATACAAGGTGTACATTTTTCTAGTGCCACTATGGAGATCTCGCTTATCTTAAGAGATAAGACAGTTAGTAAAATAAGCGCAAGGTTGCGAATTTTCGTGCTGAATAATAAACTGAAATATATTCAAAAGTTTTGAAAATATCTAAAGAAAACACGAAACATTTCTTATTTTCGTTTTGAATTTTTTCATGATAAACTGATAGTATTAGACATTTCTAATCAAAAGATTGTTCAGACCATAGATCATATCAAAGAGTAACCAGTACTCATTTGCCCTTAAAAAGGGCATTTTCGCAATAAAACTAACACAATGAGACTACCTACTATTTGATATAAGATCAAACTCTCAAAATATTGTTTAAAACAAAAGAACGTTTGTTTTTCCAAAGCACTCCGCAAAAAATAAAAAATTATATTTTTGGGAAAAATGTGATACTGAACCAATCTGCCCGTAACTATAACTACAAGTAATTCTGAATTTGGTATTTACGCTAATGAGTTGTGTTATGAAAAAGCTACAAGCGTAAAATATATTCTAACAATTGTAGGACTTGTACAACTTGTTACAGGCCCCAGATTTACAATAGGCGTTTACGATAATTGGAGCGCTCCATAGCGGGATGTATCGTCTGCGTTCGTTAATTAAAATTTGAAGATCTACCTGAGTTCGGCAATTATACCGAATGTGTCCAATACATGTATCAGATCCACAACTTATGGATCAGCTACATTAGTAGATACAGCCCGATACATCCAAAACATAACCTTCAAAGTGTTTGGTTATTCCGGACTTCATAATAATAACGGTTACCAGACACCCACCAGATGCATAACAGCTGATTACGTACTTTATCACTCGGTATACACCGCTCCAATTATCGTAAACGCCTATTGACGTCAAGAGAAAAAAACGGCGTTATCACAAAAAAGGCGTCCGTAAAAAAAAGTTGTCGCATGTTCCTCCGTCCTCCTGTGATGATTAAAAACGGGATGGCATTCGAATTCTCCATAAAAAAGTGTCAGAATGTTGTTTTGGTTAAAAATATTGAGTATTTTTTTTTAAATTTTATTTTCCCTTTATTTTTGAGTGGGCGGAGTTACAGTCAAGGCTGCTCTACCAACCCAACCCACTATACATTTACAAATATCCATGCTCGAACCCGGATTCGAACCAGGGACCCTTAGCACCACAGTCCAGCTTTAACTGAACTGCACCACACGGGCCGGCGATTAGTTTATCATGAAAAAATTAAAGACGAAAAATCAGAAATTTTTGTTTTTGGCGCTATTTCCAAAACTATTGAAGATATTTTCCAAACGCCCATTTATCAATAGGGTACATGACACTGGAAAAAGAATAAATACATTTTTGTTCCATAAGATAGAGTAAGGTGCCAGGGTATCGCAAAATAACTTTCTTTGATAATTTACACGAGAAACTATTATATTTTAGAAAAAATAAAATTAAAAAATAACGACATTTGTCACGTGATATCAAACGCCAATCAGAGCGCGTGACGTCATTATCCTAATCCTCTGTGCGTTTAGAGTTTGTCTACGTTTTTAATTTAGTGCTTGTCCCATTTTATAGTGATTATATTATCCTAAAGTTTAGTATTTAAAACCAGAAACGAATGGAAAGTAGGTGTAAGAAAGCTGATTCATGTAATGATGTTGGGAATATTTCTTGCATCATCTTGCATCTTAGTCTTGTAGGTTTTTAAGTTAAGCTTAGATTTTTACAAGAAATGTAGTTATTTAAGAGGAATGTGTACTTAAGATGCTATGTTTTTAGGTCATCGAAGCTATCATATTCAGTAAGCTATGTCCACTTTAAGAGTTTTCTGTACGTAAGCGCAACTTTTTACATTACGAACATTTTGTAGATAAAGGTCTAAATTAATAAAGTAGTTCCAAATTTTTTTTGGAAAAACAGCTTTTATGGCGGGCGCTCTTATGGAACTTTACATTGGGTGCAGTCGAACAGAAGACTCTTAAGCGTGATGGCAACTTATTCACAGTTAAGTCAAAATTTGCCCGCAATATACGGTTCACGCAAAATTGTATGCAGTTTCCTTAGTTGTCAACGAAGAAAACAATTCTTTTCTTTGCCCTACCATCACGGTACTTTTACAACCCCTCAGAGTCCACAGGAGTACTAGTGTCAATAAAAGTCTCCTTTATCACGTTTAACAAATCATGATCTAGTCCGATTATTTGAAACTCTATGGGCAAATGGCTGAATCGGATTCGGAAGTTGTCCAAATTGTCGTCTACCGAGCACGCCTCAGGAGTTAATGTACCTGAAAATGTGCTACTCATGTCAATACAGTTTACTATATTACGTTTAATGAGCAATCGCCGAGAACCCTTTTGGATTTCTCTAGTCCATGAAGCATTTGAATGATACAGGATCTTTGGAACCAGATTGACCCGCCTGGGATACTTAGCTGTGCTACAGAAAAATGTGACCACTGACCCCTACCACCACGACAAGGTGTACCCCATTATAGGGCACCACTTATAGCAGTTTTTTTTTTTTTGTTAATTTTACAGGTACTCATGCCTTCCAGCATATCCCCTACACCACTTATAGCAGTTATAATTCATTACGAAATCTTTTAAACTATTTACGCTGGGGTTATGTGTTTATAATCGACAGGACTGTGACGTCACTAACACCGCCATGACACAAAACAGTGTTTTGGCGCGAGAATAAAAATTTACAATTTAAATTGCATAAATTTGCAATAATATGATTTATATTTTGCTGAAATATCATTTTTTAAAGTTATAGTAGAGGTATACGAACAGTTATAACGGGTTTTAAAAAATTTGTCATCTACCCTATTGTTTCTATGGCCTACTATGTCCATGATTTCTATATTTATGAACGTAAAGTATGTGAAGTGATATGCTGTTAGAATCGCTGAAGACCTTTTTTTTATAAAGTCGTGGCGCACTAGTAGAAAAAACACAGGGTTATGTCAAAACTGAAAATTTTATTATACTGTATTATTGAGCTCATAATTATCTAAAACTGTTTTCTTTACACAATTTTTTGAAAGTGAATCATAACAGAACTTAAGGAAAAAACAAAAAAATGATTTTTTTAACATATCTAGTTGGCTATGCAATTTTTTCAAAAAACGAAAAGCTGGCAATTCTTTTCCCATGTAATGGTCTCTTGATCTCTGCCAGTTTCAAAGATCCTCATACTAAACATTAGAAAAAAGTCATCCTGTATAAGGGATGCCATTAGAATAAAACAAAGTTAAGAACTTAACAAGGAGGGACAATGGTGTATTTGTACGAGGTGAAATGAAACCAAGCTTATGTCCCATACATATGAGGTTCGCCGGAATAGGCGATACAACGTTCGCTAGTCACTTCATCCAGTTTGATCCATAAACATACTGTAACACCATATACACTGACGACGTGCGTGCAAACTTGGGAATATCCTACTATTACACCAAAAGGGTTGTCACAATTTTACACTTATCAATTATGGTGGAAAAAACAACAAAAACTGCTACTGTTGCTTTTTTTTTTATTGGAGATCACCAAAATTGACAACTGATAGATGGCGCTATAAAACAAAAGCGAAAGTAGACAAGAAATAATCTAACCTCACTTTTCCAACATATCCAAACTCTCTTCTGACATTGTTATTTTATTCATTCCTTTGGATTGATATTATTCCCCACTTTTTTCCATTAGGTACATGCACCAACATCTTATACCAAACTTTATAATCTAATTTCACACTAACCTTTATGGAAAAATTCAATATTATGCAATAAACGACTAATAAATGCCTAAAACAATATGTTTCACCACAGAATGAATGAGTAATATTTACAGATTAATGTGAAAGTGAATGGCAATATATTTATTGTTCACCTTCCAAGGGTGTACAAAGATTTGTGATTGTAACTTTCGGAAATAACCACCCTCAAATAATTCATAACAGAACTACGAACCATTAAACCTTCAATATAAATTAATCTAACTATCTAAAACTACAAATGAAAGAATGAAACCTAATATATTGCTCTAAATTTGTATCAAAAATTATAATTTGTCAAAGTAATTATAATAAACAAATGACATTCTTTTAATTCTTTTTTATTTGTTTTTTTTTTTTATTTATTTATTGTCCCTCTTGTTCTAGGCCCTCAACAGGCTTACGTAAGTTATTGTTCCTTTTTCCCTCATTTTTTCCTATTTTGTATTGAGGCTTTACAGTGAATGAATTTGTTTCTCTTTTTTAATTATTTGGTTATGTATCAAAGGCTGTATATTCAGAATTTAATTTTACTTCTAAACCTTATATATAAACAATATACAGGGTGTTTCATATAGCAAAATGATATTCTGTGGAATATCTCAATATTGTCATATTCCCATATCTAGCCCGCTAAGATTCAAGGCCTTAAAATTACCCATTTACTAAAAGATGATGCATCTGTGGATTTAAGTGTCAGTCTATCTTAGATCAAGGATCATGTTACACCCTCAAAATGACTCAAACTTGAACTAAAATTGCATGATACAATCTCCAGATCCAAATATCTTGAGTATGGCAAATGAAAAATTGTGAATGAATTGAAATAAAAATAATGTACCTCAACATTTCGTTTCGTATCACAGTTGAGTCCACTAATAGTA
Source organism: Photinus pyralis (assembly GCF_008802855.1). Classification (NCBI taxonomy): domain Eukaryota; kingdom Metazoa; phylum Arthropoda; class Insecta; order Coleoptera; family Lampyridae; genus Photinus; species Photinus pyralis. The sequence continues at coordinate 33,016,023 of NW_022170738.1, read as the reverse complement.
CAAAGCGTAATGGCAAAATTCTCTTCTATGTTCCACGACGATTTATGCTTCCCTTTCTTTCTTAGTGTTAACGTCGAAAATGACGATCTAGGTTTCTTATTGTCTAAATGGTTGATTTTTTCGTAATCGTTCTCTATTAACACTAAAGAAAAGGTTAGTACCAGAATGAGAAATGCTAATATTAATACTTACTTGGTACACTATGCACGGATGTGGTAACAACAATTGGCGTTATATCTCTAAACAGGGAGTCCTGAACGTACTGAAATTGTATAATGCCGTAGTCGCCTACTAAATACTCGTCCCGACCGCAGACCTTTAAAACATAATCGTGAGGGCTCTCCCCTCGCGTATTTAAAATGTACGATCTCTTAGCTAAAATAGTTTCTAGTAGTTTTACGGGTGTGGTAGAATGCGGAATATTAAACGTAAATGCGTTCTGAAACGAATTCAAATAAGTTTTGCATGCCAAAACAGCCATCCTAAGTAAAAATGTTAGTTTCAAAACCAGTTAATCTGAAAGAACTTTCAAAAACGGCCACTAGTGGCGCTGCCTCCACAACTTTTCAGAAACCTGCTATTAAAGAGCTTCCAAAAAGACACTCTGTATAGTCCCAGTATCATGAATTAAAACCTTTTCTAAAAATCCCCTCAAAACTCAAAATTTGATACCGCCTTTTTACTTAAGATGGCAATCTCCAAGAAACCTACATCAACGGATTCGAATTTCGATATAATCTGCAAATTAGCACCCCGGCAGATGGCGTCCGCGCGTGACTCGCTAACGAAAGACAACCTCGGAGCGAATTGATAATACAACCTCTTCTCCCAGCTACGCTTCGATCTATCCTGCGCGACCTCGTCCCCCAGCTTTCGCATTTTGAAACGAAAATCGTTTATCTCCGGACTGCTTAGCGCATCGAACTCTTGTAAGCCTAAAATCCTCGAGTTAGCGGTAAGTTGGCAAGTTGGCCACCTACGTTTGCCGATCAGGTGTCCGATTTGCACGTTGAGCGAATTGTCGGCCTTATCGCCGACGCATTCGGTGATTTTTAGCACGGCGCCCGTCGGTCGTATGTCGCAGAGTCGTCGATTTTCGTCTATCAGCTCCTCCAGTTCGGCCATGCTGTTGATGCACATGAAGATGTAGACGGACATGTCGTGCAGGGTGCCGTACAACGGATACTTGGTGGCCTCGTCCCAGAGCTCTTCCTTGATCTCGGCGAGCGTGGCATTGTGGCTCGTTTCCAGAATGATCATGACGCCGTTCGGCATCAAGCAGGTCAAGCTTGTATACTCGGTAGGGCCCGTGAGCCAAAACTCGTACGTGAACTCTTCCGGTAGCGGTACCATTTTTTCTTTAGATTAGATTACTGTCAATTGCCACATATCTCTATGAACGTTTGTTGTAAACACAAACAACTTTATTATTCATTGGAATGTTGTTGATTCATCTTTTTTAGTATTATTGCCCATCCAGGAAGCATGATGGTTGTTTACAACTAAACTAATCACCCTAAATGTAATTAAAAGTATTTTTCGAACAGTTTAACGAGCAAGCAAGATGTAAACAAATATTTCTTGTAACATTCGCTAAAATTCAAGCAAAATTTTCACTTTTAACAACCTACTGTTCATTGACTTCCGAAAATACAACAGGGCGACAAACTTTTAGGCATAAAAATGCTCTAAGGAAGCATTATAGGGGTGTGCATTTTATCAATTAGATTTCAATTTAAAACAAGCCAAAAACATCTAAAATACATCCGCCGCAATTGGTAAATTAAATAAAAATGCATTTGAGAAAGGAAATGGAAAATCTGGAGCACAACATGCAGGTTGATATGCAATGTGTCATACTCATACAGTCATACACCTACACATTTGGCACAAAAGGATCTACCCGCATTTCATTATAACGGCATTTCTTTTCAAAATAATCCCCATTCTTAATTGCGAAAGTTAATTATCTACCTAACAAATCCAGAAATGTTGGCCCAACTAATTTTTAGTAGTAGGTGTTATCTTTATCAGTAGTTCAAAGTTTCCAATAATAGTAGACTCAATAAACGGGAGTAGTTCTACTATAAAACATAACCAAATTTTTCTATTTCTAACCTCATTTGCGAGAATGCTCGTTCCATAAAGTTAAAAATGTCTCAGTTTAACCATTCCGAAAAAGTTCCTCAAATATATAAATTAGCGGCAAAATGTCTGCAACAATTCAAGGAAAAAGGGGGCAGTTTAAAAGAATTGGTTTTCAATCAACGAAGTTTTAATGTATGTATTTTGCATCATTTACTTCTCGTAGCAAATGCTGTTTTTTAGAATATCAAAGGTATATATGCATTAGTGACGAAAACTGTGCAAAATTACTCACAGATTAACGACATGTTCGATAAGGTAGGCCTGTTGACGAAGGAAACACGTTTCAATCCATGGCTCGCGCGTATCTTAGCGACACAATTGCTGTGGTCAGACAATGGACTGTGTGGTAATTGTACACCGATTAAAATCATACTGTCATACCGTTCGGAACTGGAAAAATATGCAAACTCAAATTTAAAGGGGTCGTCACGAGGTAGGCGATATTGATCTGTACGCTATGTAACTACCGAATTTTCAGTTATGAAACCACGCTATGTGAGAGTTAACACCTTTGCTCTTACAGTAGACGAGGCAATCAACGGTTTTATTAACGAAGGTTGGGAATTCGTGGAGCATTGTGGGGACGATTATAATTCGTTCATTAAACGCATATCCTCCTTGCAGAATGGTCAATTTATGTTAGACCTTCACATAAAAGAATTGCTAGTATTTTCCCACAAAACCGAATTGTACAATCACGAAACGTACAAGAGCAAGTCGATTTTTTTGCAAGATAAGGTAGCGTAGATTGTAAATGTGTCGCTTGTTAATGTTTACATTTAGGCTAGTTGCATACCCGTGCACTTGTTAAACCCAACACCTGGAAGTGTAGTGCTCGATATGTGTGCGGCACCTGGGCTAAAGACGATATTCCTCGCGGAACGGTTACAGAATAAAGGAACTGTGTATGCCGTTGAAAGGGACCAAAACCGCTATAATACTCTCACGTCAATGATTAATGAGTCTGGAGCCACGTGCATCAAAACCATTCACAAAGATGTTCTTGAAGTTTCAGCGGAGGAGTGCCCTAATGTGGAGTATATTCTAGTCGATCCGAGTTGTTCAGGCTCAGGAATTGTAGACCGCGTTAATATTGACGAGGTGACGACAATAGACGAAGCGCGTATAAGCAAATTAGCGAACTTTCAAATACTTCTGCTCAAACATGCTCTTACAAAGTTTCCTAAAGCAAAACGTGTTGTTTACTCGACATGCTCCATTTATTCTAAAGAGAACGATTATGTAGTCAGTGAGGTTTTAAAAAATAGGATCAACTTTAAGCTGATATCGACAGATGGCCTGTTGAAACATACATTTTTGAATACTTTTAAAGATAATCCGGACAATGATTTAAAAGCTATACGAAGCAAGTGTGTCTATACCATTCCGGAGAGGGATCTGACAAACGGTTTCTTTGTTGCTGTTTTTGAGAGAACGAAAGAGTGGGTAGAACGGGGACACAACGAAAACAATCGGGAAGAATTCAAAAATAATGAGGTGAACGAGGAGGCCATGGTTGGCTTAGAAGAGAGCAGTAATAAAAAAAAGAAAAAAAGGGATCATGCCACTGAAGAATCTCTTGATGGTAAAAGACACGAAAGCAGTACTTCTGAAAACATCGACTCATTTCAAGAGGAAACTGAAGAAATTCCAAAGAAGACAAAAAAGAATCACCCTCCAGAGTCTTGTGAAGTAGTAGAAACATCTGCCAACTTAGAAGAAAATAGTACTAAGAAAAAGAAAAAAAAGAAAATCATTGATGAAGAACCCACATTTGTAATTTCATCCACTAATGACGACGATAGTCATGTTTCCAAAAAGAAAAAGGGGGAATTGGAACAATCAATTCAAAGTGATCAAGATTTTGAAAAGAAGAAGAAAAAAAGCAAAATGAGCATTTCTGAAAGCATAACTATTAATTGTGGCGCAGCGACAGTTGCACAGTCCGAAGAAATTTCAAGAAAGACAAAGAAAGCAAAAAGATCTGGAGAGCTTCACGAAGTTGTGAATTGTGAAGAAAAAGGCAAAGAGAAATCCACTTTGGTTGGTCTAGATGGAGTAGCAAATGAGAATGACGAGGGCGTTCAAGAGTCTCGAAAGAAAAAGAAGAGGAAGCGTGCCACATCGGAGGATACAGAAGGAGATGCAGCAGTTAAAGAACTTAGGCCGCAGACTGCTGATGAAACGCAAGAAACCTTGAAAAGAAAGAAAAGAAAAGAAAAAGAGTCCATTTTGGAAGACTACCACCTACCAGAAGCTAACAAAGACTTAAATTCAAATTCAGACGAAAAAAGCCACAAAAAAAAGAAGAAACGGAAGCATGTAACTGATGAAATTCCATTAGCTATACCGTCTGAAGAAGACAGTCTCATTTTTAGTAAGAAGAAGAAAAAAACTAAAGGTGACCCAAGCACTGATGACATTCATATTACCCATTCTATAGAAGAGATATCGGATCAAAATTTACAGCAAGCTCATAAGAAGAAAAAGAAGACTGAAGAAATTAGTATGAGACTAGAAGGCGATTGCGAAGATGAGAAAGCAAGCGTGGATATAAAAACTAAAAAGAAGAAAAGGGATAGACATGATGAAGAGTCCTTCGATATGGTCTTGCAAAATTTAAGCAAAGAATTTGAAGATAGTGTGAGGCAAGAAAAGGAGGAGCTTGAAAAATCGAATCCAATGTTAAAATTTGATGGTGCACATGAGGAAGTTACAAAGAATAGGAAAAAGAAGAAAGATATCACTGAAGAGCCCGGAGAACAAACTGATAAACATAAGAAAAAGAAGAAAGCAAAAGATGGATCGGAAAATTATGCTGATGTTAACGACAAAAGTATGGAAGAGGAGTTTGCGTCAAACGTTGAGCATACAAAGAAGAGTAAGAAGAAAAATAAACATTAAGGAGAATGTTCTATTAATTTTTGTACAATTGTTCATTAAAAGGAAAATTGTAATTCAAAGTTTAGTTTAATTTCAAAACTTCTCAGAAGTTCCGCCCTGTATATAACAACTTACACTGGTGCACACATTTTTGAGAGCTGGCCACCGCGCGACTTGTGATATCGAGCACCAGCGCTGGCTAGGGTACATACCGACATCTTCGTTATAACTTTTGTTACGAAAACGTTCTGCAGTTTAAGTTTGTCGTTATTTTTGCCTGTCATTTTGCATTTGTTTATATAATTTGTTTGTGTTTTGTACGTAACATTTTATATTTTTTATAATTCTAACATAGGAAATGTTTATGTTTTCGTATATGGGTACAAAGTTACAAGTTTCCTTCAAAGCCAAAAGACAATGGTGTCGCGTCAAATGACAATTATGTACCGTACTCGGCCGTGATGGGTAGGTTAAGGAAAAGTCGCGGGTACTTTCGATACGGTACTTAATACTGACTTAATTGTTTTGTTAATTCTCGCAACTGTCCCTTCGATAGTATTAGGAGCATGTTATGATGCTTTAATTATTGCGAAGGGTGACGCTTGATCGGAGCGAACCTTGCTTTGTTGTATAATGTTACTTTCTTACTCGTGGTCCGGTGTCAGACTGTGCGTAAGCCATACAAGAAGGGGCCCTCTAATTAACTTAACTTTCTACTTAAATAAATAGATAAAATAGACTTTGACATGAATTAAACTTATACTATAAGCATTCTCACATATCATATATCAGGAAAGCTTTCCTGAACATAGTCATACTAACAACATTTCGTTTCAATTTTTACTCACTTATTCATCTTTGACGGTAAGAAAAACATCACTACATACATTGTAAGATCGTTTAAAACCATATAATATAGCTCGGCCTGAAGATGACCAAGAATGCTCGAAATCGATAGCCGCATCAGCAACTAAATAAAAAAACGTGTTTACAAATATTTCTATTTAGGATTTAAAAAGGCTTGGCCTGAACTGATAAGGTCTTATAAAAGGCTCTGGTAAGGCCATAGACAGCTCTGGAAAGAATCTAGAGACCTCTAGCTAGAAAGTGCACAAAAAACTCTAGCAGCTTAGCAAGGTCCAAAAGTGATACAGATTTTTGAATGCTTTACAAGCTATCAAGTCTGATCTTAGAGCTTAGAGGAAAAGGGACAAGAGAACATCAGATTCCGAATCGCTTAAACGTAACTTTAAGAAGTTTTGCAATCGATTTCTAAGTAAGTATAGAATTATTTCGAGTTCGTATTTTTTCGAGTGTTTTTGAATCCGTTAATAAGGATTTCCGATCCCGATATTCGTTATGAACTACACAATGTTCAGTTTAACTACTGTTAGTAGTTAAAATAGCATAACTGTAGTTCAACAATCCTACTACAAAAGTAACATAACCTTTCAAATAAATTTTTTATTTCTCATATAAAAAATTATCTCGTTTGTACTGTAATTGGAAAGAAGAAAAATATGGCAATGGAGAATAGTATAGATGTAATTATTAAACGTGAACCACAAGAGCAGGAGGAGCAGGAAGTCAATTTTAATTCAAGTTATACCGAAATCGACGACAACATTAAACCGCTTAATGTGAAACGGGAAGAGGAAATAAATTCCTTTCTTAACGAACAAAAGTTTCATATAAAAGAAGAGTGTGACTATTTTGGTTTACAAATAAAACAGGAATCCGACTGGAATGATGTCGATCAAACTCATAGTCCGCCATCCAGTAGTATCGTCGCTTCCACTGACATTATACAGACCACTGTGAAAAGTGATTACAGTCATCAGATGCTTTCAAAAGACACAAATATGTGGAAAGATGAAAATCCTGAACATTCTAATTATACTATGAACTGCGACGAGCAAGAGCAGTTTAAACATTCCGAAAAAGTTCCACAAATATTCAAACAAGCATCCAAGTGTCTTCGAAAAATTATTGAAAATGGTAGCAATATAAAAGAAACCGTTTACAGTCAAAGGAAACACATTGTAATATATTTACACTTGCATCTGATAATTATTAAACACCCACTTTTAGAATCTCAGGGCTATGTATGCTTTAGTATCAAAAACTGTACAAAATTACTCTCAAATTAATGATATCATTGCTAGAGCAGAACTGTTGGTGAAGGAAACACGTTTTGATCCATGGCTCGCACGCATCTTGGTAACACAGCTACTTTGGTCGGACAATGGGCTTAATGGACAATGTAGACCAATTGAAATTATCAAGTCATACCAGTCCAAGTTGGAAAGATACGCTGGTTCCAATATGTCAGTGCAAGCACGAGGTAGTTTGAGGTAATGGTACCTTACATGATCACTCTCATTTTCAGTTTATAAGCCACGCTATGTACGGGTGAACACATTTGCTCTCACAGTAGACGAGGCCATCGACGGTTTCACTAATGAAGGTTGGGAATTTGTGGAACATGCTGGTGACGATTACAGCACATTCGTTGAACAAACAACTTCCTTGCACAGTGGCCAATTTATGTTAGATCTCCACATCAAAGAACTACTTATATTTTCTGACAAAGCAGAATTGTACAATCACGAAACGTTTAAGTGCAAGTCGATTTTTTTACAAGATAAGGTAGCGTAGATTGTAAGTGTGTCGCTTGTTAATTGTTACGTTTAGGCCAGTTGCATTCCCGTGCACTTGTTAAACCCAACACCTGGAACTGTAGTGCTGAATATGTGTGCAGCACCGGGGCTAAAAACCATATTCCTGGCGGAACGATTACAAAACAAAGGAACCGTGTATGCGGTCGAAAGGGACGAAAACCGCTATCATACTCTCACGTCACTGATTAATGAGACCGGTGCCACGTGCATCAAACCCATTCATAAAGATGTTCTTAAAGTTTCAGCGGAAGAGTGTCCCAATGTGGAGTATATTTTAATCAACCCTATCTGCTCGGGATCTGGAATTATTGATCGAATTAATGTTGATCAGGTGAACACCGTAAATCACGACCGTTTAACAAAGTTAATAAGATTTCAAACGCTCCTACTTGAACACGCGCTCTCACAATTTCCTCAAGCCAAACGGGTCGTTTACTCTACAAGCTCCATTCATTGGCAAGAGAATGAATACGTAGTGCGTAACGCTTTAAAGAAAATGACCGATTTTAAGCTCATCTCACCAGATGCTGCATTAAATCATACTTTCGTTAATATTTGTCCAAATCAATGTTTTAAAGCGATACAGAAAAAGTGCGTTTATACTGTTCCAAAAAGGGATTTAACAAATGCCATTTTTGTTGCTGTTTTTGAAAGAAAACGAGAAGTAGATGCAAGCGCCACCTCTACAGGGACAAGGGGTTGGCTTAGCCGACATAGAACTTATAAACGAAACTCAAAAGAGATGTCTAGAGAAACTGATCAAGATTATCAAAGAGACTTTCAGGAAGACTTTGTTGAAACAACAAAATCTAGAAGAAAGGAATACTAGGGGACGTTTTTTGGTAATAATCTGTACAATTGTAAATCAAAAAAGTTTTAAAAGTTCCTTTAAAAATGTCAAAGATATGAAAAATAAATCCTATTCTTTAGATTTTGTCCATTATTTCTCCTATAGCTTTTGCTAGACCAGCAAACAAATAGAAATGAAGATGGCCTCTAGGATTTTTTTTGTTGATAACGCAGAATTGGATGTAGGTTCGCGTTTGTAATCAAAATTAATTCTTTTTATAAATCGCGATAGCAGTTTTATTGAAAATAGGAACGAACACTTTCTGTCGGCGACCGTTTTTCTTTCAAAAAAGTTACGACTAGGTCGATGTAGGCAAAGAGTACCCTCTTTGATATAGGCCTTAAGGGCCCCATTCACATGCGGATCTGTACGGCCGACAGATCCGTGTTGAGCTACACACAGGCGGATATGGCTGTACACAGATCACGGACAAATCTCAATAGACAAGCAGGCGGCGTTCTGTCGCTATTTCAGTTCTGTAGTACTAGCCCTGGGTTGTGTTCTTTCTGTGGTAATTGGTATGGATCAGAAACTTACAATAATTGGAGGTTTTATTTGAAGATACGAAAAAAAGAGACTATGGTCAAAACAGTGGTTCATGAAACGAAAAAAGTACTCTCATATGACTTTACTTCAGTTGTGCAATCTCCCCTCAGCTTCTCGGGAAAATTATACCTGAAACTTTCAAATAAGCCACCAGCCTTGGCAGAATATGCTCGGAAATGGCATAAAATAATTTCATTAGTAGTTAGGTGTGCTTGGTTGGTGGAGTAAGGCACTACAATCTTTACCAGTATTTAAATTGTTCCCCAAAAATGCGCATTGTGTTCTGGAATGTTAATATGACCGTAGTCTTCAAATTTTACATTTAAAATATCCCCAAAAGGTAACTGATCGGATTGTATTTGACTAACAGTTTCACCAACAGTTCGGTGTTGTTCCGCAATTTTGCTTGTAAAATTACCCAAAAGATCATTTAAATCTTTAGCACAATTTGCGCCTGCATTATATTCAAAGTAATTTAAACAAAATATTTTTTTAAAAGATTGTTTAATTGGAGTAGGTTGAGTCGCATTTCCATTTTGATCTCTTAAATTTCCAAACATATTTTCAAGAATTATGTATTTGATGATTCTATGTCCGGCAAACAAATCCGTGAAACGACTACACACGTGCGTATTTGTCCGGCTCGCTGTCCGTGCTCGTCGTTCTGATCGACGGATGGCGAGCAAGATATGTACGCCGAACACGCGGATACACACATACGAATTGATACGGATCTGTCCCGCGTACATGTCCGCCGTACAGATCCGCCGTACATATCCGCATGTGAATGGGGCCCTTTAGATCATACAATCTGTAAACTATATGATCTAAGATATAGGCATCCAACATATCTTTACCCTCAGTGCTTGTGTACAGGGTACAAACTACAAGTTTGACACTTTCTTATGGAAACTTTATTTTGAGAGATAGAAAAAACGGGCGAAAGGTGTCTGGAGCTCAATTTTAAAGAGAAAATCCCTGGCGCAAACAGAATTCAGCTATCTTTAATCGTTTGGCCGCTAGAGGGCGCTTCTCGAATTTATAGTCAATTTCTTTAATCCCCATAACTCTTATTATTAAAGATAGGTAATTTAAGTTTGACAAAATATTTCTTAAAGCACTTTTTTATACAGGGTGTTTTTTTAAGATGGGCCATACGACATTGTAAAGGTGTTGAGCTATTTAAAATGGCCATAGGGAAATTTACATTGCGCCAATTGTTCTGAAATCTTGGCCTTGCGCTTAGTTTTTTTAACTTATTTCACTGACAGTTCTCAATCTGATCCTTCAAACTGCATCAACGAAGTAGCAACATGTATACCGCCCCTCAAAAAGGTGTTCATGCATGTAGTACAATTTGTACAAGAGTGGGCACAGTAGCTGAGTGGTAATGTGGGCTATTCAGTGCCGAGTATCGGATAAGGTTGCCGGTGGAAAACAATTCGAGCACCGATTGTAATTTTATACGTTTATATCTCATTTAAATAAATTTGTTGATTTAGAAACAGAGCTGGGCAGTATTCAATTTTGTAAATACTTTTTAGTATTCAAATCCATTAAAGTATTCAAATACTTTGTAATTAAATACTTTTATGGAAGCAGTATTTGTATTTGTAACTCAAATACTTTCACAAATATTTAGTATTCAAATAGTACTTCGCAAAGTATTTGGAAACTTCGTAAAATATTCGAATACTTCGCATAGTATTTGAATACCTTCCCTTTTTATCAAAAATCGACTACTGCAAAATTTCTGGAGAAAACACTTTTTCTTATTAATTTTTGTGCGTAGAATCCAAAACGATTCGTACTTTTTCGATTAGTTCTATAAGAAAATTTTTTTTCCGGGTCGATCTGAAACAATTTTTTTTTCGGGCCTCAAAAAAGGCAGTCCCTCCCTTTTTTACCAAAAATCGACTACACCAAAATTTCTCGGGAAAACACTTTTTCTTATTAATTTTGGTGCGTAGAATCCAAAACAATTCGTACTTTTTCGATCAGACTTCTCAATCAAAAGTTATACTAGAAACCAATTTCGAAAGAAAATTCAAAGGGCTGTAACTTTTGAACTAGTAGCCCAATCTTGGAACTGTTTGAAATTATGGATTCTACGGGCCAAATTCTATAAGAAAATGTTTTTTCCCGGTCGATCTCAGACAATTTTTTTTCCGGCCTCAAAAAAAGGCAGTACTTTTAAGTTATTCAAATATTTGAGAACAATTTAGAAATGTTTAGGGAAAGTTTCCATTGTCACAAAATCAAATATAAAAATCCGATACAACTGAATACCGAACGATCCTGGAGTGAAACTTTTTGACTCGATAGTCTACGTAACTTAAAAACAATAGGACCTTTCTTTCTTATATCCTTAAGACCATGTGTACCAATTTTCAAAGCGATCGCACGTTTCTAAACAAACTATCATGCACACGGACAAACGGATGGTCAAAAATGGATCTGATCCAAAATCGCTAGGATTAATTTCAGAAAGGCGTACGTATCATGTGCACGACGCTTTGAAAACTGGTACAGGTATTCTTAAGGATATAACTGGTATAAGAAAGGTCCTCGTAGGTACCTCCTATATAATAATATAATAATAATAATACGCTTTTACTCCCCTTAAATTTGTATATAACAATAGAAATATAAAAAAAGCTAACCCCATGCAAAGTATAATTTGATTTTTTAAGTAATATTGAGACATTTATCTAGTATACTATTTTAAATTTTTAATGTATTTGAGTGACAAGAATTTGAATACTTTTAACTGTATTCGAATACTTTTCAAAGTATTCGATTACTTTTTATAGTATTCGAATACCTTTGATAGTATTTGTGCTGGACGTAAAAGTATTTAATATTCAAATACCTTTGATTTGTGTAAAGTATTTACTATTTAGTATTCAAAGTATTCTGCCCAGCTCTGTTTAGAAACAATTTCTACAGTACTGTTGCAGATGATTCGCGAGGAAGCTGACTGAAACAATTGATGCAATGTAAATTTCCCTATGGCCCATTTTAAATAACTCAACGCCTTTACATTGTATGGCCCATCTTAAAAAAACACCGTGTATAGAATCCATCGCGATAAGTGCACAGTTTTTGCGTCTTAAGAAAGATTTTACCAAAATCAATTATCTTTAATAATAAGAAAGTTATGGCGCATTCAAGAATAATCGACTCAATTCGAGAAACGCCCCCTACCGGCCAAACGATTAGAGATAGCTGAATTTTGTTTGCGCCAGTGAATTTCTCTTTAAAGTTGAGGTCCAGCGACACCTAGGCCCATCGTTTTCTATCTCTTAAAATAAAGGGGGTTTCCATAAGAAAGTGTCCAATTTGGACCACCCTGTACAGAGTACAGCGTGCCCTTAGTCCTATTAATAAAGGTCACAGGCACGGCGTGGGAAAAAGAAACGGTCAAGGGAATTTACTGGAAACAAAGATCATACTACTGATCTTTGCTGGAAATGATTTGTAAGTTTCTAGGTTGGCCGCTAGAGAGCGTAAGATGCATGGTAAGCAGAAGAATGATTTTTTTTCAAAAATTTATTGTAGATATTTTTATTATTTATTTTTTGCAAAATAGGTTCACTTGAAAATTGGAGCAAAACCATTATTTATTCACCAGTTTTGTTTGTGAAAAGGAAAAACATATTAATTTGATGTATAGGAACTAAATCTACGCTTTCCTACGAAGCTCTGGATAGGACACATAGGAAATTATTTTGTAAATTACAGTTGTAACTGGGAATTATACTAATTTACAGTTGTAACTGGGAATTAGTTTATAATTTACAGTTGTAATTGGGAATTACACTAATTTACAGTTGTAACTGAGAATTATGCTAATTTACAGTTGTAACTGGGAATTATAGTCTACTAATTATATACTACCTGCGTCAAGGATAATTTCCAGTTGCAACTGTAAATTAGTATAATTTCTGGTTGAGTTGATAGCGCGAAAATTTCATTTACTTAATCACCAATTTCATTGAGAAACCGACAAAGCATATTGTTCTAAGTGTAAGATTTTGGCCAAACCCGTAGCGTTAAGGATTTTTAAACCTTAGTGCTTAAGTTTGAGGCGGTTTTTCAAAATTTAAAATAGAGTCTAAAATGAAAATAGGAGAGGAAGAATTAAGAATGAATGCAGCAAACGAGCAGGTAGAGGTGCATAATATTAGCCTACCTACATGTGCATCCCAGAAGTCAGAAGTGTGATCCATCATGTCGTTAATTAAGTGAGAGAATCATCAAGTATTTTGAAATACCTACTTCGAATCATTGTTGAGTTGTACAAAATCAAATAACATATTCTTCCTTCAGGGTCAAGGTTTACATGGTCTCCCTGAATTTAGCGGACGCTTTAACGGGCGATCCACCTACCGAAGGAAAGGATAGGAATGACTTCTTGAAGAGAGATAATACAAAGCGCGAAGGACCGGCTGGTCTGTCTCATAAATAATGAGTGCTTGTCATTTATGTACAGTAACAAGGAGACTGCTAAAGAAACGTGGAAAAGTCTGTATTCGGCCTTTGCAAAAAAGTCTGCTGTTCATTATAATGGTTGGTAAGGAAGCAATTAGCAAGACTTAAGGTGATAATGATAAAGTTACGTCTGATTTGATCTATTTTGAAAATCGAAAGCTGAAAAGTAGTGGTGCTGAAATGTAAGAAATGATTTATTAGCTCAATTTTTCCAAAAGTTACAAGAAGAGGAGCCGCAACAAATTACAGCGTTTGCAGGAAAGAAGAAGAACTTTAAACGTTTGCAAAAGAATATTTATAAAATAAAATAAAGAATTCAATTCCATGGAAAGTGTTATAAATGCAATAAAATTGGTCATAATGCTATGGATTGCAGGGTAGGTGAAACGAAGAGTGCTATTAGTGCGGAATGTCGTTAATTACGTTTTAAACATTACGAATTATGTTGCAATCGTTATGGGGAATTGCCATTTAGCTTAGCTTAATGTTCGCAACACGACAGGGTGGATTAGGAAGGTTAAATATTAGTACAAGGTGTTAATACAAGTTAAGGCATATTGTTAGGGTTCGATACGTAGGCAGGGTTCCACACGTATATGAATTTGTTCTTGTATTGTCATAATCTTTTAGTCACTAGTAGGTAATTGATGATACTTTTGGTGAAAACGTAGCATGATGGGTTTTCGAATCAAAATAAAAGGGGCAAACCCTCAAGCCTCCATGGTGTACCAGCTACTGGTGCGATTTAAAGAAACGAACAGTAGGGTATCTGAATGAGAATCATTACCCCTGAGTTGTATAAAGCGACTCAGTAAGGTTTCTTCGACGGTTTTTCTCAGACCTGATCCCTTTGTTCGAAAATATTGGCAAGCCGATAGAAAACCTCGCAGGGAGCTTTAAACAATCTTGATTGAATTAACACTTCGAGATTGTTTTGTTCTTGTTTAGTTGTTAGACACCATGTGTATGATAGATAAATGATTTACACCTGCATCTGACCATGCAACTCAGTTCTAGAACTTCCTTCGCTTGTCTCGGAAGTCAAGTAAGCTTGAATGTTATATTGCCACTCCACTATTATTTTATTATCATGCTACCAAATGTAGGTATCTAATTATTACTCTAGAATATTGGAATACTGTTATGTGATGGGTCTCGAAACTCTACGCAAATATTATACCCTTGTCTAATATGAGACAGGTTATGTCCTAATGCAGGCGCCTATGAACTCTAAACCCTGAAAATACCCCTATATTATTGTTATGGTAGGACAGGCCTAATTTAACAGAAATGATATTATGTGTATTATTCGTACCATTATCTCTTGGTGCGAATGTCGGGCACCGTTTTAGTAAATAATTTCATGTCCGTGGAAGATGGTGGTAGGTACAATATTTTAAAGTCCCGATTAAGAGGGAAATAAAATTCTTCAATGTTGCCGTACAGCTTGGAAACCGAGTTGAAAACTATTATAATTTCAAATTGGAAAAGAAGTGACAAAGTAAGTGTCCTGGAAGGCTTTCAATAGCTGTAATCAAAGAAGTCCCTAGAGCTATTCTCGTGTGATTAAGAGAGGGCAACTCTGATATGAATTTGAATTTGATTGTTTTTGTAATTTACGTATTAAATTCCCATTTCACCGCCCCCTCCACCCACCCCCTCTCATTTCTTGCTTTGTATTCATGTTGGCCGATCATTAGAGCGACATACACAGATCCTTGAACAACTCGTTTCACTGTTTTCAATACGTATGGACACACCAATTAAACTAAATGCGTCAAGCAATTCAACATATCGGGCGATCAAATATGAGTAACTGTCGAGTCGCCTTTGGAAGCTCGAGTTAAGTACGATTTGTCGATTTCCCATTTAATCAAAAATTCCATAGGTGACTCGATGGTCACTCATTTTTTATCGCTATATGTATACAGGGTGGTGACTTGCGTCGCGCATCATAGGGATTTCAATGTAAAATTCATAATATGCCATTATTGGCTCCCCAAATTATTTTAGAGCAAAAATGTATTAAGGTTTTTTATAGACAAAAATTTTTTACGTCAATCAGCCGCGTTAGTTTCCAATTTTTTACATATAATGAAGACAGAAAATTGTAAAAATAAAACCTGCATCTTTTTCCAATAATCTGTGATGCCATGGAATTTTATAATACAAAAACTACAATATCCGTCATGCCATGGAATGTCTGCTATAAAACAAATCAAATTCTATCAAAAAGTATTATATTTAGAACGGCGAATTCAACATAAAGAAAGACCAAATTACTAAAAACGGTTTTCTAATACAACAATTGACAGTAAATGTTCGAATAAGTCACCATTAACTGCAAGACAGTAATCAAGTTGATCATAAACTCCAGCTGCTAATTGACAACTTGACATCTTTTTGTTTTAGAAAATTCCATGGCATCGCAGATTATTCAAAAAGATGCGGGTTTTATTTTCTCAATTTTCCGTCTTTACTATGTAAAAAATTGAAAACTAATACGGTTTATTGACGTAAAAAATTTTTTTCTACATAAAACCTTCATACATTTTTGCTCTAAAATAATTTGGGGAGCCAATAATCGCATGTTATGAATTTTACATTGAAATCCCTATGATGCGTGACGCAAGTCACCACCCTGTATATGCTATTTGTTTTTACTAGGAGGCCAAAATTTAAGGAAAATCGTGAACTTTCAGGATAGAATAATTATGCATGTAATAGACACCCTAATTGTTGAAGCCATTTTCTTCTGAAGCCTTCAAGAGATTTAATGGGTCTTTCCCGAAAGCAACTGTCATAGTAGTTTTTGGGAAAAAGGTAGGTAATCGATTCCTCCCTGTGATGATTGTTCTAAATATTTTGGGTGAGAACATAGCACTGGAGAGTCTGGAGGTGTGGAATACCCTTGCATAGAGCGAGCAGTATAAGGGGCCAGAATTATTACGAGGCGGCTTGATTTTTGTGAATGTCTAATTTTGAGTAATTACGGACTTCGGTAATCGATTCCTAATAAATCAAAACTACATAATCGCGTGCTCCCCACGAAATCAACGTCTTTATCTTAGCGCGTAAAAATCAGAAAACGAGGGGGTAAAAAAGCATTTCCAGCATGATTCACTTTCAGTCGAAGTAATAATAACGACCCTTGACCTTCGTAATGTTGCAAAATCGCCTCAAACAACCGAAGTAAATTAATCGAAATTCACCTTGGCTTTAATTTGTAAGATTTACATGCGATCCGATTTTGTTCAGTAGGTAATCCAATATTGATGGTTATTCCAATTTCCCCAACCCCGCTTCTTTCCAACGCGGGAAAAGTCAATTTTAAGGTGTTTTATTATTTAAATCGACTTCGGAACGCTAACGACCCAAATGAAAATGAATATTTTTCGTTGTTATTAGTTGGGTTAGGGGGTAGATTAAGGTCGCTATTTACTCTATATTTTTTCTCGAAAAAGCGGATTATATTATAATTTGGCGTGGCCTGCACTCGTTCCTACATCACACGAAGTGTTTACAAGCTTTTATTGCACGCGAACGTATTCTTACAATTTTCTTTCAGTTTAAGCGATCAGATTTTAATTTCCTCCAATGTTGCTCATTCGTGGTTAAGCTAGACATAATTATATCCTTTTCTGTGGATGAGTTGCGTTTTCATTTCTATAATACCCTACTACGCAACAATTAGGGACCTATTACAAAAAGAAGTGTATTTCTTCCATCTGCACAAACTACGCAGTATAGGTAAAGTTCGTTCTAAAGCGATGAATAGTTTGGATCAAGAATGGCCTGTTTTACAATTCATTTTAAATAATTGATTGTTCCCGTTATAATTTCCCAATTTAATTGCAAAATATCCAACTATAAATTCCGGGCGTAAATTACAGAGCATGACTGGGTTATTAGCCAGCCCAAACGGCATACCTAAACCGTGGGCGCACCATCCCCGATGGTTCCCGGAAAATTATTCCATTTATGAATTTCAAAATGTAACGCATTAACCGGAAAACTTTAAGTCGACAACCTGAAAATTTTCACTGCCCCACATGCATATTAACACTTTTCCATAACATGATGCATGCAAGTATGCATACATTTGCGTGGCGTTTGATAAACAGTTGATGGATTGAGGATCATATAAAATTTTGTACACCATTTAAGCGGCAATCAAGAATACTACTTTCGATTCTATCAAACATTGAGTAAATACTAATGTTTATATTGTTACGTGATTGCTCACTTTGCATAAACAATGAACTATAAAGATGGCGGAATAGATAGGTACGTAAATGTAAGGGACGACATGCAATATGTACCTACGCTCTAAAATTTGGACACTGCTCCAAAGACTAAGTGGCGCAATTATATACATTATCGATTTAAAAATTTGCGTCTTTGCATATTTTCGAGTCTTATCGCACCGTGCACGTTGCTGAATAGTCTGCATAAATAATTCTTTTTAAAAAAATTAATTATCGTCGCATGTCACTTTACAGTTAACTTTTTTTTTTTCGCGTCGTTAAATAAGTGAAAATGTTCGGTGTTAGTGACCAACTCACCTATTTACCTATACCCACGTCTTAAAAATATACCTACATTTTTATCTGGAGACATGCAATACACAACGCAATTCCCCGTTTTAATGTACTTCATTTAAATTCAGCGAGATCACAATTTGACTCGAAAACAAAAAAATATCATTAACTTTCCCAAAGGTAAAATTGCACCTAACCCAGACCTGCCAAACTAACCTCTATAGGGACAAACTATATTCAACAAAAAAGGGCAATCGACACCCTTTTTTAGGTCATTATATTCACCCTCTCTCCACTCTAGAGGAAGGCCATGTGGAGGATTAGGTATAACGCACAACGGGTTATAACCTATAAGATCAAAGAGATGGAGAGCCCAAATTCACTTAGTTTCTTCTGATAGTGATCAATCTTAAGTAAAGTTTCAAAAAAATGTTCCTATACTTAAGCTGTATTTGTGTACCAAATTCTTGACAGAACAGCTTCCTAGCTCAAGCCAGATATTTAAAACAGTTTCTGGACAGTCTTAAATCCTTTATGCCTAATGTACACTGTCAACATTTTCACGAAATCACACGTGATGTTTGAAATATGCCATGCTTGCCTTTACTAGAAGAATATTTGGTTAAAAATTCAAAAAAATATTTCTATAAATAACAAAGTTGACATTACGCATGCGCAAATGAATTGCCATGATTTTTCATGGCCCAGAGCTAACTATAAGGTACCGAATGCAAAAAAAAACGAACTAAATCTTGAAAACCGTAGGAGTAGTTAACGGCTCGGACAAACTAACGGACGGACGTTAAAAGTGGCCATAATAGCGCTTTCCAGCATGAGTTAGAAAATGCGTTAAAAACCACTGTGAATTCTATTTTAAAATCTATTAGTCTAGTTGTACTAAAATAATTAAGTAAACTTTACGCTTTTGTAGCCAACAATGAAAATAATTACTGTGCCATTGTTACGCAATATTCACAATCTTAAAACTAGAGTTCTTTTAAACCCAGCTGGAGGATTTTAATTATTTATTATAAGATACAAATGAAGATTTTGAATTCTTTCTAGATAGGCCCACACGTAAAATAATATACCAGGAGTCCGCGTGAAATCTTTAAATGCAATTTTGGAATATCATTAACGCAGTAGGTGGAAAATTAATAGTATATGACATCATCCCAATGTGATATTTACTGCCCCCAGCCACCTCCGATCAAAAAATTTAAATGACAGCCTGTATTTTTTTTACACATTTTGAAGATTTTAAACTTTAAATACGAGGGTTGTCCAGAAAGTAGCAGACGATTTGAAATAAAAAATTTTAAACTCGTAAAGAAAATTCTAGTCACACCCATTCTGTGAGGTCTCCACTCATTTTTTCTAGACAATCAAATCCCTACAAACCCAAATTGAGGTCAGCAAAAAAACCCGCTGCGTACCAGGCTTGATAAAGACGAAGGTAAAATACTCATAATCCCCCTGTAACCCCCGATAATATTCGTCTTATGTCGTGACAGTTTGTCGCTTCCAACTTTCACGCGCATTTAATTTGACTATAACAAAAAATACAACATTTTGAAGAAACCCGCCCTATAATGAGAGATGTCTTTACAACTACCGTCATTTTGTATGGGCAGATTTTTAAAGGAGGCAGGGAAAAGTTTCAAAACCATCTGGAGACGAACCTTACTTCTTCCGCTAAATTGGTCTTTAATTTGGAGACCTGGATTGACACAAATAAAGTCCATATTGTCAAAAAGTCTCTTTTTAGAAGGAAACTCGGACAATGCGAGTCTAGGTAAATTAATCGGTTGTATTGTTCACAGTAAAGATCAAGACAAGTGTTTAGTAAAGACCAATATTAAAATTTGCCACATAAATCCCAGGAGAACCGCGTTTATTTAAAAAAAGGCGATACCTATCTGGAGAAAACGATGAATTTGTAACTTAGGATTAATTCTAAACTCCTCCACCAATGCATTTAAACTTAATCCCGACACAGATGTCTGTTGGGTCAAAATCTATGTACCTACTCGAGTTTGAGGGTTAAAAATAACCTGCACACCTGCACATGCGCGATTCTGTCCAAAAGCTTTTACGTGTAAGAATATGTGTAGGTACCAAATTTGGTTCCAAGCGTTTCTGCTGTTTAGCCAAAAATGGGAGTACGGACCGACAGACATCTTCGAGATTTCGTTTTATTCGGATTCCTCCAACATCAATTTCCGTAAAATAGTGGAGGGTCATTTTTTACCACAATGCAATACCTCCCTAACAAACGCGCGAGTGGTAATAACTATTTAAACTGGCAGTTTCGTTGGTTCTCTTTTGCACGGCGCTGTGGTAACAGATTAGATAAGAATGGGAGCTTACGGTTGGTGGCAAAGGGGCGCTGGCCGTGAGTTTTGCGGTGGTTCCCTTTTAGCATAGCAAAACAGCAATATATGGGCAAGGGGAAGGGAACAGACGCATCAGTCGCACTAGCCGCTAGCGTATAGTGATTGTGAAAAAGAGAAAACCTTCAGTGACTCCAAGTTCGAGAAGGGTGGTAGAATCTCAAAAAGCCGCGAAGTCATTAGTACGTAAATACTACAATTGAATGAAAGTTCGTGACGCATGTTCGTAAAATACTCTGTAATTGGGCGAAAGCCATTTGAGAGCCCATAACAAGAGAGGGACAATAAATAAACAAATAAAAATAAATCGACGATAAAAGAAAACTAGCTTTAGTAAAATCGAGCCCGCAAAGTCGTGGTTGTGAAAATAGACATTCACAAAAGGGCAAGTAAAGCAAAAGTTTTGTTGGCAAGTAATTTAACCAGCGTATGTGCAAATTCCTATTGAGAATAATCCCATAATTTTATACAATTACAAACGGACGTTTCCTACGAAGAAATCATAATGAAAGTGGCGTTCCGATTAATAAAAAACAATTCGAAAGCGAAAAATTAACAAGTTTCGGCGTTTATCCTTTTAAGGCCTCTATTAATAACTCGTATAGCTCCCGTGAAAATAGTTTGAATGCAGTCGATATACATAAAAAGTTTATTGCCAGTTCATTTCCATACAACAAAAGGTAATCGTGCAAGGAAGATTCAAGAAAACGTCAATTGTATTTTCAAAAGGAGATCCAGTATTTTATTTATACAGGGTCAGTTTTTTTTTCATTTTCACTATGGGGATCTCATAATTTATAAGAGATACAAAATCGCTTAAATGGGTAAAGTAATGCAGAATTTTATGCTGGTTAAGTTCCCGTTCAAACTTTCTTGTAGCTCTACAGATAGCGAAGTTATAACCAAACAAGTTAAAAAGTAATCGTAAACGATTTACATAAAGCGCATTTCCACTTGCATTCATTTCCCATTTGTAAGATGCAACTTCTGTTAAAATCGTAAAAATCCGCCCACAAATATGAAAGATAGCGTTGCACATGGGCAATCCATTGTTGACGTGCTACTTCAATTTCAGTTTATGAGAAGAATTTCATTTCAATGCTTTTCTAAATAAGAAAGTTGGAACTGCGCATGCGCAAACCTAAATTTTAAAACTAATGTTAGATTTTCCTTTGTTCCAAGCGCCTAAGTATCAAATTTCACTTAAATAGTTCCATAGATAAAAAAGTTGGCACGGCGCATGCGCAAAATAAAATTTTGAAACTGGCGCTAGATTTTCCTTTATTCCAAGTGCCTATGTATCACATTTCATTTAAATTCTTCCATAAATAAAAAGTTGGCACTGCGCATGCGCAAAACCAAATTTTGAAATTGGCGTTTGATTTTCCTTTATTCGAAGTGCTTATGTATCAAATTTCGTTTAAATTCTTCCATAAATAAAAAAGTTGGCACTGCGCATGCGCAAAACCAAATTTTGAAATTGGCGTTTGATTTTCCTTTATCCCAAGTGCCTATGTATCAAATTTCGTTTAAATTCTTCCATAAATAAAAAAGTTGGCACTGCGCATGCGCAAAACCAAATTTTGAAATTGGCGTTTGATTTTCCTTTATCCCAAGTGCCTATGTATCAAATTTCGTTTAAATTCTTCCATAAATAAAAAAGTTGGCACTGCGCATGCGCAAAACCAAATTTTGAAATTGGCGTTTGATTTTCCTTTATTCCAAGTGCCTATGTATCAAATTTCATTCAAATACTTTTATAAGTAAAAAAGTTTGCAATTCGGTTTATAAATGGTCGAGATGCGAAAAGGGCACTGTGAATTTTGAATCGATTCGATTCAACTTTTGGCATTGCGTATTATATGGCTAAAGCTATGCCCATATTGAATTTCATGCAATTCAGTTCATAACTAACGGAGATGTAAAAGCGATCGAACATTTCTAAACAAAGTTATCGTTCACACGGACAGATAGATGGACAGACAGACAAAGGAACAGACGGACAGACCAACCGGCAGGCGACAGATAGCAATGCAAAATTATAAACGATCTCTAGGATCGTTAATAAACGGCAAAAGTGTAAAATTATGGAACATGTAAAAAACGGTTTTTTGTTTTTTTTACAATAACTTTTTTTGTAAGCGGTACAGAAAAAATTCCTTCCTTGGTACAAGACTCGACACCATAACGAACCAAATAGCGAAAAAAGTAGAACAATAGCTCTTAAGATAAAAAACTAGTAGCGTCGCAAAGTTAGCGGACGGACGGACGGACGGACGGACGGACGGACAAAGTGGCCACAATAGCGCATTTTTTTTTTATTTTTGTGGAAATGCGCTAAAAATCGAAAAATGTCATTTTCTAGAATGCGCTGGCGTTCATTTATTTTCAAAGGTATCAAGGCAGGGGTCGGCAACCGGCGCCCCGCGGGCCACTTGTGGCCCGCACGCCGTTTCTTAGTGGCCCGCGAAGTGTTTTAAATTTTACTAAATATATGGCTCGACTTTTACATTCGAATAATGTGAAAATGAACGGCAAAATTGCGACTTGCATTAAAACGAACTTGAAGTATGAATCATTTCCATCCTAGAACGGCATTCAACGTTTCTTAATCTATCCCTCTTGCAAGTAGTAGTATTTTAATTTTTTTTTGCTGTCACTCCAACGCAAATTACTACATGAAAAATAACTGCTTTGTACCAATTTAGGGCGCTAAAACTGTGAATTCGAATTCAAATTTTCCGTACCCCCCAAACCCCCCGGTGGCCCCTCACACAGATCACAACTACACATTCGCCCACACTTACCAAAAGGTTGCCGACCCCTGGTCTAAGGTATCAAACAAGTGAAATAAGACTGCTTTGTACATTGGCTTTAGTGATTTATTAAACACTAACACTCTAAGACATTTACAAGACTCTAAGGGTCTTAAGGTTTTTCAAATCTGAACCTTAAAGACTCTTAAAGACTAAATGTCTATTAAAGGTTCTAAAAAAAAACCTTTTCTATTTAATATCTTAAAGACCCACAGCTATTAAAGAACTTTGAAGATTCATAAACGCTCTATAAGACTCCTAAAAGCACTAAAGGCTCATAAAGGTTCCTTAATTAAAGCCTTTTCAAAGCTGGCCTTCCAAAGGCTCTTATACACTGAATGTGAAGTGAACTAAAGGCCGCCCTTATATTTTTAAAATTCTTTAAAGACTCATTAAACTTAAAAGACAAGCATTAAAGACATATCAAACGCTATAAAATTAGTACCGAAAGGTTCTAAAGCATTTAGAATGCTCTTTAAGGACTCATAAAAACACCATCATAATGTTCTTAAATGTTAAATGTTGGCCTTTCATAGACTCTTGTCCTTTACAGGTTGCAAAAGCCCCTCTCATATTCTTAAAGAATCATCAATCCTTTTGAACGCCTAACTCTTAAAAACTGTAAAGGCTCTAAACCTCTTGACGACCTTTAAATCCAATTAAACACTTAAGTTTCATAAAGCTTTTTAGAAAACCCTTTAAAATCTAATAGAAGCTCTTTAATTGCCTTAAAGGTGTTTCAAAGATTCTTGAAGATTCTCAACGTCTCTTAGAGACTTTCGAATATTACAGGATATTTTATAAAGGCTCGACCCTTGAAGATTTAAGACTCTCAGGGTTTTTAAAACCTCCTAAAGACTCACAGAAGACCGGTTTTTTTGAAAAGGGGAGAGAATTTCTGGAAGGCTTTTTGATGCTCTTGAAACACGTTTTTTAAAAGAACTCTTAAAGGTTTATAGAAACTTTGAAGAACCCAGAAACATTTTTACTTAAAGGCCCTTAATACTGGAATTACTTTTTAGTTCTTAGCATCACATTCGATTACCTAGTGCAACCAGTGTCCTTTTTGACACCACCATGAGTTTGCAACGAGAGGGTTATTTTAGGTACGATCTTTTTTATTGAAAAATGCGACTTTTCCTCTTTTTCTTCACGCTTCACCTATCGATTGTTGTTAGGCCTCTATGTATCTATGTAAGTTGTTGTAGTTACTAAATTTCAATCATATTAAATTGAATATCAATTATTCTAATAAAATAAATTTAGTGTTTTGCTCAAGTATTATTACTTTCTTTCATAATTAAAACTGATACAACAAAACCGATCATGGTCGAGTACGGTACAATCGTCACTTGGTGCGACAATTACGTCAAAGAATGTTTACACAGTAACGTTCAGGGGTTTAAAAGTTCGCAATTGTAATTCAGGTAGATAAACACACTGTCCGTATTTATACATATATAGGGCTATTCAGCAAATTCCATAAACATTTTACCGCGCTCTCCGCAGTGCCACAACGTATAAAGAAAGTTACTCTAATATCCCGTATAAAGTGAAATTGCAATAAAGAAAACTGTTAGTAAAGTTGGATAATATATACGTTCATTTTTGTGCCGCTAAAGTTAAAACTAATCAATGTGAAAAGTTTACTAAAGGGATTTCCAAAGCATTAAACCTAATTTCAAGAACAAACCCATAAAAAATCGAGTTTATGTCAGTGCTCGTTTCTCTTGCCAACCCCAAATTTGTACTGACCAGGAAAATTAACTACCGAAACCTGTATTTCAATATCGATCATCACCAAAATTACGATCCAAAGAGCTGTTGTTGGAGAGTATTTCAACTAATCGGATTTAAGAATGCATCAAAGAAATCACTCCAGAGTATTGAATTGAACCAACCACGTTAGTGCATCCAGGAAAAAGCGACCAGAAAAGGTTCGCGTTTTAAAATGTGTTTCTTGTAAATTGGCAGCTTTACGACCCGTGATATAAAGGAAATGTTTGACCTATTACTATTAACATTGTAATTGAGAGATCATAAAGTTGAAAATTATGTAAAATTATGTTTTTTCCTGTTGTATTTTTACCGAAAGAAACAAATCGAATTCCATTTAAATGGGATTAAGGGAACCAAATTCAGAGGTCATTCTTTTATACGTTAATTTGCCAGTGTCACTGTAAAACGAATTCAGGTTGCATATAATTTCAATTACAAATGATTGATCGTTTTAATATTAGTAACGGAGATGGCCACCTCGACCTAGGTTGTGTCTTCTAACTCGAGAACGAAAAGAGACCGATGTCTGGTTTTCGAATGCGAGCTGAGTGGGGAAAAATTTCCCTATTGAAAACTATGCGATTGTTAAACATGAGCTATTAGTGCCTATTTTTATTCAATAACGTTGATTTTTGCATACGTAAAACCAATATTTAAACGCTTTCACAAACCTACATGTTAAAATGGCCACCGGATCTACATACTTTAATTGGTAGTATGTACCTGTACCTGCATTTAAAATTATTTTAAAATTTTCGACAATATTCTTTCTTTTTTTTCATTAAATTGGATATAAGTCTAACATACCTTTTATTTTTCTTTAGAAAAAAAATCAAAGTAATGTCATTTAAAATAGAGAACTTTATGGAACGCCGTTTTAACATTTAATGTGCAACAATACTACAATCTTAAAGTAAAGTTTTGCCCTAATTTATATTATCTTAATGATAAAATTAAATAATTAATTTTATCGTAATGATAATTTCAAATCATTTTTTTATCTTGTTGATAATTTTAATTCCATTCCGCCATTTAATATTATCTGAGATAAAATTAAATGGCGCCGTGCGCTGCCTTTTTCTCTTTTTCCCTATAAAACAGCGTATTTCCATCTCGCTATGACTTGCAAAGGTGGCCATTTAAAATTATCTAAGATAATCGTAAATGGCGGAAGAATTAAATTTATCTTGATAATTTAAATTTTGCTATTTAAAATTATCAACGAAATAAAAAAATGATTTAAAATTATCATTATGATAAAAATAATTATTTTATTTTATCAAATATGAATTATTTTTATCAACAAGATAATAAAAATGAATATTTTTTATCTTGTAGATAATTTTAAATAGGCAAAATAAAATTATCTACAAGATAAAAATAATTATTTTTTCATTATCAACAAGATAAAAAATGATTTGAAATTATCATTAAGATAAAATTAATTATTTAATTTTATCATTAAGATAATAGAAATTCGGGCAAAACTATACTTTAAGATTATAATATTGTTGCACATTAAATGTAAAACGGCGTTCCATAGAACATTGCAAGATAAAACATAATAATAATAATAATAATAATAATATGTTTATTGCCTGTGATCAATATACATTGACATTAGTTAAACTGTATAAAGAAAATAAGTTAAGAATTATCTACAAGATAACAGACGGTAAAAATAAAAGTATATGTAAAAAGTATTTGTAAAGAAATGTATGAAACAAAAAATTAAGCGCTAATTTTCCTACTCCGCCCTCGCCAATTTATTAATTTAATTGCAGTTGGTAATTGGGGAGTAATTTTCCTAGAAAATGCCGTGCGCCAATTACGGGTAGGTATTATGATTTATACAAAGTTTCACGAACAAAGGACGTTTTTTTCTGGAATAGTCCGAAACGCCGTAATTGCATAAAAATGTGGTTTTATGAATGATCGCATAGAGAAAGGGAGATGGCATGCGCGATTAAAATCGGTCTCATATATTGCAGATACGGATACGCCGGAAACCGCCAATGGGGGTGGTTAGCGAGGGGCGCCTCGGGGTGGCCAGAAAGAGGGCAAATATGGAATGGGACAATGTAAAAATTTTTAACACTGCGCATTGGTCTACGATAATCAAGTAACCCTTTCATTCAACCAATAAGCAGTCACGAGAAATTGCCAACCCCAGAGTCAATACTCCGGTGTAGTGTGCAACAAGTTCAGTTCAATGCCGCTTGTAGGGCAGCACTCTTACTCACTTTTATTTATTTAAATAATTTATTAACGCTCAGGCGGCGTGTTGGGTTGTGTTAATTTGTAGAGCAGTGATGAATTAAGTTTCCAAAGTGCAGGGTCCTTAATGGGAAGTAACCGTCATGGTGAGTAGCTTGCTGATGAGTTCTCGATTTTAAAAATGTGTGCATGAAGATGCCCGCAGCTCAGTTTCGTTCAAGTAGTAAAATGCAGCAGGCTGAAGATCAAGCTTTTGAGGACGACTCTCATCACGCAGAAGAGGGCGCCATCAATGGTGGCGGTGTGGAGGTCGGCGTCGCCGATACTGCGCCGCCAACGCCGCGTATGGACAAACAGGGGAACTCAATCAGTAACACGGTGGCGGGCGGAAAGAACGTTGCCAGTAAGATCGAGTCGGACGACGACGACTACGAGGAAGAGCGTGGACAATTACGCGTCAACAACTTGGCACCAAACGGCGGTGGTGGCGGATACTGGAGACAAGGAGCGGCCAGTAGGCCCTCCAGTCCTGGTGCCATCACCATGGCCGATAATGCTAGCGAGGTCTCTTCCATGATGCCACCGCCACGTCCTAAGAGTAGAGTCGAAATAGCCACCAGTCGTTACAGCAATCTGTCGTACTGGAGGGCGCTTAGAGTTCTATTCTACAAGAACGGCGACCCTTTCTTTCCCGGAATCGAGATTCGTTTCAAACCGGGAAGAGACATCGGCACTCTGGAAACTTTACTGGACAAGCTCTCCCTTCGCATGGATTTGCCACGTGGTGCCCGCTACATTTTCTCAATGGACGGAGATAGAAAATTTAGACTGGAGGAATTGGAAGACGGCGCCTCTTACGTCGTATCGTCCTATAAAACCTTTAAGGTAAGCTCTAGTTTGTAGCAGAATTGGACGAAGGGCTCGATTGTATCGGTAAATCTCAACAAAAAAAAATAGCGCAGTAGGTACGTGGGGAGAGATATGCCGTGATTGTGGTCAGTTCGGTGCGCCACGTGACCGCGAATTAAGATAAGGGTTGCGCCTGCACGCACCTGTTAAGACGTAAACATTGGGAAACGCTTACGGCGGACAAGCTTCGAAGGGCTCGCGTCCGAACGAAATCGGACACCCCTACTTTTTGTCCACTTGGTGGCTTGTACCGTTCGCGTGTAATTAAATCAAATCGATAGCGTCTAACGTTTTTTAAGGTGTCGCGTCAATGCTATTGCCTACATGAGTGTCGTGTTGCGAAAGTCCTACGTCTTTGCATTTTTCAGACAAAGAAACTGACGTTTCCTTTCAAGAACCAGCAACAAGTTTATCGGCGTTGTCATTCATCATTTAAAATCAAAACAACCCACAAAATGTGCTCATTAAAACTGTTCGCATTCACTTGCAAAATTTTCTGTTAGTTCTGGAAATGAAATCCCCTTTTCTCCAAATTTCATCAACACCATACTCCTTTAACAACATACACTTAATTAACCTGTTAACAGAAAATCAATTGATTGTTGTACCTCACTTCCGAAAGGCAGAAATGATTTCTTCTTTAGCGGCATTTTGAAAAATTTCCATTAAACAAGTGAATGCGTATATTTGGGGCAGATTGATATAAGTACGTGATTTTAAATTTCGAGTCAAAAATTAATTTCAAACTTCCATCAGAACAAGTGGAAGTGACCACCCTGTATATTATATATTACCCATGGCTTTGAATAATCCAGAAAAAAGACAAGTACTTGCAGCTTTTTGTAAAAAAAAAAAGTAAAAACAACGCTAAGTTTTTTGAATTTGGTATAATTGAATCACGGTGTCAAGATTTTTAATTGTTTGTCAATCGCCCATATTTCCTTCAAATCAAAAACGATTAGCAATTGAAGCTGCAACATTATCCGGCCGCCATATATTTATGTGTGTTGCCATGAGGAAATCAATTTTAGGGAGGCGCTTTGGATGTCATCAATGTAGAAAACACCTACAATTATGGCATAGGAAATGAGACACTATTGAATACTCTTTATATGGTATAATGGGGTGCTACGAAATGGAACCGAAACGCACCGGAATTTTTAGTATGAAAATCCAAACAGATTTGATTGGAAATCCCCTTTAATTCTGCACCGTTTTTAGTACAATACAAATTGTTTAAAAACACCAATTTCTGAACGCGAAAGAGTCGAATAAAAAGAAAACCACCCCATCAAATCGTAGTATTTGCAATTGAACCTTTCTCAACACGCACTCTCAATTTTACCTATTTCCAAAATAGCGAAAATAGTCGTGTTTATGCGTTTATCCGTTTTCCAAATCACGATGTGTCACAAATTCGATACTAGCGACCCCAAAATTAAAATTTTTGGAAAATAGACTGGTAGTCAAATTTGGACCGATATGCTAGTGTTGTTTTTTTAGGAGGTTCTTTAAAATTAACTGCAACGTTGCAAACTTAAAGACGGACACTTTTTAACGTATTTTCCACTATATTGCAGCCACTTTCCCTGCAAATCCCAGCCCTTTCACAGTTTTCAATTTATTTATATTCAGTATAATAAAATTGTCTTTAGAACAGGCCGATTTCTAGCCGGTTGTCGGTTCGATTTTAGGAACGGTCCCTAAAATTTTCGATCCTGTCAGAACCTTCAACCTCGCACCGGATCGACAAAAAAGATCTTTTCAGCCGAAATGAAACATTACCTTTAATAGTGTATCATTGAGCACAAATGGGGAATGTAGATGCACTACACACAAATTTTATGGAGTCAGAATGTTACTGTTATATGGTTGCGCATCTACAGAAAATATTTTTGATTGTACAGGGCGTCCCATTTTCACGATGTCATTAAATAACAGATTTTTTTCAAATAGAACAACCACTATTTCGCTATTCTATAGCTCTTTTGTGTTCTCTTCAATTTTTATACGGGGTATCCTGTACTTAAACTCCGTAGTTATGGGTTTTTCAATATTTTTTACAAAGTACCTACCTACCCATTAATTAATTACATGTTTAAACACCGGAGTAAGCTGTGATAATAAAAAACAAAAGAATGCCAGAAACACGAACTTATAAATTAAGATGGACTGCTAATGCTGAATTGACAAATGACACCTACATGGGGGCAGCCATGATGTGCACTCACTTGGCGCGAAATTCAAATCAACTAATAAAGAAGCATTAACCTCACGTTTTCTACATAAATTACTGTGACACATGTCATTTTCCAAGACTGCAATAGTCTCAAAACTTGAGCACTAGGAAAATTCCCCTAGAAAATAACTAAAACGTGCACATCATGGCCGCGCCCATGCTAGGGCCATTCTACCTCTATGCAACTGTTTGATCAGCAGTCCATCTTAATTTATAAGTGCGTGACCAGAAAGTAAACGAGTGTTACAAATGATTCATCAAATTGAGGCTTGCTTATGGGGAATTATTCCGAAAAAAAATTACTAAGATGGCAACGTTGACACAAGACCAAAAAGTAAATAGAAATTAACGAATTGCATCGAAACACGTAAAACTCTACAGGGTGTTCCATTTTAAAAAATTGAAAAATAGGACACCCTGTACATTAAAAAATAATTTCTGTAGATGCGGAACCATCAGTAGTTGACATTTGTAGAAAAGGTTTTTCTTATATTTGAAAAAGGAAAATTTGGGACCATTTCAGATTATGGTTCGGTTCAGAAGACCGGATCTTTAATTACTCTACACCAACTTCCTTTTCCAAAAATATTTTTTTTAAATTTATCTTCAGATGCTTCTAATAAAGGCAAACATATCGCACATAGTAAAAATCAGACGCGTGCATGCCAACTTTCTTATTTATGAAGATGTTTCTTTGAATTTTAAATATACAAGGTGTCTTAAACTGAATAGGATAACATGGCTATCTTTGTTGTTATTAAATTCGTTTCGTAGATAATTGGAAAAAAGTGATAATCGACATTTTTAAAAAATTCAAATATTTTAGTAACAAAGAGATATCGAAAAAAGTTTCAAATAAAAGTTGCAAGATGCGATGGGATAAATTCAATGGACGTTGGAAATTTTTTTTAAAATGGCTGTTTTCGAAATATTGACATCAACTTCCTTATTTTAAATGGATGCCATAATGGGTTTTTACGTCACTCGATAGAGAAAAACCAGTGGTGCTAAACACTTAGTATTTCATTTGGGAATTTATTTATTAAAAACTTTACCCCATTTGCGAGCAACGAATATTCAACACGTCTATACATTCATAAAATTTAATAGAATTTTATTCAAATTTGTTGAACACTTCAAGACGAAAAGCTTTTTGATGAAATCATAATGACAGAAACAGAAGAAATATGAATTTCACGCCTGAAACTTTGGTAGAATTCCAGTGTAACCGAAAGGGATCAGAAATTTCAAAATTTACATGGTACGCCCTCTATATGTTTTCAAATATTTAACCTCACATGTTGTGTAGGTACTTATTTGCCATTGGGTAAAAAACGTAGGTATATGTTAACATAATTGTAATAACCTTTTATTCAACCGTAGATCAGGAAAAACTGTGATTCTATTTGAAACAATTGACTAAACGGCATAACTTCAATTTGTTCAAAATCCTTGCTATTGGACAACAAAAATTTAATTGATTTTCCGGCCAACCTCCTATAAATTACCAAATAGACCGTCAGGCGTAATATTCTTTGCAGAATCAAAAAAATTTTAAATATACAGGGTGTCAAAATTAAAGCGGTGCGCCTAGTTTGGTTTACACACGGTAATATTTTTTTGTTTTATTACTCTTTTGTATCTTCTTAAAAGGTTTATCAACTTACTTATTTTTATTTATTAATGATTTCTTTTGCCGGTGTTAGTAGTATTGTATTAAACTAAAATCAAGCATACCCCATAAAATTATATACTTAAGTATGTTTTTTTTAGCGATTTTCGTGTAAGAGATGCTTCCTGCTTTTTCTCTTATAAAGGTAATCCATGTCTCTCCCATTTACAGTTATGCCCCCTCATTTCTGCACGCTTCTGTCCTCACATCTATTTTAGACTTCTTTTACTCTCTCTCTCTCTCTTTAAGCTCTCAACTCAAGACGCCTTCTTCAAGTCTTCTCCCTTCACGCGTGTTTCTGCCATACACTTACATCTTATATCTCGTCTATCACGTGGTTTTCATATGGCCACCGTTACAGTTTGATGCCTCTCCTGTACCCCACTTAGTGTATTTTCCACTCGCCTTCTTCTTATGTATTTGGTCAAACCTATTTCGCTTCCTCTTTACACCTTCTATTGATTGTTGATGTCTCTTAGATACTTCCTTTCTTCAGTCCTTCACATTTCCTTACAAAACGCCTCTCTTCACATTTTTTCCTTCGCTTCCATTTTTAGCGCATTTTTGCAAATTTATTTGTAAAAAGTAGCTTTTAATCTCACTTTGGCTGGCTGGCTGGCTGGCTGGCAGCAAATGTGGGCGCGTAGAAGAACTCTTGTAGAAAGGCAACGGGTGTACGTGTATCTACAGGGCCGTGAAATTTGTCAACCTTAGGGACATGGCTACATGATGTGGGGTTGGCGACATCTGGGCGTCATCCTCGAGCGTAGTATACTAACGTGAAGGTTTTCCAGTTTTTTCCTATTTTCTACTACAGTTTTGGTCCGATTCTTTTGAAATTGGTGTCGTCGGAAAGATGTTGTAAACGCGCACAACTCCTGCGTGGCGGAATTTTGTTTCTTGTCATAGGGGCGAAATTAACGACCTTTTGCGAGGCGCGCGCGCGCGTCTTCGAGAAGTAGTCAACTTCGGGCGCCTTTTACCTTCCGTTGCGAACTCACGCGGTTTAACGTTTCGTAAATCTCGAATCGCTCTCTCTTTCTCGTGTCGCCAATAGAAGTGAATTGCGAGTGAACGGGACGTCGGAAGTGGGTACCGTAAAAGGAAATGTGGTAGCCCCCGACACGATCTTCCTGATGGTGGAGTCAAATCTTCAAACGCGAATTGCGGGTGAACCGAACGTCGGAAGTGGGTACCGTCAAAGGGCATGTGGTAGCCCCCGACACGATCTTCCTGATGGTGGAGTCAAATCTTCAAACACGAATTGCGGGTAAACGGGACGTCGGAAGGGGGTACCGTCAAAGGGAATGTGGCAGCCCCCGACACGATCTTCCTGATGGTGGAGTCAAATCTTTAAACGCGAATTGCGGGTGAACGGAACGTCGGAAGTGGGTACCGTCAAAGGGAATGTGGTAGCCCCCGACACGATCTTACTGATGGTGGAGTCAAAACATTAAAAGCGAATTGCGGGTGCACGCGGAAAGTGGGAAGCGGTTAGTGAATGTAGTAGCCTTCGACAAGATCTGTTATTGATAGTTGAGTCGAAAGTGGCTAATAGAATACTGATCTGCCACACAAAAATCCGCTGAAGTCCCTTCGATCTCAAACGAGGACTTTGATAATTTTTTTGAGATTTCTTTCTTTCGCTCGTCTTCTTTTCACACCTCTTTCATTCACATCGATCCTCTTCATGCTTCCTTCACAGTTCTATTTCCCTTGGGTTATTTTTCTTCTTGTTTCATTTACGCACATTTCACGGTTCCTTCCGTGTTCCATTACCTTTTCTTCCCTTCTTGATCCTTTCGCGATTCTTTCATTCTTCTTTTCTTAATGCCTTCTTCCCGTGAACAGAATGTGGTAGAACCGATATATGGATCTCAGATTTCAGAATTAAATTTGGTAGGTAGATATTGTAAATTGTGTTTTTTTTAATTGCTTCTAACAAATTTGAGGAAAATCTATTGTCAAATTGTAATTTGAATTTTAACATGTTTTACGATTACAAAAATATAGGGGTCAATTTATTCCAAGGCAAACTGAAGTATTTGCCTATTAAACAGGTACTTTTTGAGGCAAGCGATAGATCTAGTAGCATATGAAACAATTAAATTACATACCCTAATATACAGGGTCACCGGAAAAAGTGGATTCGATTTTAATTTATAATAGTAAAAGTATTAATGAAGCGATTTCAGCAAAACTATACTATAACGTCGTGATACAGAGAAAATGCGCACATCCTAATCGATTGTAAACCGATCAGTCGAAACGAGGATATAGATTTGTTAATGTTTGGGTAGCTTTTTGATGTCCCAAATCTAATGATATATACCAGTAACTGATATCTCTTTTCAAAGTAAGTTGTTTGAAGTTAACTTTTAGAAGTCAATGCCTACTCTTTGAAAGAACTTGTATTGAAAAGAGATAGAAGTAAGTATTATAATGGGCGATCAAAAATGAGTGACGGTCGAGTCGCCTTTGGAATCCCATGTACTTAAACAAAAATTCCAAAGGTGACTTGACAGCAACTCATTTTTGATCACATATCATTAGCTTTGAAAGATAAAAGCTACTCAAATGTTAAAAATGCAGATCCCTATTTAAAAAAATAACAATCATTTTCTTACAAAGCATCATAAAATGCTTTTGGTTTTTCCAATATTCAATACTATAAAGGGCTGAACACGTAAAACAATAAAAACCAAAACTGTTTCTTGCGGAAGAGGATTTTTCTTATTTTACACCATTTTACACTTGTTTTATTTATTATGAATTTTGTAAATTTATATTGAATTTTCTTGCACAACATGATATATCTAATTACGCGTCTGTCCGATCCGTCCATGCTACGGTACATACTTGATTTGATGGAGGATTTTAGCAAAACTACTTTGCAAAATATTGTGTTCATCCGAGGACACTTTTGAGCAAAAATCTTCTCATTTAGAAACAATATTCCTTTTCCTGTTCTCTCGTTAACCTACACCCTATCAACCTTCAATCTATTTCTTTATTTATTATGAAAGTTTGCAAGTTTATATTAAATTTCCTTCCGCAAGATTATTACAAGAACGCCAATCTAAATTGTTGTAAAAATAGGTCACACAAGACGATTTCATGTTTGCATAAGGGGGGCATATACTTATAATACATAGGTAATATAGCGAGAGCATACTTTTAAAGTTGGTGAAGGGTAAATGCGTGTGAGACAAACACACACGCAAATAAATCACGTAGGTACCCTACATACATTTTTCCCCTCCTAATTTAGATGTAAATACAAGGTAAAACATTCGCCGTTAATAACGCGATGGAAATTAGTGGAGTCACAGTGATTATAAATGCCGCTGTCATTAGACACATGCAGCGCCAAATATTCCATTTTGCATATCGCGCGAAACGATCTAATAATTATTTTTTATTTATGCTTCTTTTGACACAAATTTTTCGGTAATTAGATGGAAGAATTACAACTGCAGTACTTATTTTGAGTGACCCACTTGCTTTTTTCGTGTTTTTCGCGAAACGTGCCGTTCTATGTTAAAATCAAGCTGATTTGCAGATGGTTTTATGAAAATATATATCTCCTGCCAAGAACAAACTCAAAATTCGGTGCGGAACGGGTGTAAAGCAAAACAGCCATAAAACTATCAACAAATTACCGACGTTCAATTGCGGCAACTATCAGTGAAGTATTACAAGCAAACATAAGGTGTGAACCGCGGCCCGAAATAAGAATATCCAAATGGATATTGGCCAACTAGCTTAAGGGGCCTATTCACTAACACGTAACAATGTTGTTACATAACGGTTATCGTTCGGCAACGACTTTCTCTATTCTGGATGACATAATATAACATATGACAGTGATAGCTTCAAGATCAAGAAAAAAGCTACGAAAAAATGAGGGGCCTATAACCACCCATAACCGCAAAAGGAAGTATTTAAATGATACACGATAACCTGTTACAAGTTGCCCCACGTTGGGCGCCAATATTTTCAACTAACCAAAATTGTGTAGATCTCTTGAATCCATTGGACGATAATTGACATGGTACGTTGCAAAATTTAGAGATGGTCAAAAAGACGTTGTCAGATATGGCATAATCTTTTATCACTCGATATCCTTTGAAAGGAAACGGGACACTTTTCAATTTGAAAGAATTCGCTTTCGTTTGTCGAGCGCACGGATCCCCTTCCGCTTCTCATTAAAACTCAATTAATTAATAGAGACGTATTTACTATTATAATGTGACATTTGAAAATGGCGATTCATATCCATTAACCTTGTCTCCGATTTGTTATCGGGCGTATGTTTAACACTAACCCTCATAAATCACAACATTATTTATACCTACCACGTAAGATATTAATCGCGGTAAAGGTACATTCTTAAAAATAAATAAAAAAAAACTTGACCTACATCCATATGTAAAAAATTCCGCCCAAAATTAATTTTGTTTGGAAAACTTTTCCCTGAGCAAAGCGTCGAACAAAAGGCGAGCTTTATAGCGGAATAGGTACCTATTATGATTAATGCGTACGAACGGAAAATGGACGTAGTAAAATTTCGGGAACGGTCACGCACGTATAAGATGTGCATTGGCATAAATACTTTGAAAGTAATCGCAAGGGTAGTGGGAAATTGGAGCAAAGGTCCGGGTGCATGCAATACGCCAATTCATGCGATTTGATTTCTTTTTCTTGAACGGGGCGAGGTCTATAATGAGGGTGCATCAATATTCATTATCGTAAATTGATTAGTGGAGGAAAATGGTAATAAGGGTGATTAAATTTTCTTATCGTAATGCATTCGGTAATCGAAAAAAACGTAGGCCATAGGATGGTCGTTGCAGTTTAGTGAAACATTCTTAAACCCTTGCAACGTTTAATTTGTCTTTTGATGATTATAACCACAGATCGAACTTCTTTTTTTATATTATTTTTCGATAAATTAAGTTTTGTTCTTGAACCGTGCAGAACATACCGTTTCAGGATCATGTCTTTAGCCCTTACCCTTCAACCACGCCTAAAAATGGTAATTGCGAATATTATTTAAGAGATTCTTCCCGTTTTATCTCCTTAGTACACAAAATAACGAAATTGGAAGAGTTGGTTAAACTCAGTCTAATCGTGGATGAATAGTATTAATACGTCCATATGCTAAAAAACAGTACTTGTAACAAGAGCTTTCAATAGGGTTTAATTAATAATATAAATAATAATAATATAAAATAATAGGCAAAATTCTGAAGGGGCGTCAATCAATTCAAAAAAAGATAGGTAGGGATTAATCCGAAGAAGTTTTTTGGGATATTCGTTCTTTAGAGTTAACAACGCGAACCGCCCTAAAAAATTCGTTCTGTTCTCTGTTTTCGGCCACCATAGAGCCAAGTTCAGGTCACGAGGGAATTGGTCCGGTAGCAAGTTTCATTTGGCAAGAAAAAGAAAAACTTTAACGCTTAGTATACCCATTGAAACTAGGGACAGTTGTAGTCGAACAAAAAACGATATTGACAAACTACAGTACTTACAAGAAAACAGTTTGTTTGCCAGCAATTAATAAACATAGATGTTCAACGCTCCCGAAATTATGCCCACAGAGTATTAATTCCCGAGAAATTCATGAAGTGAAGGTATCCGTTGTTAAGATCCCATTTGCAGTTCCCATTTTGATATGAGGTACTGTGATCTTAATTTATGTAAAATTAACTAAATGGCTTATCTCTAAGAAAAAATTTAGGTTTGTTTTCTTAAAGATATCAATCTATGGGCCAATTGAAACCGCTTGTACTAAGTATATTTGTTGTTTAGGAACTCATTTAAATTGAATATGTGATTTTCTTATAATAAAAGAAAAAGAATATCCATGTAAATGGGTTCGATTTGATTAGCCATAAGGTATATTTTTCTATTAGAAGTTGCCCTATATTATCGTTTTTGATATTGGAGTAAGGGTGAAAACAACCATGTCTCACGAATTAGGTTTATTTTGGTGGAAATTCCTAGTAGAGAAGTGCAAATTGGATCTATCTTGTCCATATATTTAACGCTTTATCATAATTTCGTGTTCATTGTTGCTAGCAAACTAGTCAAAAAACAAAGTGTAAAAACAAAATTTTCAAAAAGAGAAAAATGAGAAATTTTCATTAATTTCGTAAAATGTCAAGTTCACATTAGTAAGTTCGAGATTGGATAGTCAACCTTATTTGCAAAAACCCATTGCAAAGTGTCATTCTAAAATCTCACGGCCTGTACCCTTTCTGATTCATACCCCTAATAAATGGAAGTTCAAAAATACCTGATCTTGAGCAAATCTGGTATTATTTGAACATAAAAATAACGAAAACAAACAATTTAAAGAAATCTTCAATTGCAACCATTGAACAACGAAACTAGAGAATTGAACTCATTCCAACGTGCAAAATGTACCTACCCGTTATAAAAAAAACTAATATTTAATGAAAAGCCTTAGAGATGGCCTGTTCAAATACTACTCTTAGGCGATTCCTACAAGGAAACGCGCATAGTGGTTTTTTAACGTCGTGTGTAAAAACTGTTTGACATTTTTGTTGACAAAATACATGTTGCAAATCATTTTTGTTGTCCGAATTTTTCGAATTTTCAAAAACTTATTTTGGATTCGTTATTTTCATTTTGAAAACCTCCCAATACCAAATTATATCGTGATCAAAATTTTTTCCAAAATCCTGTAAGAAGTCTGCGTGATGTTTCAAAGGTATTCAAGAATCTGCAGTACATCCCGATGGTCTTCTAAAGACATTATGAGCGTTTAGTTTGCTTTAAGGGCAACTGATGGTCTTGAAGAGCTTTTGAAAGTGTTTGTGGGCCGCTAAAAGTCTTTAAGAGCCTTTATCGGTCGTAGCCCATTTTTTTAGAGATTCAAACACTCCACCAGAGGATTTTAGAGTCGGGATTCTTTTCTTTTTTTTAAGTGATGTAAGAACCTTCAACTTTCGAGCCTATAACGCTATGTAATATTCGTCGAGAACCTTTAATGATCCATGATACAGATTTTTCATCTTTAAGAGACTTTCTTAAGAAGCCTTTGAGATCTTTAATTTTGAGAACTTAATGGTGAATTTTAAGGATTTTAAAAGCGAAGGGTCTATTGGTAAGCCTTTAATGTTAAGTGTCTTTAAAAACTAAGCGTTTAAGAGTGCCTAAGACCCATTTTTTCAATTGCGCAAGAGAAAAAAGCATGTACTTTTTGTGAATTCCAAAACTAACTAAACTATTGCTGGATTCGTATCATGATCAGAAACCTCCAGATCCAAATGTGGCCAGATCGTGTTCTTTAGACACTTTCTATGGTTAATTTCTTGTTTTTGTGTCAGTCACTCGCTGTGCGTGTGCAAGCCAATGCCGAGCGAGCCGAAGCATACCTAGTTACGTGTTCTCGTTTCTTGAAAATCACTTTTTTTATTTCGAAAACAACTATATACAGGTATTCTTGCACGATTAGGGCGTTGTGCGCAGGTGCACCATCCTGTTGAAACCAGTAGTTTTCAAATGTTGTCTTGTTTTGGGTGCCATACATTTCAAACATCCAAATTTCACCACTTCTTTGGGGGTGGCTACCAAACGAAACACGTTGGACCCTCGATTTATTAGGAAAAAGTGCTTGTCTTGATCCCCTCTATCACCCAATTTTTTTTACATGCGATTATGTAACACCCTGTATACTTAAAAACCTTTGCAGCCAAAGTAAATATATGAGCGCAACTTTTTTTTCAAAAACACGCTGCAAAGTATTATACAGGGTTGATCATAAAAGCGTGGCACACTAAAATTGATTTTTTTAAATGAAACGCACCATACAGTCGGATCAATTTTAAGCAAAATTTGTAAGAAGCATAACGCACCTAAGTTTTCGGATTATCGAGTTTTGAAAATAGACGCTATTGTTTTAAAATTTATTGCATGAAGTACAATAATTAATGACATTAAGAATTTCATTTAAAAACATTATGCGGGTAAAAAGAACCGATGTTTGTTATGATTGTTTGGGATCATTAATTATTTTTCTTCATTCAATCACTCTGTACTTGGGTGTAAGCCTGTTGAGGGCCCAGTTACAAGAGTGGGATAATAAATAAATAAATAAATAAATTCAATAAATAGCAACAATAGCATTTATTTTCAAAACTCGATAACCCCGGACGATTGAATTTGGGTACATTATGTTTCTTAGAAATTTTGGTTAAAATTGAGAAAGAAGAATTGAAATATTGAATAATATACAGAGTGTTCCATTTTAAAAAATACAATATATTTTCCCTGATAATCATCCGTTTTCAGACTTATGAGCGACCCTGTATAGTATGAATCTAATACCACGTGACAAGGGATGAGGGGTTCCTCCAATCTTCGCATCTACCTTTAGCAAGCGAATTTGAGGGGGTAATACACCTGATTCCACTCACAGCATGGATTGTTGAGACCTTTGAATATTAATTATACGCCTGCTGCACGATAACTCAATAACGTATAATTTTGATGACATTTGGAATGTATACAGGGTGTTTTTTTGGGAGCTTTAGTTAAACGTTTCTGGGAAAGTCAAATAGGTAGGATTTTGAAAATTTGTACTTAGCAGTTACTCTGATGTAAAATATTTTCAAAATGGCAGGCAGCACTTCCGGAAACACCGGAAGTAGATAGTAACTTCGTTATTTTCAATGGCAACCCCTATTTTTTATTGCATTTTGGAATTCTACGTCAAATTTCAGTTCTTTTGATGTCCACATGTCGATATCTGCGATTTATGGTTTTTAAGTTATTTTGACTTTAAGGAAAAAAGTGGCGGATGCACGTGGTACCTTGATAATTGATTACTTGAAAACGGTTATAGTCATGGCAACCCATTTTTATCAGTACATAGAGAATGAATAGGGCTTTCTGTTAGTGTACTTAAAAGAAAAGTTAAGTTGCGTACAACCGCACTTATGGAGATCCAAATTTAAGAAACTTCAAAGTCTATAAACTCAGTTTTTTTAAATGGAATGACCATTTTGTTACTATTGCATGAGGTAGAGAATCGAAATTGGCATATTTTGATATTACATGTTCCTATAGCTATCTTTCACAGTTTTC
Source organism: Photinus pyralis (assembly GCF_008802855.1). NCBI lineage: Eukaryota > Metazoa > Arthropoda > Insecta > Coleoptera > Lampyridae > Photinus > Photinus pyralis. Next base: position 32,974,738 of record NW_022170738.1, on the reverse strand, counting down.
CTTTTTCTGACAAGTTTCATAAATTTTTACCAAAAAAGGAACGCGATACTATTATTTTTAATCTGGTGTTTTTAATTGTGATCTCTACAACAATCTCAAAGTAATTTGGGTGCCTTGGCTCAAATAATAGCAGCAAGGGGCAGTGGAAAATGAAAGAAGCGAGCCATCTTCGCGAGTAATTTGCTAATGACCGGAGAAACAGAAAGTGAACTCGGCACCGTTATTGATTAACGTTTGGGGATTTATTTCGTAGTAAATTAACGTAGCCGTGATTTTATTAAATTTATAACGAGACACGTTTATGCGTTCATTGCGCTTGCAGTGCGAAAGCTCAATGGTTTTCGGCCTACAGACTGACAGACGGACTCCCTGAGGAAAAGTGGGTTAGTCGAAGGCCACCTCTCATTATGCTAAATAGGTATGGGGAAAAAAATGACCGACCTATATTAACCACGTAGGTGTATAATTAGGTCCACGTTTGCATGTTGCTCCTTTCGGCAGGCGCAACGTGTTGAAAACATTCTGGCCTATTCTCAACTATAACGTGCAAAGTGATCGTTGTCCTTGCTAAAAAAAAAATTTGGTCGCGCAATTAGATGTGCATAAATTATCGTGATTTCGCCGCGAATATGCATAAGTCGAGTCGATAACAATTAAGCAAACCCCACTAGCAGCAGAACGCAGAAAATGCTTCTCTACGTGCAACGGGAGGTTGTACAAGCGGGAGATCGACGATAAGCTTTTACATTGTATGAACGGGTCAACCACTTCGAATCACGTCAGAGCACTTTTCCCCACCTTAAATCCCTTGACCTTGAGCAACCCCCACCATCGCTTCATTAGCACATTCAATCATAAATTATTTATCAAAGTTTGGAGCAGTACGCGGATTATACCTCCATTCCAAGGGTGAATTTTGAGTGAGAAAGTTCGCGTACACGCTTCCTTTTTAAAACTAAAATAAATGCTCGATATTGATTTCGAAGACGAAGTAACACCATTCGCAGTCGTATCTTTGCCGACGATGGTACGCATTTCCACGCATCTTCCTCAGCTTTAACGCACTTTGTTCTCGATGCAGCCTGCGAGTTACGGAAAAAAGAATGGCATCTGGTACGCGGCGCCCGGAGGTCAAGGTTGGAGCAAAGCTGTCAGTCGGAAAGCTTCAATTGTTGAGGTGGACGTGCCACCTCCGGGTGGAGGGACCATCAAACCGAGCTCGGGGAGGGTCATACGCATTATTAACAACATGGACCACACCGTGCAGGTGAGCTTTCCGATTTCCGATATCTCTCACTAACAACCGGAATTTTTAGTGTCGCGTGCTGTTAAACTTACGCACCACTCAACCCTTTGAAGAGGTGCTCGAAGACTTGGGGCAGGTGCTGAAAATGAACGGAGCGAAGAGGATGTTTACCGTGTCCGGCCAGGAGGTGCGCAGTTTCTCGCAGTTGCGTAATGAATTCGCCGACGAGGACACTTTCTATCTGGGAATTGGTTCGGTTGGTGCAGCCGTGATGATGTCGCCCGCTAGAAGATCGCGTGCACGTGCGCCCCAAGCGGCCGTCGTAGAAGATCTAAGCAAACAGAGGCGAGCGAGGAGTAAAAGTCGCCCGAGAGCCTTGTACGCGCCGGAAAATGAAATAATTAGGACCAATGGTAAGTGCGTCAGCAAAGTAGCGAAACTCAGTACCTCTCCTAGACTACACTCTACTGGAAGTGCTCAAAGAGGAACCTATCCGCGTTACGATTAAGGGGCTCAGAAGAACGTTTTATCCTCCAATTCACCATGCGCCGGTCGACAATACTCCACCGGATAAGAAAATGCAGTTGGAATGGGTGTATCCTTTAAACGTTGCATGCACGATTACCATAATCGTTGTATGCATAATTTTCATTCTTGCACGGGCATTTTGGCAGAGTCAATACAATTTCTTATGTATTGACGTCATGGCCATTATTACACTCTATCTGACACTCTGCTCGTCTTCAAGGTCATTGTGTACCTACCTCCTATTGTTCTATACCGTCCCCTCCCAAATGAACGGTGCTGAAGTCAGATCAGTAAAGGTGATCTGGATCTGAAGGATCGGATGGTGGAGAATGATCCGGAATGGAGTCGCAGTCCATCCATTCTCTCTCTAGCAACACGCGATTAGTGCAACATAAATAGCACCTTCTTCTAAGCTATTCTGTAACTATGGACCCTCGTCAAGTTAGCAATAGCATAGGGAATTTTGTCGTTCTGGCCAAAGAAGTTTGTTTTTTCGGGCATTCGTTTTTGGGCCCTATTTAGAGCTCAAGTAAACGTTATTTTTTCGCACGCGAAGATGACGTAAAGATCGTAGTCCGCAAACCGAGAATAAAAGGATTACGGTACGGTTTAATTTCCACCAAGGCATTCCGGTAACAAACTTGTTAAGTGCCTTAAAAATCGTTTCAAGAGGGATTATGAGTGCAAAAGCGACATCGCGGTATATTCAAGAACTAATAACAAAAAGTTAGATAAACCTCTCACCAGGAAAGATTGCCGGTCATAGAACACTTGATCCCGGTCTACAATCTATGTTTTTCTAAAGATGTGAGCGACTTCCGGGATAGTATCGTGTCAATGTTGAACAAAAAGACGTTTCGTTCAACATTGGCATGATCCTATTCCGGAAGTCGCTCGCATCTTAAGAAAAACATAGATTGTAAATCGACACAAAGTGTGCTGTGACCGGCAATCTTTCCTGGCGAGAGTTATTAGGATGTATTTCGTATGAGATTACGTAGAAAGGATTAATCTGACAATTGGAATCAGGGATCGTTTTAATTGGAGTAGATCACATTGGGAAACGAAATTCTTCCTGACAGTAGACAACAAAAAACAACCACTCAATACCCGCGAAATTTCATCAGAATCCTGACGAGGCCAAATGCAGATCTCCTTGAGATCTACACTCTATTAACATAGGTAGAGCAATTGAGAAGGTATCATATCTACACGAAGGGCCGTACCGACTTTATAGGAGATGAAAATCAGCAATTCCAGGACACGACATTTAAGAGGTACTGTAATAATTAAGGTACGCGTTCACCGAGGCGGAGCGGACGCACCGTAAAAATACTATTATTTCTATAACCCTTTTATTTGTAACACCCGTTACAAAATGGCGGCCAACGTGGGGCTGATTATTCATTACATTTACTTATGGATGCGAAGAAATCATCTGTGCTTTCTGCATAAGGGGTGCGAGCCGATTCTTTTCTATGATCCTTGTAGCGTAGAATCACACACTATTTTCACTAGGGGAATTTTTCGACATTCCGCTCGCATTCAGAAACACGACTTTTAATCCGGCTCATATTCGTTAACTGATCCTTGAACTCGTAGAAAGCGATCGAGTTCTCGAGTTACGAGGAGGACCAGACGGACAGACAACACCGTCGCTAAGGGGAATTCCTTTCGAAAAATTCCCCTAAAAACGCGATTTATTAAAAGTCATGGATTGCGCGAAGTTGAGTTGTCCCTCAATAAGGAAATTCGCTTTAGATTTGCATTACAATAAATTCCGCTCTCAAGAACAAGCACCCTAGCGTCTGCCTCTCCCCTCCAAAAGCATTTCGCTCCCACCGTATTAGTAGCTCACCAGAACGACCGCTATAGCCCAAAGGATCGCTTTTTAAACAATTCGTCCTCCGAATGACGGCTTTTTTTTCAAACGCTACCATGGCAGTTCTTTTCGGAAAATGTTTATTTAATCGTTTTTTTTCAGGGAGGGTAACCTTCTATCTGCGCTGGGGGGTTTCCATATCCCCCAGTCACTCCGGTACTATGTTCTCCCCAAAATTTTTAGCCCTTACAACTTACATGTATCTATAGCAAATCGTTAGAAAATATTCATGTCGGAGAACATAGCACCGGGGGGTCTGGGGGGTGTGCAGCACAGGAAGGATCGATTACCTTTTTTAACTACCATGACAGTTACTTTCCGAAAAGGTTTCACAAATCTTTTTTTCAGGGGTGTATCCTTCCTGTCCTGAGGGGTATAGATACCCCTCCAGAACCCCCGGTACTAGATTCTCCTCAAGACCTTTACCCCTTACAACTTTCAAATCTCGTTTCAAATGTCGTTAGAAAATATTCATGTAGGAGAACATAGCAACAGGAGATCTGGGGGGTATGGAATACCCCCATGCACAAGAACGAACAATTAATTACCTTTTTTTGTTTAAACTGCCATGACAGTTCCTTTCGAAAAGGGTTTAGCAAATTTTTTTCCAGAGGACATCCTTCCTGTGCTAGGGAGTATTCCATACCTCCCAGCCCCCCCCCCCGCTATGCTCTCCCCAAGACCAGCTTTCATGTATGAAAAATTTCCTTATAGGTAAAATATTCATGTGGGAGAACTTAGCACCGGGCGGTCTAAGCACAAGAAGGATCGATTATCTTTTTTTGAAACTATCATGACAGTTACTTTCGGAAGGGGTTTATCAAATCTTTTTCCCAGGGGAGTATCCTTCCTGTGCTGGGGGGTATTTCATACCCCCCAGATCCCCCCGATACTATATTCTCCTCAAGAACCCCAAACATTTTAAATAGGAAAGGGTAGTAATTGTTACATAGGCAAAAAGGCCTAGGTTCAAAATGTTTTCAGAACTGGTTTTATTTTTCAAATCCGGTCAGTAGTTCCAAAGAAAACTAGATTTAAAGGATTTGCAGAGCCGTTTTAAATGTTTATTAAGTAGGCGTTGAAGTTGAAATAATTGAGAGCTTGTGTCAGAAAAGAAGATCTGACATAAGTGCACAAACAAGGACGCGAATTTGTGAAGGAGGAATCGCCATTTAAAAAAAAATCGAAACTTTTTCCACCCTTTGCGCTATAGTGTAAACCGTTATTCTTTTTGAATTTACCACAAAATTAAACAAGATAATTTAACACAATCACAAATTCGCTTCCTTGCTTGTGCACTTATGTCAGATGTTCTTTTCTGACACAAGCTCTCAATTATTTCAACTTCAACGCCTACTTAACAAACATTTAAAACGGCTCTGCAAATCCATTTAAATCGAGTTTTCTCTGATCTGATTTGAAAAATAAAAACAGTTCTGAAAACATAATGAACATTCCTTTCGGCCTATCTATAACATTTACTACCTCTTCCCATTTGAAATTTTTGGGGTGCAATTCACCCCCTTTTCAAGGTTAAAGTTATGTAAGTAGTATTACTTAATGTAGTGAGCCCCTCAAAACTAAAATTGACGTGTTCGAGCGTTTCTGGCAAAACTGTCGTTAAGTTGGCAAAATTGGCATTGACTGTTTTCAGTGGGCCACCCTGTATAAAAAATCTCCATAGAAAAGGATCGATTACCATTTTTTTTAACTACCATGACGGATACTTTCGAAAAGATTTAGCAAATCTTTTTTCCAGTGGAATATCCTTCCTGTGGTGGGGGCTGGGGGGGGGGATCCCAGGCCCCCGGTACTATGTTCTCCCTAAGACCTATAGCCCTTACAACTTGTATGTATGAAAAATCTCGTTAGAAAAGATTTATCTGGGAGAACGCGAATTTGAATTAACGCGAATTCATTTGAATTAACGCGAATTAATTTGAATTAACGCGAATTAATTTAAATTAACGCGAATTAATTTGAATTAACGCGAATTCATTTGAATTAACGTGAATTAATTCGAATTAACGTGAATTAACGCGAATTAACGTGAATTAATTTGAATTTAACGTATATTAATTTGACTTAACGTATATTAATGTAAACTAATTTGAACTAACGCGAATTCTCTTGAATTACCGTGAATTAATTTGAATTAACGTGAATTAACTTGAATTGACGGGAATTAATTTGAATTTTTGGTGTACACACCAACAATGGTACTTGTCTCCCCCTAGGCTGTGGGGGTATGCCAATATCCCCAACACAGGAAAGCTCGATTACCTTTTCACAGAAACTACCATGACAGTTGCTTTCGGTAAAATGTTTATTAAATGTTTTTTCCGAGAGTGTCCTCCTTGTGCTGGGGGGTATTCCATATGGCCCACACCCAGGTACATTCGCCTCAATAGAATTTGCGTTCAAGAGTACTCGATCCCGTTAATTTTATAGAGGGTGCAACCTACTGGTGATGCTATGAGGGATGAACTACTTTTCTGATCGTTGTTGGAATTTGAGGTAGGGTGTATTAAGAAATTGTATATCGTTTTTGTCTGAATTGTGTCTCTGAAAATATGGGGTGCGGATTTTTGCATATTTATCATTGAACAGTTATACCTACTTTACATTAAATATGCAAATGTGTGAATGGAATACGATCACGAACTTCATGCGAGGTAATCGATCACAAGGTGTCCACTGTTGAGAGAGTGGATCATCTACCCTATCGAACCGACACAAAACCAAGTGGATCCATTTTTAATTAATTAATTATTAATTTAATATTAATTCGTTTAATTGCGTCCATCACCACTAATCCAGAAATTGGCTCGACTTCTCCTTGACATAAACACAGATACGGATACAGGGGTTTAGACTCGCGCAAGAACCTGTGGGTTTTACCGACCGGCGAGTTGCTCTACTACGTGGCGGCGGTCGCCATAATGTACGACAGGGACGAGGAGTCGCAGAGGCACTACATCGGCCACACGGAAGATATTCAATGGTAACGCGCGCCTTTCGCTTTCGACGTCTCAACGAAACTTTTCAGCATGGACCTTCATCCCTCTCGAGAGATGGTAGCCTCCGGTCAAAAGGCTGGGAGAAATCGCAAAACGCAGGCACACATCCGAATATGGAGCACCGAAACGTTGCAAACGCTGTACGTTTTCGGTATGGGCGAATTCGAAGTTGGCGTGGCCGCCGTCACCTTCTCGCAGCTGGTTAGTCACCCTTCGTTTATTATTTAGTAATTGTTGCGTTGTAGAATGGAGGCAGCTACGTGATGGCCGTTGATGGTGGACGCGAAAGTATACTGTCAGTATGGCAATGGCAGTGGGGGCACCTCCTGGGGAAAGTCGCCGTAAGTATCAACCGGTGTTGGCCTCGCAATTTCTCAGTTTAACTTCCAGACATTGCAAGAGGAATTATCTGGAGCCGCGTTTCATCCACTCGACGACAACTTGCTCATCACCTTCGGAAAGGGACATCTAACATTTTGGAATCGACGAAAAGATGGTTTCTTCGAACGTACCGACATTATCAAGCCTGTAAGTGGTTGTCTCGCCAGAACTAGTGGAATAATGAACATTTTCAGCCCTCTCGCACACTGATCACCAGTTTGCAGTTCGAACAAGATGGCGATGTGATTACGGCAGACAGTGACGGATTCATTACGGTTTACAGCGTCGACAGTGATGGCGCGTATTTCGTTCGAATGGAATTCGAGGTGAGTAGACTCACGCTGGCCAACTCATTGTTACCCCACCACGTTGTAGGCGCACAATAAAGGAGTGAGCACCCTAATCATGCTATCAGAAGGAACATTGCTATCCGGTGGCGAGAAAGACAGAAGGATAGCTGCGTGGGATTCCCTCCAAAACTATAAGAGGATAACGGATGCCAAAGTAATGTTAGCTGGTGGGCGAATACAGACTGACTTTTATGTTCCAGTTGCCCGAGGTAGCGGGAGGAGTTCGTTCCATTTATCCACAGAGACCAGGACGAAACGATGGAAATATTTACGTTGGCACGACTAAAAACAATATCATGGAGGGATCTCTGCAGAGAAGATTCAACCAGGTAAGTCACAAGTGGGGCTGCTTGTAGTTTCGACGCTGTTGTAGATCGTCTTTGGGCACAGTCGCCAACTGTGGGGATTGGCTGTTCATCCCGACGATGAGCTTTTCGCAACGGCCGGACATGATAAAATTATTGCGCTGTGGAGGAAACACAAGCCAGTGTGGACTACTCAAGTAAGTGACCTTCTGGAGACTCCAATGATTTAGGTGTTAATTTCTAGGTGAGCTATGAGTGCATTTCGTTAAGCTTCCATCCGTTTGGTGTCGCTTTATCGTCGGGCAGTACCGAAGGCCATCTCATAGTATTGAACGCAGAAACGGGAGTGGTGACAACAACGATTAGAGTGTGCGGGTCTCCGCTGAGCAGCGTGGGATATAACGCAGGTGAGCATGTTCTTCCACTAATCAAAGGCTAATCAACGTCCACAGCCGGAGATCTAATCGCAATTGCCTCGCAGAATGGAAGTATTTATCTGTTCCGTGTCAGTAGAGATGGCTTCTCTTACAAGAAATCTAACAAAATACGAGGCTCTCAGCCTTTAATACAGTTGGACTGGAGCTCAGACAGCAACTATTTACAAACCGTCACCGCCGACTACGACCTCACGTTCTGTAAGTATAAAGTGTGCGACTAGTCGGTGTAACCTCCCGCTGTAGGGGACATCAAATCTCTGTCACCAGAAAAGAGCCCCATTGCAATGAAAGATGTCAAATGGCACACTTACAACTCCTCAGTCGGATTTTTAGTATCCGGAATCTGGAACAACCGATTTTATCCCATGACGTCAATAATTAGCACCTGTAACAGATCGGCGGCGCATGACTTGTTAGTGTGCGGTGATGCCGACGGGTACATTAGGCTCTTCAGGTATGGACGCGGTAGAGAGACAGTTCGAAGTTTAACCTTTCATTCTTCAGGTACCCCTGCTTCACGCCGAAGGCGGAATACAACGAGGAGAAAGTGTACAGCGGACAGATCGCGTCGGCCCGGTTTCTTTTTAACGATCGCAATATTGTCACGGTAGGAGGAACAGACGCCAGTTTAATGCTGTGGGAACTCACGGAAGAATAGCAGAAAGCTTTCTCCTTCTACTTGCCGGCGATCAATCGAGAACCAGTAGATTACGACGAATCCGATTTTGAATCTGACATAGAAGCTCCCTTCGAAGTGCTCAGCCTTAGATACTACTAACGAGTCGAGACATTTGTACATACCAAACACCGGTACAGGCCCATATATACCCGGGATACCGGATTTTACTTCCATATGCACATAAAAAAAAAGTATGAAAGTGATAACGAATTACCTCAGTATAGATCAAGAGAAACAAAAATATTTATTAACGCCGATCACTGAAACTGTATCCTTAAGCACGTATCCATTACTAATTTTAGAAATCGGTGCTTGAATTGAACTGAAATGGACCGGTTCGATTCGTGTGTGCTTGGTGGTACTTTGTTAGGTTGCAGTACCGGTTTGTTGCGGGAACGAATCGAGCACTGTGTACACTTTTTGAAATACTACTTTACGCAACAACAAAAACAAACTGCCAGTAGTCTTAATAATTACCATCGTTCTTAGATAATCGCAACTTAATTAAACGCTTTGAGAATTGTAATTTTTAATAAAATTTTTTGGAAATTTTACTTCGTGTTTTTATATCTAAACTGACAAATCGCCAGAATTGTCAATGTTTTTCTCAAGAGAAAAGCTCAAACATGATATCAAACCCCAGACGTGGTAAACTTAAAAATTGAAGTTACAGACTTGATTGTGAGATCCTCTATATGTAGTCGTGTGGTGGTAATGACATCTCTGAAGCTGAGCGTTATAAAGGAATTTCAGATTTCGTCAACTATGAAAAACACTTAAATGTCACCACAGGAGAGAGCAAATAACTCTCTCTCTTTAAGAAATGAGACAAAAATGGGATCTAATCGGATCCCGCCTAAATTTGAAATAGAAAAGTGGCACGCGATCAAAAGTCTAAGGCAGAGATCCTTTACGTTGGTTGGTTGGGGTAACAAAGGCAAATTGCATGGCGTTGGAGGCAAATTCGACATTAACGACATAATATGTGGAAATTATCGAATCACAACTCAAGAGCTTTTGTTAGCAGGGTCGGATAAGGGTAACTTTGGTTCTCGTGCGGAAATTTCAAGTCTATGGTTGACATGCGCGATTAATCATAGCTTTAGAGGTTACTAGTGTGGTTACAGTATTCACATCCCTGTGATTTGTTGAAGTAACCTGAATATATTTGTGTTTGGCGTTCAACGACTTTATTTTGTTAAAAGAAAAGAACAATAACAGTAGCCATGTATGTCAGATTCGTTTTTGACTAATAGTTGTTACCTAAATCATTCAATACATAAATAACAGTTTTATACGTTCATTAAAATGGTGTTTATTGTAGTACCTACACTCTTTTCTCAGTGGTTATGGATTAAACATTCACACGATTGCCTTCTGAGGACAAAAGATATTATTTTACAAACAACAAATCTATACATACATCTAGCAATCGCAAAATATAAATTCTACCTGCAAGACTACCGTAGTCTTGGCCCTAAGTTAAAATCATAAATTGAATAAACATTTACACCAAAAATGAAAACGATTGATATTAAATCATGTCAATTTCAAAACAAAGATTAAAAATTATAAAAAAAAAACTAAAATGTCGCTGTTGAACACAAATAAATTATAAAGATATGCAAAGATTACTACCTGCATTAAATAAACGCTCTCTCTATGGCCGCTCAAACCAAGATGGTGGTCAAGTAAGAAGCGTTCGTGCTCTTTGAGACCGCGCAGGCAACTTTCCCCTACTAAATGTCGCGCGATTAAAGCAACAAGATGGAAAAGTGTCTTCGCAATATAATTACAATGATAATTATAATATAATTACATTCGAATAGAACCAATTTATAGCAAGAAGCAGGGCCGGCTTTAGGCGTAAGCGGTGTAACCCGTCGCTTACGCCGCAGACAAGAAGGGGCGCAAAAATTACTCATGGTTAATGACTGACGGACCACAGACGTAAAAATACGTACACGGGAAGCATATTCATTAATAGCAAACGCGTTATCCCTTCGGAAAACTCTGTACCATTTTTGTACAACTTTGCTTCTCAAAAAAAAATGTGAGAACACAATAAACCTACAAATAGTAATGTGAACCTAATGTTCAATTCCGCTAAATTGGAATTAGCGGGGGTACGAAATTCGGTAGTATAATAAATGAACCTCTATACAGAGTGTTAATTAATTTCATGCAAATATTTCAGGGAGTGATACTCGTCACAATATGAAAAAATTGGTCTAAAAGTCGTCGTTTTCGTTATACAGGATGGCAAAGAAAATGCAACACCCTATATATTGCGACCAACTATATTTTGATACTTTATTGTAGAGATTCTAAAAATTATCCTAGAACACAAGAGAGACAAAATTGAAACTTTGCCTCCCTGTATAACAAAAATGGTGTCCTTTTAGACCACGCACATATTTGCATTTTTTCTTATTTTGACGAGTGCTAACACCCCCCTGAAATATCTGCATGACATAGTTAACAACCTGTATTTTTAGCGCATTTTCCAACTCATTGTGGAAGGCGCTATTATGGCCACTTTCTCCGTCCGTCTGTCCGTCCGAGGCCTTAACTACTTCTACAGTTTTCAAGATATGTACTCGTAGTTCGTTCCTTTTGCACTCGGTAGCTAATAGCTCTGGCACCTCAACCAAGAAAAATCTTGACGATGCAAAAACTGCGCGATGTCAATTTTCTTATTTATAGAGATATTTCTTTAAAATTTTAAACACATATGCTTCTAGTAAAGACAAGCATATCGCATATTGTAAAAATCAGATGTGCGCATGCGCAAACTACGCAATGTCAACTTTCTTATTTATAGAGATTTTTTTTAATTTTGACCAGAGATTCTTCAAGCAAAGGCAAACATATCGCATACTTTAAACATCAGGTGTGTGCATGCGCAGACTACGCAATCTTAAGCTTCGTATTTATAAGAATATTTATGCCATAACTTATTTTCCTTTGTACACACAAACCGGAAGTACTGATGAATTCATGGCGAAAACTTTTTTCATTTTTAAAAACTTGCTTGCCAAAAATTCCCATTGTTCAGACTTTAGCAAGGCGGGCAGAGGCGCAAATTTTAGTGATCGCTTACACGTAACTTTTGCCTTGAGCCGGCTCTGGCCAGAAGACCGTTTCGGCGCCAAGAATTTAAAAAGTGCCTTATTCTCCAGTAAGAAGACATACAGATGTCGAGCTTAGAAATGCAATTGGCTTTTTAATTCAGGTTTGTTGTATTCACTAAATTTTGAACTCTTGAACGCATCGATTTGCCGATTTTTGTACTTTATAAACCCCCCTTAAAATTTTAATATTTGATTTTACACTAGAGAAGTGGTCTAAATTCTGAAAGCTTTTAGTGCAGACATTCGCAACCTGGATCGCAAACTTTAAATCGTAAATCGTACATTATATCATTTTTCTATCTTTGAGACCACTTAAATGTTTCAATAATTTTCGAAATTTATGGAAAAAAGAAAATTACCTCAATTTACGTGATCACCCCACTAATCGACCAGGGCGCTTCGTCGTTTATGTGTTGCGTATGATTCTACAACAGGTAGGTAGTATCCCACCGGATTTCTGACTAACCCATGGCCGCAATGACTGCATACCGAGAGTAATAGGGACGCGAATTGTTCTTCTGGGTCTTATTTCCACTTATTCTGAAAGTAGATGATCAAAATCGGTTTATAAAAATTGCTGTACCTACTCACCCTGGTTTGATCTAGAATTATCGATGACAACGGCACTGTCAACGAATTGAGGAACTGCGGTCAGATCAAAACAGAAGTAGGATTGGAACACTTGGCACATTAAAGGTACCGAAGCCGGTGGCGTAGTGGTTGAGTTGTCGACTGCTATTCGGGAGGTTGTGGGTTCAAATCCCACTGCCGACTGCTTTGTCTTGGGATTTCTTCAGACGTACATAGCTTCGAAATCTATGAGGCGAATGCTGGAGCAGTACTCTTCCCTCTCAGCACTCTAACTCCGTTCCGTAATTCCCGTTCTCTGGCCGAAGAGGGCCAGGAAACCCAGAGCAACCCGCCTCCGATATCCCTCGGGGTGTCGGAAGAATGAAACACGTTGGCCTTTTCCTTTTCCTTTACCCTATAGGTAAACGGTACCATTGCGACTAAGATGCGTAACAAAATAAATAAATTGAATTAAAAAATATGGAGGTGGGGCGTTGCCCATCCGCAGCTGCCCCAAGTGGTCCCACTGAACCTCCGAAGATTCACTTACCGTTTGATTTTCGTCACTAAACACCACCACTAGATCACTATCGCGCTTTTCCCGCCACGGTTTGGTAGTTATTTTAATGTGGAGTGTCTTCTATGGATGGGCATACAAAACGGTCCGTATGTATGGAATACATTAATTTTTAACGTTATTATTGACTCTTACCTAATGTGATATATTATATTGTCCGGGTCGAAGAACAATTTGACAAGAGCTTTTAAATTAAATTTATTATGACGGTTTTTTATAATTTTTCTAACAACCTTATTTATTTCTATGGCAACATTTTTTAATAATTCAGTGAACTTGATACAAATAAATTCAACATTTCTCCACCCTAGTAATTGCCTCTCTTCCAGCAATTACTACTGAAGATCAAGTACAATGAGTTTGGACAGCGCTCTTCGGTATACCTTTCCATTCCCATCCTTGACGTCAACTATACGAATTCTACCATCTTTGGCAGGATACGTTTTAACTACTCTTGCTTTTCGCCAATCATTTCTTGTTCCATTTGGATCAACAATTATAACAATGTCATCAACTTTGATATTCTTCTGTTCTTGATACCATTTGGACCGTTTAATAATTGTTGGTAAATAGTCATCAAGCCATCGCTTCCAAAAGAAGTCTGCCAAACGCTGAGCTGACCTCCAACTGTTCATAAGATTAAGATCTCGATTGTCAGTAGTCACAGTCCAAGGTTGTGCTACAAAATCTGGTCCGATCAGGAAGTGATTTGGTGTTAGAGGTTCAGAGTCATGAGAATCGGAAGAAACGTGTGTCAGAGGTCTGGAATTCAATATATTTTCGCACTCTATGAGGAAGGTTCTGAGTATATGTTCTTGAGGATACCTAGTATTCAGAATTTCCTTTAATATCTTCTTTATGCTTTGAATTTGCCGCTCCCATATGCCGCCCATATGTGGTGCATGTGGAGGATTAAAATGCCATTTAATTCCTCGCAAAGAACAAAATTCTATTATTTCATTTTGTTGTAAATTGTCAAGATGTTGCGAAATTTCCCTTTCAGCCCCTCTAAAGTTCAATCCATTGTCACTATGGATTTCGTGAGGAAACCCACGTCTACAACCAAATTGCCGGAGTACATTTATAAAAGCATTAGTCGTGAGGTCATGAGCAATTTCTAAGTAAACTGCCCTGGTTACTAAACAAGTGAAAATAACTCCATACCTTTTCTCTCTGCTTCTCTTCACTGCAACTTCAAAGGGTCCAAAATAATCCACTCCACATTTTATGAATGGTCTGATTGTTGGTTCTATTCTGCATAACGGTAATTGTCCCATAATTGGTATCATGGGATTGGCTCGCCTATTGCTACATTGCTGACAATTATGGAAAACATTTTTCACTGCTTGTCTCATATGTAAAATCCAAAATTTACATCGTAATTTGTTGAGTACTATTTCTTGTCCAAAATGATATGCATTTTCATGATAATGTTGAATTATCAGTT